>NC_073264.2:98148148-98453148 GCF_029289425.2 Pan paniscus | reverse complement strand
ATGAAGTTGAGATTCCTTGATATATACACGTTGTCTCTCTGTGTGTATTCACTGCAGACAGAACTAGCTACATAACATGCAGGGCTCAAATCAAATGAAAGTGTAGACACCCCTTGTTCAAAAGTCATTAAGAATTTCAAGATGGTCACAGCAAAGCGTTAAACCAAGCCCAGGACCTTTCTAAGCACAGAGTCCTGTGTGACTGTCAGGTCACGTTCCTGGAAAACTGGCCCTGGCTGCAGATTGCATTTACACGTTTCTGATTATTGTTACAGAATATTAGGGGTCCTTTTTTCTTCTTGATTTCTCCCAGCTCTTTATATAGAAAGTAAATTTGATATTTTGTTACACATTGCAAAAGTCACTTTTCCCATTAGTATGTGATTTACAAGACATCTCCTCCTTGCATGGGGTGGTGCATAAAATCTGTATATTGCTTTTTTTTCTTAGAGAGACAGGGTCTCACTCTGTGACCCCCAGGCTGGAGTGCAATAGCTCCATCATAGTTCACTGCAGCCTCAAACTCCTGGGTTCAAGCAATCCTCCCACCTCAGCTTCCCGATGTATTGGGATTACAGGCATGAGCCACCACACCCAGTTTATATTGCTTTGATTCTAGTACAGAGTCAAGGTCGGCACCATGTGTGAACTTCTCTAATCTCCAGGAGATTAGATAAATCGAGTAATTCATCCAAAGTGAGAGAGCTGGTGAATGAGGAAGCCAGGACAGGGACTCCCCCTTGTCTGACACCTTGACCCCTGATGTTTCCTCTGCCCACGCTGTCCTTTCCTCCCACTCTGTTCTGTATAATTTCACCTTCCTTCAAGGACTAACTCTAATGTCATGCCACCCAGGAAGCTTCTCTGACACCATGACCTGAAAGACACCCCCATCCCAACTCCAGAGAATCCTCTTCCAGATTCCTCTCTTAAGACACTGCCTGCTTCCAATTGCACATTATCTTACAAGGCCATGTGGTTCAGCTCCCTCACAGTCTGAGTTCTTTGTTATCAGGGACCCCATATTATTCATCATTAATCCTGTACCTTGCTCTTATTATTCTTATTAATAGTAATTAACATTTATTGAGCACCTACTGTGAGTCTGACATACCTCAAAAGATGTGTCTGTCTGGGCATGCTGGCAGTACCTGTAGTCCCAGCTACTCAGGAGGCTGAGGCAGGAGTATTGCCTAAGCCCCAGAGCTCAAGGCTGTAGTGCCCTATTACCACGCCTGTGTATAGCCCCTGTACTTCAGCCTGGGCAACATAGCAAGATTCCATCTCTAAAAAAAAAAAAAAGGGATATGTCTGCATGCTAATGGTTAATTCCAAATGCTTCCAGGACAGCAGGCAAACCTGGGTGCCCATCAAATTTAGGGCTTTATTCTGTTATGACCTACACTTGATATACATTTTATCCTAGCTTATTCTAAGACTTGAGTCTGAAAGTGCTCATTAAATATTAACTCTAATCAGCATCATCAGCATCATCATCATCATTATTTTTGACATTTATTGAGTATTTAGCATAAGGCAAGTAAGCACTGGCTTATTTAGTCCAATGAACAGATATATGAAGTGGGGACTTTTATTAGCCCCTTTGCACAGATGAGAAACTGAGGCTCCAGGATCTTGAGCCTATAAGTGACAACACTGGGATATAAACTCAACCATCTGATTCCAGTGGTCTCAAAAACAACCTTATTGTGACTTCCTCATCTCCAGCCAGAAGGAAAGCTGCCAATCGCTTGGTATGAAGGTGCTGGATTTTATTCTGAGGAGCAATGGTTGTACAGTGAAGCACCTCTCTCCTGTTTGTTCTGCTGCCTTGATCTCACTTGGACCCTACATGAGATCAGGGATGCTGCCGTGCTGAGTGCTTGCCAAATGAAAGGAGCGCAGAAGGAATCACAATGCTGATTCCTGAAACATAAAGTTCAGACAAGAAGACTTCAAGGACATTTATTCCCAGACGATGGCCATCTTTGTAAAAATACCTGGTATTTATTTAAACAACTAGATCACATTTATTGAGCTTTCTGTGTGCTAAGCACAAAGTGTTTTAAGTAGCTGCATCTCCAGGAGATTAGATAAATCAAGTAATTCACCCAAAGTGAGAGAGCTGGTGAATGAGGAAGCCAGGATTGGGACTCTCCATTGTCTGACTCTACCTGAGGCTTTGCAGGACTATCTTTTGAGCCATGCCTGCATGCCAGGCACTGGACAAGGCAAAGGGAATACACAGTGGTTAAGGCAGAAGGGCCTGGCTCTCCAGGAGCTCAGAGCCTGGAGGAGGAAAAAATCACAACAGAGAGTTACAATTTAGCCAGTCAGAAGCAATGGCAGAGTTCAGGCCTGTGGGCAGCCTGAAGCACAAAGGAGGGATCCAAAGGAGAGGAGTTGGGTGAAGGAGAAGGTGGATCAGGAGAAACTTTCTGAGCTTTTCTTTCTGCATACCACATTGTTTTTGCTCAAACCCAAATATGACAGCCACTCCCCAAGGTGGAGAAGCCTCTGTGCAAAATTATTTATTCTATCTCTGGACTTGGGAACTTCACCATTCATCTACCATCAAACCCTATATTAATCCATCAATTAGTCAGTCAACCCACCTACTCATGTATCCACCCATCCATCTATCCACCCATCTATTCATCCATCCATGCATCCATCCATCCATTCCTCTTCTCATCCACACATCTATCCATTCATCCACACATCTATCCATTCATCCACACATCCATCCATCTATTTGTTCATTCATCCATCCATCTGTCCATCCACACACCCATCCATCCATTCATCCATCCATCCATCTACCCGTCCATCCATCCATTTACTTGTCCATCCACCCATCTATCCACCATCCATCTATCCATTTACACATCCATCCATTCATCCATCCATCCACCCATCTATCCACCATCCATCTATCCATTTACACATCCATCCATTCATCCATCCATCCACCCATCCATCCATCCACCCATCCATCCATCCATCCACTCATTCATCCACCCACTCCTCCATCCACCCAGCTATCCATCCCCCCATCCATCCATCCATCCATCTATTTTTATTCAATCATTTATCTCATTGCTCATTCATTTCTTCATTGGTTTGTAAAACATGTATTAAGTTTCCGCTGTAGCAGAAATTGATTTAGACACCAGGGAAAATGTATAACTAAAATTAACATTTAAACAAAATGAATTCCAGAAATAAAAATTTCCTGTCTGCTCGGGATATATATGTTACAACTCTCATTTTGCACTACTTGATCCAGCAAATTAAGACTAACGTGATTTTTAAACACCCTAGCTAAATTAAGTGGGGAAGTGTTGGCCCAGAGAATTCTTTCAGGAAATGGCCTCTAAAATTTCATGTACTTCCAAGCCCCTAAATTCACCCTCTCTAATACACATGGTATATCCTGGATACACATGGAGCTTTAAGCCTTGCAGAGCCCTTTATAGAATGACCAACATACTAAAATGTTATTTACTTATTTATTACAAATTACTGTCATTTGAAAATGAAATAGACTGGAATGATTCACCAAGTTATGAATCTTTTACTTGAAGGACTACAATTTTTTTGGATAATATATCATACAATAAATAAAAGTATTTTTAAATATAGTATCTCGCCTGCTCTTACATCCATTTTAATGTACACCAGGATTACACTGGCTTTTTCTAACCGAATGAGGAAATAAAAAGTTCAAACATCTCTTTTACTCTCTCTCAACAAAAAAATGAGAAAAAAGGAGCAAAATGTCGTATCATCCTCTTTTAATTGATATCTCATCTTTCACTTAAATTACATGTCAGTACAAACTGTCAATTTTAAGGAGAATATTGATATTTTATTCCCATCACTTTTTTTCCTGTGGAAGGAATAAAACATTAAAACGATGATTATACATGAATCACATCTTATACATTGGAGGTACGGTATAATTAGAAAAATAATTTTTACCATTTGTAACACAGTCTTACCAAACAGATCCATTCTTACACTGCAAGCTGTGTTTAACTCAAATAATTCAATGAGATGATTTGTGAAAGAGATGCAGAAAGAAATTACTTCCATGAAACTCATTTCTTGCAGTACCTGGATGATGAGAAGGTCTCTAAAGCTGTCACTGTCTCAATCTCCATTGCATGCTTGCCATGACAAGAAATGAATGTGTTCACTCAGAAGTTTGGATGAGATGCCATCAAGCCACTGAAACCCAAGCGAGGGCTAAGAATGAATGGAAAAAAAGAGATCTCTAGTAGCCCCAATGAGCATCACTTCCATTTCTGTAGCCACATAGGAGGAAAAGAAAGTGTGGAAGAGAAGCAGCCCTGAATCTTTACATCTCATGGTGATGGGACTTCATCCCATTCATTAATCCATTCCCATTTCTGCAATGTGTAATAGGCACCAATGATGTGCCAGGCACTCTGCTGGGAGATAAAGGGGACCCAACCCTTCATCCTTAGTAACCTCAAAGTCATGGAGGAAGGAAAGCGTGAATGATGCTGTATTGGTTTGCTAGAGTTCCCGTAACAAAGTGTCACTGATTAGGTGTCTCACAATTCTAGATGCCAGAAGTTTGAGATCAAGGTGTCAGCAGGATTGGTCTTCTGAGGCTGTGAGGGAGGATCTGTGTCATGCCTCTCTCCTAGCTTCTGGTGGTAGCTGGCAATCTTTGTAGTTCCTTGATTTGTAGAAGCATCACCCCAATCTCTGCCTCCATCTTCACATGGCATTCTTCCGTGTGCATGTCTCTGTATTCAGATATCTCCTTTTCATGAGAACACCAGTCATATTGGAGTAGGGTCCACTTGAATGACCTCATTTTAACCTGATTATCTCTGCAAAGACCCTAAATCCAAATAAGGTCACACACCGAGGTACACAGGGTTCAGACTTCAACATATAAATTTGGGAGGACAGGGGAAACCAGTCAACTCATAACAGGTGATAATTGTAATGAGGTTCTTGTGAAACAATCCTCTGAAAAGTGAGACTATTTCCATCAAAATCGCCACCTATTTTGCTTTTAATTTGACAAAATAGTTCTTAAGTGTATCTGTATGTATAAACACTCAAGGATTGCAAAGATAATTCTGGAGAAAGGAGAAAGGACAATGAGGAAGAATTTTCACTCATGTTTTATGATATGATTTCAGTAATTAAAATTGAGGTGCTGAACCCAGAATGGAAGTCAAGTGAGTAGAGCAGCATTGAGGATTCAGAAATAGACCCAAGGACATACACTGGATTTCTGCCTGTGAGGAAAGCGGCTCTACTCCAAGGAAGCAGAAAACAGACCCCTCTGGAGAGCAGTAGGATAGATGCCCCGGGAGCCACGCAAAGGGCCTAGCTAGGTTCCCACCACAGTCCTTACACCAAAAGACATTCCAGATGGAAAAAAATAATGAAAAAAATGGAACACAAAAAGATAACCTTTTTTTTTCTTTTCTCTTTTTCCCCATAGCTTTTGAGTTGAAAAGCCTCTTTCAATCATGTTATTTTTTTAAATTATCACCAAAAAGACTAATAAATTTATCTACTTAAAAATTAAAGAAAACACACGTATCACAAAAAAAGGTAATATTCCTAACATGCAAACAGGTCTTAAAAGTCAATAAGAAAAGAAAAATAAACACTTCCCGGTAGGAAACTCGTCAAATAATCAGAACAAAGGAACTCACAAAATAAAGAAAACCAATTAGCCGTTAAGAGAATGTTTACATAATCACACTAATGATCAAATAAATACAAATAAAAACAATAGAAATTTTCCTTCCCAACTTTCAGACTGACCAAGTTTAAAGGAACAAGGGAAACTTGTTTTTTGGTGAGGATTTGGAAGCAGAGGAGTGTACCTCACTAGAACCTTCCTGGAGGGCCAAATACATCAAAATAGAAGACGCCCCTATCCTCCTCTGACCAAGAAAGCTGGCTTCTAGAAATGTGTCTTCTAGAAAGGAATACAAAATTTGAAAAAACAAACAAACAAACAAAAAAAGCAAAACAAAACAAAAAAAAAACACTTCACACCAAAGGATATTAATCACATTGCTGTTGATCACAGGGAAAAACTGGAAATAGTCCAGTGGTAGTAGATGGACTGTGAAGTCAATGACTCTGGTGCTTACAGTTAAATCTTGGGCAGCCATTTGCGTGCACACGTGCACACACACACACACACACACACAGATTTGAAAAGATGTTCATGACATTTATGAGTAAATAGGGCAGCCACAGAACACTTATTTAGTTGTTTATTTAACACGTATTTTCTGGGCAACAGTTCACATGTCTGCCCTTGTGCCAGTTGTTAAGGACACAATGAATGTGGAGGAGCTTATCACGGTTTCGTGGTCAATCAAATCTTCATATAAATATATAAACTCACATAAATGTTATGAAGAAAAAGTAGAGGTGAACACATACCTTCAAAAATTGGGAGTTTGTTGGCTGGGCATGGTGGCTCACTCCTGTAATCCCAGCACTTTGGGAGGCGAAGGCGGGTGGATCACTTGAGGTCAGGAGTTCCAGGTCAGCCTGGCCAATATGGTAAAACCCCATCTCTACTAAAAATACAAAAATTAGCCAGGCGCGGTAGCAAGCGCCTATAATCCCAGCTATTCAGGAGGCTGAAGCAGGAGAATCGCTTGAACCCGGGAGGTGGAGGTTGCGGTGAGCCGAGATGGCACCGCTTCACTCCAGCCTGGGTGAAAGAGCAAAACTCCATCTCATAAATAAATAAATAAATAAATAAATAAATAAATAAATAAATATTGGGAGCTTGGTGTTGTCAAGTCCAGGAAGGCTTCCAGGAAGAGGTGGCATTTGAGCTAATTAATGTCTGGTGCAGGAGTCAAGGTCACTGGTTGAAAGGAATGAGTGGGAGAGTGGTCCCGGCAAATCAAAGGGATTGCAGGTGCCAAGGACCTGTGAAGCTGGGGAGCAGGCTGTCTTTGAGAAACCACAAGAAAAGAAATGCAGCTGGAGCAGCAAGAAGTGGTGATTGGGTCTTGGGTCAGGGGGTGGAAGTAAGTGGCAGGACGAGCCGCTGAGAGGGTGGGCTGGAGGCAGCACGTCAGGGTTATGCATAAAACTCGCATGACCAGACTTCAGAAATTAGAAGAGCCTTCCAACCTGCGGCATGCAGCACGGACTCAAGGATGGAAGGAGTGGGTGGGGAAGTCGATTAGGAGCCTACTGCACGGTCAGATGCGGGAGCCAAGGGCTTGGTCCAAGACTGGAATGTAGGCTGCTGCTGTTGATGGTGGTGGAGACAAAGAAAAGAGGATGCACTCAGGAAATATTTAGTCAGCCAAATCAACAGGACTTACGGGAAAGGAGGGAGAAGGGTGTATTCAAGCTGACTCCTGGCTTCTGGTTTGCATAACTGGCTGGCAGCGCACAGATGCCACAACCACGTTTGTGGAGAGCTGTGTATGTTGCCTGTATCTTACGTGCTTCTTCACCAAGCTACCGGAAGTGGCTTATCCACGGGTGAGATTTGGAATGGGTTTCAATTCCTTGGCTTTTCCCCACCTTGTTTACATCTTCACAGTGAGTATTTATTTTTACAGAAACAAAAAGCTATGTTTTTTTTTAATTTAACAAAATTAGGAAGAGATTAAAAATCAATTGAAACAGTGTGAAGGAAAATAGACAAGTTTGCCTCAGAAAAGAAGAGGATGAGAATGGGGAGATCGAGACGGGACTGGCTCCAGAGGAGCAGAGAGAAACAACCAAACCCCGAGTGCCCCGGCCACTCACGCTGCTTCCTGTGCCCACACATTCTCATCACTGTTCTACCCAGAAGGCCCAACCCAGACGTTCTATTAATTTCCATACGTGATCAGTCAGATTGCCTTGAGTCATCCCAGCAATGTATTTAGACCCGAGTTTTGCATTTATGATTGCCTGATTTGTATTATAGTCATGCTGATATTTCCCTCCATCCCACACCTCTCCTCTATCCCGCCACAAAGTCCCTGACCATGGTGGAGTATACAGAAAGGTTTTACAGTCAGAACAATCCTATTTTGAATTCAGCCTTCTTTGGGGTTGATTTTGGACCAGCTCCTGCCTCAACCTCTCTGGGCTTCAGTCTCCCCATTATATAATGGGCATCATAGATCTATATATAACCCGCCTCAAGGAGGGTTATTTCAAGAATCAAATGAGAGTTAACATGCAAAACACTCAGTATAGCAACTGGCATAACATAGTTTGTTTATTGTGTGTCTATTTTTGCTTTTCATTTCTGAATCCCCAGTATCCAGCACAATGCCCTGCATAATGAAGGTAAGCAACAAATGTTTGTTGAATTTAGTTGACTAAAGATTGGATTCAATTGCAAAACCTTTGAAAAAAAAATGAAATCCATACTTTTTTTTTCATTCAGATTTTATACCTCCTGTCAAAAGACAGGCTTCTTCCATTTACTCAATCAACGCATAATATGCTTCTACTATGCATCCTACAAGGGGCTGGAGGCACAGATGAACAAGTTCTCTGCCCCTTTTCTTTGAGGTTCATGATCTGGTGGGGAAGGCAAACATCCAGGTAAATAAATGACCTCGGGCATTGGAAGTTCCCTGGTGGTTTGGACAGGGCAAGTGGAGCATAAACAGGAAGCAGATCAAGTCTCTCTAAAATCTAAGAGGCTTCCCTGACCTGCACCTCCTTATGTGCCTTTAGGACCTCACCTCTCACCACACTACTCTTGAGGCATGATGCTCTCCAACCCAGCAACCTCCAGGCCACTCCTCAAAAACACCAAGCAGGGACCCACCCGAGGGCCTTTGCCTCTGTTCTCTCCTGTGCCCACAATACTCCATGCCTGGAGGCCTTGCCTGTGCAATGGTTAATTTTAGGCATCAATTCATCTGGGTCACCAGGTACCCAGACATTTCCTCAGATATTATCCTGGATGTACTTGTGAGGATATTTCAGGATGAAATTCTTAGGGACACACATTTTGCATCAGTAGACTGAGCACAGCAGATTCTCCTCCCTCATGCAGGGGGGCCTGGTCCAATCCACCGAAGGCCTGAATAGAATAAAAAGTGTGAGTAAGAGGAAACTCCTCATGCCTGAGTGCTTGAGGTGAGACACTCGTCTTTTCCAGACTTTGGACTCAGATGGAAACATCCACTCTTAGGTCTCCAGCCTGCCTGCTTTTGGACTGCAACTATATCATCCACTCTCCCGGGCCTCCAGCTTGCTGTGCACAGATCTTGGGACTTGTCAGCCTCCACAGTCACTTGAGCCAACTCCTTTTTTTCTCTCTCTCTCTCCATCCTATTGGTTCTGTTTCTCTGAAGAACCCAGCCTAACTTACTCCTCCCTGCATTCAGGCCTCTGTGAGATCTTCCCATGTCCATGGGAAATAGCAGGTCCCTCCACACTCCATATCTTGCCCTGCCATTTCCCTTCATACCTGACAAATTCCAGCATCACGTAACACATGTGTTTACATGTTATAGTCTGTTGTTCCTTACTGGAATATCAGCTTCCTGAAAGCAGGGCCTTGGTTCATTAATGCATCTCCTGTGCCTGTAGCAATGCCAGGCATACTGTAGACATTGACAAATATTTGAGAAATGAATGGATGACTGGATGAATGGTAGCATGGGAGCTGGGACCTGAGACTTCTGTTATCAACGGAGTTCCAAAGGCTGTCACTTTCTTTCTGGTCGTATACATCAGGAGGAAAATAGGGTTTGCAGACCAAAACACATTCCTCAGCAATGAAATGGGTTGTGGCATTTGGGGCTATTTCTTTTTTCTTTCTTTGGGAAGCAGTAAGGAGAACGCTGTTTATCTTGTTCTGGAGCACTGTAAGGGGTAGGCTGTAAACAAGAAAGAGGACATAAAGCTGATGAGTGCGAACCCTCTCTTCCCCACCGAGGCTTTGCTTGGGCCTACTTAGCATTTCAATCTATATAAAGTCAATGGGCCATACAACTCTCTTTTATATACACTCACCAATTAATGTTATTCTTTAATAGGAAGAAGTTTAGGGTTTTTTTTTACAAGTTTGATTCCAAGGAACATGCTTGATCACGAAATCCTGATTCTAGTGAGTGTGATGGGATGGAAGGCAGTTAGCAAAGTTACACTCAGCACTTTTATGTCCCTTTTCTAGCAACCTTACAGATGCCCGCAAAAGAAGCCTCCTTTGATGACATGTAAGGCCTTCCGCGATCTAACCCTGAACAATCTTGACCACCTTGCCTCCTACTCCATCTCTCTGGGCTCTCTGAATTCCAGTCACACTGAAATTCTCGGGATTTTTGGCACAATTGATGTCATGCCTCTGTGATTTTGCTGGCGCTGTTTCTTGAATGAATCATGTCCTTTCCCCTCTCTCAGACCATCGACATTCTTCTTCTTCTTTCTTTCTTTCTTTTTTTTTTTTGAGACTGGGTCTTGCTCTGTCACCCAGGCTGGAGTGCAGTGACACAGTCTTGGCTCAATGCAACCTCGGCCTCCCGAGTTCAAGCAATTCTTCTGCCTCAGCTTCCCGAGTAGCTGGGACTACAGGCATGTGCCACCATGCCCTGTTCATTTTTGTATTTTTAATAGAGATGGGGTTTCATCATATTGGCCAGGCTGGTCTTGAACTCCTGACCTCGTGATCCGCCCACTTCAGCCTCCCAAAGTGCTGGGATTACAGGCGTGAACCACTGCACCCAGCTGACATTCTTCTTAATCCTTCAGTGTGCACATTCTGCAGTCAGGTCCATCATTCGGTCCTCCAACCGCTCCCAGCAGGATTCTTGTTCCCCTATTAGACCACCTCTCCTGTGTTTTGCACGGTCATTGTCTATTTCCAGGTCTGCATCTCTATCTGTGGTGGACATGGAACACTGGGCTGCAACATTAGCACTAGACTGGTGTACACAGGAACCCCCTTCACTCAACAAGAGCACCCAACTCCCCTTGGACATCCCTTCTTCTCCCCACCTTCGGTGTAGGTGTTTTAGGTGGGGCTTCCCGAGGCCTAAGCCAATCAGTGCTCAGGAGATCCCTGGTTCCAGCCATTGGCTGGAGCACAGACATGTGACCCAAGCCTGTCCAATGAGAGATAGTTTTGAGACGATTTTAGAAGCTACCGGAAGAGAAGCCTGGTGTCTTTACTTGAAACTGAGAGCGAAGAGGTGGGACCTGCTAGAGCCACGATGCCACCATCAGGGCAAAGCACAGCAAGCACAGAGGCAGCAGGACCTGGAGACTGGGCAAGAAGCGAAGCCCTGCCTGAAACCCTCAGTGCCTGCGTTCAGCCATGTCTGAAGTCAGGTCTATCCTTCACCTTCTCAGTTACTTAAGACACAGGATTCAGCGTTCTGTCACTTGCAACAGAAATTGTTCATCAGAGAAGCCTGACAGCCTCACATACCCACACCTCCACACCACCTTACCCCGCCATGAGATTGGAAGTTTCCAACAGGTAAACTGCATGCAGTTGACCATTGCACGTTCTAGCCATTGAGGACATGGCCTTCTTGTAAATAGTAAGTGCTCACTTAGTGTTTGTCGAATATACTTCATGGAATGGAAAAATTACTTTTTAATAACGCAGCTGCACTCACTGGACTAAATTGCCCAAGTTTTTATTTGACATAATTAGGAAATAACACCTTCAACCAATTTAGTGTATAAAAAGTTCTGGTGGGGACATTTGTCTTCATTTAAGTGTTTCTTAAATATTACTTGTCCTGCTTATGGGAGAAAAATATTCAAATACATTAGTGTTTTCGTGTTGAATATGAGATGAAACTCCTAAAGACTAATTTTCCAGATTACTTATTTTATATTTGGTGCCATTAATTCTACATGTGTGAAAAACATATAATTATACCCACACTATTAGTACTGAATAAAATTGTGTATTATTCAAGTGTAGTAATAGATAAATTGGCACTAGACTCGTGTACACAAATGAGGCTTTTGAACTTTAGTGTGATTTCAATTATCTCACTTTAGCTCAGCAAAATGCCTAGACTCTGCATTTGCTAAATATTTCTCTGCCTCTACCCTTATTCCAGGAAAGCCCCCCCGTGATAAATTTCTGTGGACACAGGACTCCCTGCCGCTCGTGAAGTTGTGGGTTCTTTCCAGTAAAGGAATGACAGGAGAAGAGAGGTTCCCAATTACTGTTTCAAAGAACAAAAGAACTTTGAGATGCTCCTTGAAAAAAGAATCATACAGCCAAGTGGATTTTGGTCATGCTACATCTACACTCCTTCTTGCAACCTATGAGGCACATTAGCATGTTAAAGGCTCTGAGAAGTCCTGCAGTGAGGAAACCCAAAGAATATTGTTCCAACCAACATTCCCCATGGTTTCTTGACTACAGAGCCCTAGTAATGTCGATCAACAGTCTTTAGGAGATGCTGTCCTAACAACTTAATATTAGCTGGATATCAGTCTTAGCAGCTCAGAGTATAGGTTAGGGTTATAGAGTTATCCCCATTTTCTCTGGTCTGATTTCTCAGATAAATGACAGTGTCTATATACGTGTGTGTGTGTGTGTGTGTGTGTATTTTCACTCCTAAAGGTCCTCTCCATCCTGGGTGCACTCTCATTTTCCCTTGGATGCAAAACTTATTTCTTTCACTGCTTTCCAGAAAACAAAACAGAAAACAAACCACCAATAGCAAGCACCTTTGAAGGTGGCGACATGACCACAGGTGTGAGTGTGACAGGGGAGCACTTGCCAAAGGTCAACACTCTCTACTACTATCCCTACTCACAGCCCTCTAAGCACAGTGGACAGCAGGGACGATGCTAGGGGCACACAGAGTGGAAGTTCCAAGGAGGGAACCTTGCCCATACCCAGGGGGAGCCAAAAGAGCTTTCCAGAACGTGACCTTCATTCAACTTGAGTCTCAATGGAAATGGAGGATATAGTTATTCCTTTAGGAAAAGGTTCGAAGAAGAGTACTGAGAGGAAAGAAAATGACCCAGGTGAACAAGCCCCCACATGCTTTGATATCCTCCAAAGAGAAACCCCACTGACATCTCTGCAGAGGCAGCCTTGGGTCAGCACTTGGGACAATGCATCCAACTCTAAGTTTCTCCTGACTCACGTTTTGCTTGCCCACTGGCCCCTCCCCCTGCCGTTCCTTTGTCCAGCCCGCCTGCTTGTCACTCCCTCTTACTCAGCAGTTTGCCCCCCGAGAAAATCCCCCAAAGCGCCTTTCGGATGGAGCGTCTAAGACAAGCAAGGATGTCAACGCTTCCATTTGATTCCCTCTTACCATTCCCCAACCATCCCCCTGCCTGGCTGTATGTTTAGCACTCAGCGAAAAAGAACAATTTAGTGATGTTCTGGAATGAAAAAGAGGAAATAAAAGCAGACAGAATTGATCCCAAATCAAGAATTTGAAGCCACAAGGCACCGAGAGGTCAAGATGGGGCATTAAGATTCTAAAATTTGCATGGACCTGGTCAGAAGCTGAAACAATAAAACTGGATTTTCCAGAGCATCATCAATTGGCAATTGATTCTACAAATATAACACGGCAGGGGTGGCTTATCCGAACAAGCACGGAAAATAAAATATAACAGTGTTCCTTCATCTTTCTTTTACAGATAAATTTAGATACATAAAAGCTGAACTGAGATATAAAAGTTTATGAAAATCATTCAAAAGCTTTTCATGCATTCACTTACTCACGAAATATTTATACCATGCCAAATATTTGTTCCAAGCACCGCAACTCCTTGTAATGTTCTTATTCATCTTTGTGCCTCTCTGGGTCTGGGTTGGGGACTCTAGAAGAAGGCAGGTCACATGGTAGTCACCCGTAATAACAATCCTGAATGCCATAGTTACATTCACTCTCTATAACTGGCTTTTCTCTTGAAACAGTACCATGGAAAAATGCGACATTTCACCTTATTAACTTAAATCTCAAAATCTAGGACCATGATAATGGATCAAGGGGCCCCAAATATTCTTTCTGAGCCTCCTTATTTCCTTCGGTGGATTTCTTACTCTTATTCATACCTGCCACCCTAACAGCCCCAGAGCCCATTGTCTACTCTATAACACTGTAGACAAACATGGATCCAACACTTCCAGAAAGTTCTATCAGAACAACTGAAACAAGTTCAAATTTCAATGATATTTTGCTCATCTCTAAAGGATAACAGCAAGAAAATAAATATAGGTGATCCCAATGCATAAATGCAGCCCAGCAGGCTCAGTGCAGCTCTCTGCCCCTTCAGCCTTCCTGTGCCTGCCTGCCTGCTCTTCACTCCATCAGAGGGGAAACCGCATCCTGGCACCAGTTCATAGTTCCCCTGCCTGAGTTTCTTCCTTCCTGGTTCTGTCCCTGGTTTTGTGGTTTTGGAGCCACCATGCCAGAAATCCACCGTCAGAGCTGGTCTCCTATTTCTCTTGGTGGGCATATTAGTTTCCTATGGCTGATATAACATATTACTACAAACTCGGTGGCCTAAACAACACAAATGTATTATCTTACAGCTCTGGAGGTCAGAAGTCCATTTTAAGTCCAGGACCTAAAATCAAGGTGTACCCGGAGTTATGTTCCTTCTGGCAGCTCTAGGAGAGAATGTGGTCCTTGTCTTTTCCCACTTCTAAAGGTTATCTGCGTTCTTTGGCTAAAGGCTGTATTATTCCCACCTCTGCTTCGGTCAGCAGGGCTTCTGCTCTAGCTCTCCTGCCTCCCTCTGATAAGGACCCTTGTGATGACATCCGGTCCACCAGGATAATCCAGGATCATCTCCCCATCATCTCAAGGTCCTCTGCTTAGTCACACCTACACATTGCCTTTTGCCATGCAAGGTCACATATTCACAGGTTTGGGGAATTAGGATGAGGGTATCTTGGGGCAGGTGGATGTTATTCTTCTGACCACAATAGGCAAGGTCAAAAAGGAGATGCCGTTTCTACTAGAAGGCTTTCCCCTTCCTTCCTGCTGTCAGTCACGCAAACAGCTCGTATATTTCCTTGAGTGCTCTTCTCTTGGCTTCCCAGTGCATCACAGAACTTTCTGTACTTCCTGGACCCCTTGCACTTGGGTGAAGCCACATAACTAGTTCTGTCCAATGAGTTGTAAGCAAAATAATATGTGTTTCTTCCTGGCTAGAGCATTGGGTTGCCAGTGGAGACCCTCCAGAGCTCCCTTCTTCAAGACTCTGACCTGGTTCCAGGTGAGCAGAGCCCCCTGCCTTGGTGGATATGCAATGGGAGTTGGTCTGCCTGATAAAATGCAGAATGCCCATTTCCATTGGAATTCAGTTAAATGTGCAATTTCAAATATTGCATGAGACATACTTCCACTAAAACGAAATTATTTTTTCTCTGAAATTCAAATGTAACTGAACACCCTATTTTCATTTGCTAAGTCTGGCAATCCTAAGTGTGAATGTGATATAAACCTTTATTAAGGCACAAAGATTTGGGGGTTATTTGTTACCACAGTGGAATGTTACCTTCCTGGCTGCTACAGGCCAATTGCTGAGATGATTATCAGAATTGCAGTGACTAACAGCAAGTTATTCGTTCCATGAACAAGGAGTGTCCTAGACTGGTAATAAGCTCAAGAATGTATCTTTATACTCAGCACCCATAGCAGCCTTGGTCGGCAGCAAGTTAGGCAGGTCTGGATGTCTACGCAGCACTTACCTACATTTATGTCCAGCTGCTAAGGTCAAATAACAATGTTCTTTCATTACTTAGCAGGAAAAGAAAAACCTATGGGGAGTAGGACATTCTTAATGTTAAGTACTTCTCTCATGATTTTTACTTAAATCTTTGGTGCCCACTACTGCTTGGCAATGCAAGAATCACTTAGAAGATGAAGTGTGGTTTAGCACAACATGATATATTTTGTCATTTTATGTTTAATATATCAGTATTTCATGGTGTGTGCAAAGAAGCCCTGGAATAGTGTTTTAAATTAGAAAGCATTTTCATATCTGCTGTGTGATGAGCCTTCTCCTTGATACTGATGATGGCCACACTTGTTGTAAAATGCTTTTTAAAGCCACCGGAATTGCTTCTGACAATCAACCAGCTTAAGTGGATTAGCAGAAACTGTGGCAAAAACAAAGGCACCGAAGTCATTGAATTGCAAGTGGACGTTAAAGACAGGTGACAATTGGAGGTCTAAGTGCAGTGTTCTCAAACATGCAACGACGCTGACGCTGCCCATGCACGTTTCGAAGATCTACTCCATCAAGCCACCTGCAGCAATTTTCATTCCTGATAAGCATACCGGTGACTAAAGTGTGAAAACATCTCATGTAATGTGTGGTAGAAATTGTTTAAGATGTGATATAAACCTTTATTAAGGCACAAAGATTTGGGGGTTATTTGTTACCACAACGGAATGTTACCTTCCTGGCTGCTACAGGCCACTTGCTTAGGTGATTATCAGAATTGCAGTGACTAACAGCAAGTTACTCCTTCCGTGAACAAGGAGTGTCCTAGGCTGGTAATAAGCTCAAGAGTGTATCTTTATCCTCAGCACCCATAGCAGCCTTGGTCGGCAGCAAGGGACAGAGGAACAAACACCACCTGCCCAGACAGCAGGCACAGAGGAACAAACACCACTCTGCAGAACGTAGCTGCATTACACGGTGCTGCCAGTTGTATTTTTTCTTGAAGCTGTCAATAGAAAAATCTGGATTGTAGAGGCTCCCACAGTTCCTCCCTCCCCAACCTTCCTTAGTCAAGGACAGACTGCACCAGGCTAGAATGCAGTAGCTCGGTTGACATCTTCCAGAGGATGTAGCAAAGCAAATGAGATGCTTTTAAAATAACTTGATCCAGGATCTAACATGCGGACAAAGTTGCAGACTTGCCAGCTTCCTCCATTCTTTTTGAAAACTTGAATCAGATTTGGATATCCAGACATTATATGGAAATGTGGATCTTTAGAACAGAGATCACACCAGAGACTTTAAATCTTCCACCTCTTCACTTCCCATGCTGGCCTCAGAAGCCCTAAAGCACAATGTCCACCCACAAAGCTGAGGATTATTATTGCCTGACTGACCTGCCTCCAAGGAGGTTACAATCCATCCTAAAGGATGAGATGAACACACAAGAAGGGATGACAAAACAAAACCACCCAAAGTGCATCACTGAGTGGTGGGTTGCATGTGGGAGGATAAACCCTGCAGGCAGTTAGCAATCAGAGGAATCGATGAGACCGACACAGGCAGATGAGGCTTTAGGAAGGAGGAAAGGCTTTATTG
Source organism: Pan paniscus (assembly GCF_029289425.2). Classification (NCBI taxonomy): domain Eukaryota; kingdom Metazoa; phylum Chordata; class Mammalia; order Primates; family Hominidae; genus Pan; species Pan paniscus. The sequence continues at coordinate 98,435,886 of NC_073264.2, read as the reverse complement.
GAACTTGGATGAGGCCAATGACTGGCAGAGGCAGAGAAGAGAAGAGAGGGTGAACCAGGTGACAATTCACAAAGCCACCACGTGGTGAGAGTGAGTCCCTGATGCAGTAGTGTGATATCCACTGTCACGAAGCCAAGGAGAATGGAATCTTAGAGTTGAAGGAACTGAGGCGTTCATGTTAATCAAACACTTGTAAAAATAGCAGCAGCTCTTACATGTAGAGCCCCTACTGTGTGCCAGGTACCCTGCTAAATGCCATGCAGTTTCTTACCTAATCCTTTGAGGCAACTCTGCACAAATGGTCCTGCTGTTCTCGTTGCAGCCATTGTTTCCATGGCATCTCCACTGCGGGGTTTCCATGCCCTGCTGACCCAGGTCCAAGAGCAAGCATCTCTCCTCCCATGTGCAGCAGCTCATTCTTTTAGGAGACATCTCTTTCTCCAGTTAAGACAACCGCCCATCTTTATTTGGTCATGGAGCAGGATGGGAAAGCAAGTGGACTCTGGATTCCTTCAGACCTGATTTTCATTACAGTTCTCCCAGCTCTACAGCTTTGGGGAAATGTTTTTATTTATGTCTCTAAGTGTCAGTTTCCCCATTCTTGAAATTGTCTTGCTGCTACCTAAGTGATAGGTGCTAGGACAGTTTAATGAGCTGATGCATGCAGAGGCTGCAGCAAGCATGCAGCCAAATACAAGTTAGTAGTTAATATTTCACTCTTGCAGCACTCTATGCCGGTAAACACAATAAATTCAATCCTGCTTCCAGTGACATCTCTTCAAGACAGATAAAATGACAATAGCTTTCAAATGACCTCCCTGTCCATGAATACTGTCGAGAAAGCCCATGAAGTCTGGGCAACACAGCGAGACCCCATCTCTAAAAATATATTTTTTTAATTAGCCAGGCATGGTGGTGCATGCCGGTAGTCCCAGCTACTCGGGAGGCTAAGGAGGAAGGATTGCTTGAGCTTGGGAGGTTGAGGTTGCTGTGAGCTGTGATTGCACCACTGCACTCCAGCCTCATTGACGGAGTGAAACCCCATTTCAGAGAGAGAGAGAGAAAGAGAGAGAGAGAGAGAAAGGAAGGAAGGGAGGCAGGGAGAGAGAGAGAGAGAGAGAAAGAAAGAAAGGAAGGAAGGAAGGAAGAGAGAGAGAGAAAGAAAGAGAAATCTCATGACTTATTGCTGGTATCCCTGAACTGGCTCATAGTGACCACCTCTTTCCTTCCCATGTGCCATAAACAGTCTGTTAAATGATTCCTTCCAGAGTTTTGCCAGACACCTAAATCATGTGTCATCTTCTTTCAGAAGTCAGAATATTTGCCCACCTTCAGCCTTCCACGGTATGTTCTCCATGGTATTTTCAAAGTCAATGTCAATCACAGATGTAATTTCCATTAGTTCCTGGGAAGCAAGAGACACGAACCAGAGTATTTTAATCCAGTTATAGTCAGCACTGGATTCCAGGAGAAACCCCGTGTGAAGATCCATAATGGTTAGCTGGAGCATTGCTACTCAGACTGTGGTCAAGAGCCCGCTGCCTTACCATCCCCGGGACTTTCAGAGAAATGAAAACCTTCCTGGCCTGTACCTCTTTCCCCTTTCCACCCCATCCTCTGCCCTGGACCTACTGTTTCAGAATCTGTATTTTGAAAAGATCCCCAGGTAATTGGTGTGCACATTATAGATTGAGACGCACAGAACTAGAGCAGTAGTTCTTAGAGTTGGCTGCATTTTAGAATTAACTAGGGAATTTTCGAAAACTTCCCATGCCTGGCCCCTATCCTTAGAGAATCAGATTTAACTCGTTTGGATTAGTTCCCAGGTGTGGGTATTTTTTAAAAGTTCACACAGTGATTCGAATGTGCAGCCAGAGTGTTGATCCCCCTCCTCCCAAACCAGAGCTATTCCATTCAGACACACTGGCCCCGCATACCACAACTACACTAGGCCTTGCAGCTGGAGGTCACATGGCCGCAGCTGTGGAGAGAGAAGTGCCCCAGAAAATAAGGACCTAGAGTGGCTTGATGAATATATTCTCATAAACAAGCATAAGTTTATACAGTCTCATTAAAGTACAGTCACATGCTGTGTTTATAACGATAGAGTTGCCAAAAAATGGGCGTCAGTAAAACAAATCGTATTGTCACAATGGTTATTATTATTGTAACAAAACTTTAACATTTCTTACCCCTCTGCCAATGCAATCACAATGCATAATGCATTTGAGATTACTTCCAGCTGTCTCCTACTCTATGAATGGGGACATTTCTGTGCACACAGCATTCAGACGCCGTGTATATTTGCATGATAAGCAGCCATCTTCCCATTCATGAATAGAGGCCCAAAACTGGGGATGGCTGTTTGGTGGCCACGACGGATGGCCTCACACTTGGAAGGGGCCCCTCTTCCTCAGCCTGATAGGTCCATCATGATGGGTGATAAGTAAGGGATGGGCTAAGGCAGAAAAGATCTCAAATCTGAAGACCTCATGTCAAATCCTTATTATGCCACCCAGGTCCTGGTAAACTCGATAAGTTGTGTGTTCTTATATGTAATAGACGTAGGTATGCCTGTCCTGACTATGTGAAATCACTGTTGTGAGGTTCAAATGAAATAGTGCTTTGAATGAGTTGCATAACAGCAGAAAACTCTACCCATATAAAGAATTGTTACTAAGCACTGTGTTAGTAGTGATGGTAGTGACAATAGCAGTATTCCCACCACAAAGAGAGGGAGAAGAATCTCTCTATCTCTGAAACTCTTATATTTTCTGCTTTCTTTATAAAGAGAGGATGGATGGATGGATGGATGGATGGATGGATGGATGGATGGTTGGATGGATGGATGGATGGATGGTTGGATGGATGGATGGATGGTTGGATGGATGGATGGATGGATGAGTAGATGGATAGATGGGTAGGGTGGGTAAGCTGGGTGAAAGATAGGATGGATGGATTGCTGGGTGGTTAGGTGAGTGGATGAATCGTTGGGCGGGATAGATGGATGGGTGATTGGATGATGGTTTAGTGAAGAAATAAATGGAGTGAGGGAGAGGGGGAGAGGGAAGGAGACAATGCAGCCTTGACATGTGGCCCACCTTCCCCCTTACTACTTGCCCTCTCATAGCTCTAAGCCGATCATTTGAATGCCTTCCAGATCAAGTACAATCATTTTCGTCTGACCTATGAGGCCTTTGTTGTCTGTCCAAAGCTGTCCTTTTCACCCTCACTACTTTCTATTCCCCATGCTTTCCCACCACCCCATAGCCTGTGTTTTTCCAACTCCATTCCTTGGCTCTTAATGTTCTTGAGGCTGATTGCCACATTCACCCTAGGTGCAGAGTCCAACTCATGTGACTGTGATTTGGAAGCCTTCCCTGGTTCAGTCAATCCAAAGGAATTCCTCTCTTTTCTTCCATCATAGCACCTGCCTGTCTTTATTTTACGTAATGTTTACCTTTCCACATGAATGTGGGGAGAGGGAAAGAAGCGTCATTTATTAAGCACCAGCCTTGGCACCCTCATATGATCCTGACAGCAGCCTTATACAGGGCACATTATTTGTCCTGGGTTTACCAAAGCAGTAAGAAGAACTCAAAGAGGTCAGCCAACTTGTCTGAGGCATATCAGTGGTGGAATTATAATTTAAACCGAGGTCTTTGACTCCATATGTCTACCATTCTCTCCACTGTAGTCTCTTTAGGAGTGGGCTAAAGCCCTGGAGGACATTACGTTTTGGCTGATTTATCTGTAACATCAAGATAATTCTAGAAAGGGGCTACAAATCGTAAGAAGAGTAACTGGTCAATAAATGTTATTTATTAGTTTTCACATTACTCTTATTCATGTTGAATACCTACCTGCACAATGCCCTTCTTAGGATAAGCCCCTAGTAGAAGCTAAGCATTATAATTTTTAAAATTAAAGTCAAAGCCCTGTGACCTAGTTCTTTTGGGACCACTATCTGGTCAGTTAATTAGAAAAGCCCATTGATATGGTTTGGCTGTGTCCCCACCCAAATCTCATCTTGAATTGTAGCTCCCATAATTCCAACGTGTTGTGGGAGGGACCCAGTAGGAGATAATTGAACCATGGGGGCGATTTCCCCCATAGTTTCTCATGGTAGTGAGTCTCACGAGGTCTGATTGTTTTATAAAGCGTTTCCCCTTTCACTTGGTTTTCATTCTGTCTTTCCTGCCACCATGTAAGACGTGCCTTTTGCCTTTCGCCATGATTGTGAGGCCTCCTCAGCCACATGGAACTGTGAGTCCATTAAACCTCTTTCGCTTTATAAATCACCCAGTCTCACGTATGTCTTTATCAGCACCGTGAAAACAGACTAATATGCACATTAAAGTAGAAAATCTTAAATACCTTAAGACCTTTCTTTTTAATTTAAAATATATAATGTATTTTAACTTATCAAACTTTTGCTTTTGGGCCCAGGCCTTTGCTTTGAGGGGTTGGGGGCTATGATCTAGTTTTTATAAGCCACCTCTATAATGCAATCTCTATGATTTCCAGTTTCTTTCAAGTGTAGCTAAAACATGAAGATACGTGCCAAGTAACCAATACTCAGAATCCTTCTGAATCATTCTCATTTCCCCCCCAAGACTTTAGAATTATCTGATCTATACCCAATTTGACAGTCGTTTTAATAGTAACTTTCCTTTATAACATCTTTTGAAAGCCTTCATCTTAAGTTCCATGAAAACAACAAATTTCCTTTCACACTGTTTCATTGACTTATATGAAATATGTAACATTTAATTAAATTAGCTCATTATAAGAAGAACACTTGGAACAAGGAGGACTGTGTGAACCAAGTGACTCCTGGTGAGTGCATCACCTGGTAGGACATGTGTGGGCAGCCCTGGCCAGAGGTGGCCCTGGGCATGCCCTGGGCAGCCGTGGGGGTGTTTCCATGAGAGCACAGAAGCGGCATTTCACCTACAGGTTGAGTGGAGTGGAAACAGGCAAGACAGCGTCCCCTATAACTGATTGGTGTGCAGTGAAAATAGCACTAACTGCCGACTTCTTTAATTCACTAACAAACTCCCAGTGTAGACAGCAGGGAGTAGAAAGAGATCTGCTTGGACATGGTCTGGGTCTATATCTCTACCCCATTACTTATCAACCGTGCAAACTTGAGTAAGCCACCTTTCCCCATGCTTAAGACGATGTCACAGATCTTGCCACGCTTTTGCTAGGAATTGAGTGGGATGACACTGAGAAGGCTCTGAGCACATAGTAGGTAGACCAAAACAGGAGATGATGCTGCAATGTTAATCCTTGGGGTTTCTGGTATGTCGATAACATTAAGTGGGTTGAAATAACGGTCTTAGCTCCCTCCCTCCTGCTCTAAGAATCCTCTGAGTACCTTTTTTAAAATTAGCATTTACAAACCCCTCAGATCCTCAAAAAACAGAGACTTACCACTTACCCTGTTTGCACTTGCAAATTGTTTTCCTTTGAATTTGAAAAAAAGACACATGTGCGCATATATTATTAGGACCTGCTACTATGTACAAATGGAAGGTCAAACTCCACGGCACCCTCTCTGGTTTCAGGCAACACACTCCTATTTTAATTGCAAATCCATAAGCCTCTTTTGTGAATTGCTTTTGGTTTTTAAAGGAAGAGGAGTGCACAAGTCACAAGATCATTTACAGAACTACATCACAGAGACATTTTCTAATGCACATAACTGGATAATATGGTAATCAAACTAAATCAGTGGCAAAATGCTTTGAAATCTTAAATAAGATCTAAATCACAATTGTTCTAATATTTATAGTTTATAGAATTTCTTAGGCTAAGTCACACTGAAATGTATTCTCTTTCTTTTTCATTTTGGCAGAAACAGGAGTGACTTGGGAGTTAATCTTTTAAAACATGTTCAATTGTAGCAAGTCGTAATAAAATATGCATAATATGTACTTAATAAAAAGTAATGCCTCTACTATAAATTGCTTCATTGAGATATAGAAACATATTCTAAACCATAAAATGCATACAAGAAATGGAATGAAAGAGAAGTTACCTTTATTGTCAGTTTTTATTTCTGAAATGATCTAAAATTGAAGATAATGATTACTCATGGAAAAAAGAAAAACTTCATCAAATGCAGTATCAACATTGTTGGTGGCATTTTCTGACTCATGGGTGGATTTGTGGTCCTGGAGAGGTGCCTAGACATTGTAATTCACAAGAATTATAATTAACAAAGAAAAATTACTCATTTATTTACATTCCCATTTGAACACTAGATAAATTATTTGCTAAAAGCCCCTTAATGATCCCAAAGTACATAATTATCTAGTACATTGGTCCCACTTTCAGAGAATAGAAACTATAGCAAAATTACTTTTTTCCCCAAAAACTGTTCCCTTACAACTCCTGCTAGACATTTCTTTTATAGTTTTTAAAAGTTATATTGGTTTTGGTTTTTTTAAATATCAAAATATTTTATGCAAAATATTTCATTTTTAAAAAAAATTCCCTCTTGCTCTTGGGAGGGTGTATGTGCAATTGTTAAAGATGTTCTGCAGATTGCAATAAATTCTGAAATTAACACTGAATATATTTTCATATTATGTTTACATATGGGTAGGTTTTTTTTAGACTCCCTATCTTTTTTAGATTTATGAGATTCTCTACAATAAGATTTTGTGTGAGTATATTTAAATTTCATATGTGTATATATTTATACACACACAGAGCAAGATTACATACTTGCTTTAATTTCTCCCAATCTTAAAAACTCATAAAATATTTAAGCTGTTTCAGAACCAGAATAGAAATGCCTCAAACTGTTGTTTAAAATTACATCCAACCTTCACCTCCTCATGCTAATGAATGGGGCAGCATAACTGAGGAGTATCAGTCAAAGGTAATCAATGCACAGCAGCTCAATGGTTAACCTTGTTCTTTGCCCACTCCCTCCTCCCCCTCCCCCTCCTTTGACCTTAACTACAGCTGCTTAGAAAATGACTCATTGGTCTCTCTCCTCATTGCCTGTCATCCGACTGATGAAACCTCCAGTTGGGAATAAAATGATCAAAGGGTGAGTAGAATGAATAATCTGTAAACTGTGGCAAACAGCTAAGGGTCAGTTGATTTAAAGGTTTCTGTGGCTTCATTCATTCATTCAACAAATATGTATTGATAACTTAGTATGTGTGATGCATTGGCTAGTGGTTGGGCTACAACGAGGAATAAGTTGAACATTTTCCCTGTTTTTAAGGAGTCTGCAGTGTAGGAGAGGGGCAGGCACTGAAACACATAACAGTAGAATTATTACTATTAGTAGTATATTAATAATATACTATTACTATTAATAGTAACAGTGTTACTGTTCATATTATTATTAGTAACAGCCCTGAAGAGCAGCATAAAGAAAGTATATACCCGGGAGTCCTACCCTAGTTTGTGGAGAGAGTTGGAGTGGTCAGGGGACTGTCCCCCAAAGCAAGTGACCCTTATGCTGAATAGAAGAGGTAGTGGGTAGGAGTAGGAGAGTTCAGCCAAGAGAAATAATAACATGTGTGAAGATCCTAGGGAAAGAAGAGGCTTGGGGCATCAAGGAAAAGATGGGAAGCTGCTGTGGCTGGGGCGCAGATAACCAAGGAGCTAGGCTATCAAGAGAAGTTGAACAGCTGAGAAAGGATGCTATAAAGCCAAGTTAGAATGTGGACTCGATCCTGGTTGCCACTGCAGGGCTGAAGTGGAGCGGACTGCGACTGTGTGGACACGACCACACCTGCGTGTTTCAAAGCTTCTCAACCTGCTGAATGAAGAACAAATGGGGACTTGGCTTTAAGGCTGTTGGAAAATTCCAGATGCCAAATGATGGTGGTTTGGACTGGAGTTGGAGCTAGATAGAGACAGTTGGGAAGAACCCACCCCTGTAGAAAAGGTCACTTGGGTATATATCTACTGCACTGCTGATAACCAAGGAAAGGCTTACAGAGCAAGGTGCAGGTACAACATGCATGCTGCATTTTTTACGGTACATCTGTTAGGGGCTGAAATGCCCTAACTCCCAATACCTCCAAATTGGACTGCATCTGGAGACAGGTTCTTTAAAGAAATGATTGAGTCAGCATAAGGTCCTTAGGGTGGGCCCTCATCCAATCTTCCTAATAGCAAGAGTAAACTTAAACACAGAGAGACACCAGGGGCACACATGCACAGAGGGAAAACCACGCCAAGAGCCACCAAGAAGACAGCCATCTACAAGCCAGGGAGAGAGGTCTCAGATGAAACCCCCCTCCCCCAACCCTCACTGCACTGGCACCTTGATCTTAACCTTCCAGCCTCCAGAACTGATCAAATAAATGTCTCTTGTTTAAGCCACACAGTCTGCTGTATCATGTTATGACAGCCTGAGCAAGCAACTAATGCAACATCCAAACAGAACCCCATTGAGATTCAGAGTATAGAATAAATAGCCGCGATGAGCCCTTTTCCATATAGTTCACACGTGGAATAATGAAACGCGTGCTCACTGTGGCTATGGCATTCGGAGAATAAACAGCTGGGATTTCTTTAGTGAGCGATGAAAAAGTTATACATGTGTCCTGGTCAATAAATTAGAGAGAAACTTTTCTAGCACTGTTGTGGATAAAATGCTAATTAAAGGGAACCACAGGAAGGCGTGGCAGGGCTCCAAGTCTTGAAGAAGAGTCAAAGGTTATGTAGAAAACCTTCTAACATGGAAGTGGGCTTACTGGGCTAAAAAAGTAGAGTGGTACCATCTGCCAGCACTCTCTGTGGTAGACATGGCAAAGAAATAAATTGATGTGAGGAAGAACAAACAATGTGTCATTACATATTTATCTATCTATTCAGCCCTTTATCCTTCCAGCAATTCATTTGCTTCTTCATCCTGGCATTTCATATTAAGTTGGAGACATCAGTACACTTCATTCCTAAACAATGCAATATGCTTATCGCTGACGAAAGATCAATACTGTCATGCGCCACTTAAGGACAGAAATACGTTCTAGTAAGTGCATTGTTAGGGGATTTCATCATTGTGTGAACATCACAGATTTCACTTACACAAACCTAGATGGCACAGTCTACTACACACCTAGGCTACATGGTACAGCCCATTGCTCTTAGGCTCCAAGCTTGTACAGCACGTTACTGTACTGAATACTGTAGACAATTGTAACACAATAGGCAGCACTCACACCTGTAATCCCAGCACTTTGGGAGTCCGAGGTAGGCAGATCGCCTGAGGTCAGGAGTTCAAGACCAGCCTGGCCAACATAGTGAAACCCTGTCTCTACTAAAAAAAAAAAAAAAAAGTTAGCCAGGGGGCATGGTGGCACATACCTGTAGTCCCAGTTACTTGGGAGGCTGAGGCAGGAGAATCACTTGAACCCAGGAGATGGAGGTTGCAGTGAGCCAAGATTGCGCCACTGCACTCCAGCATGGGTGACAGAGTGAGACTGTCTCAAAACAACAACAACAAAAAAAAAAATAGAAAAAGTATGGTAAAAAAAAATATGGTGTAAAAGATAAAAAATGGTAATGGTCCACCTGTCTAGGGCACTTAGCATGAATGGAGCTTACAGGACTGGGCATTGCTCTGGGTGAGTCTGTGAGTGAGTGGTGAGTGAATGGGAAGGCCCAAGACATTACCGTGCACTATGGTAGATCATAAACACTGAACACTTAGGCTATTCTGAATTCATATATGAATATCTTTTGTCAATCATAAACTAACCTTAGCTTATTGTAACTTTATAAACAATTTTTTTAACTTTTTGACTTTTTTGTAATAACACTTAGCTTACAACACAACAAAAATATTTTTACTTTTGTATCCTTCCTCTATAAGCATTTTTCTATTTTTTTTTTTTTTACTTTTAAACTTTTTTGTTAAAAACTAAGAGAAGCACACACCGTACCCTAGGTGTACACAGAGTCAGGATCATCAATATGACTATCTTCCACCTCCATATCTTGTCTCCCTGGAAGGTCTTCAGGGGCAATAACACATGGAGCTGTTGTCTTCCACCATAAAAATCCCTTCTTCTGGGCCAGGTACAGGGACTCATGCCTGTAATCCCAGCACTTGCGGAGGCCAAGGCAGGTGGATCAACTGAGGTCGAGAGCTCGAGACCAGCCTGGCCAACATGGTGAAACCCCATCTCTACTAAAAATATAAAAATTAGCCAGGCATGGTGGTATGTGCTTGTAGCCCCAACTGCTCTGGAGGCTGAGGAAGGAGAATTGTTTGAACCCGGGAGGTGGAGGTTGCAGTGAGCCGAGATTGCACCACCGCACTCCAGCCTGACAACAGAGTGAGACTCCATCTCAGAAAAAAAAAAAAAAAATGCCGTCTTCTGTATACCTCCTGCAGGACCTGCCTGAGGCTATTTTACAGTTAACTTATTTTTTTAATAAATAAGAGCAAACTCTGAAATAATGATAGAAAGTATACTATAGTAAATACTTAAACCGTAACATAGTTGATTATTATTATTATGTACTGTACAGAATTATATGTGCTATTCTTTTATACAAGTGGTAGCAAAGTAGGTTTGCTTACAAGAACATCACTACAAACATGTGAGTAACGCACTGCACTGTGACATTACCGTGGCTACAACACCACTAAGTGATAGGAATTTTTCAGCTCTATTATAATCTTACGGGGCCACTGCAGTATATGAAGTCTATTGTTGACCAAAACATCATTATGCGGTGCGTGACTATATTTATTTTTGGTTCTTTTATTAGGTGAAATCTACATAAAATGTAATGAACAAACTTTTAAAAAGTTTTAAATAACTCTATTAGAGTATAATTAATATACACGTTGTTAAGTGCTGATATATACAGTGTACACACTCATGAGACTATTTACCACAATCAAGACAATGAACAAATCCCTCACCCCCAAAGGATTCCTCATGCCCATTTGTAACTCTTCCCACCTCCACAAGGAACCATGGATGTGCTTTTTGTCAGTAGAGAGTAGTTTTTATTTTCTGGAGTATTATATACATGAAATCATGTGGTCTATATTCTTATTTTATATGGTTTTTGTTTTACTCAGTATAATTATTTTGAAATTCATCCAAATAGTTGATCAATAGCTTATTTATTTTATTGCTGGAGAGTATTCTATTGTACCTATAAGGCACAGTTTTTCACTTGTTGATGGACATTTGGGTTACTTCCAGTTTGGGGTTATTACATGTAAAGCTGCTGTGAACATTCATGCGTCAGTCTTCATACAAGCATGTGCTGCCCTCCTTTCTCTTGGGAAATACCCAGGAGTGGAATGCCTGAATCATACAATAGGTGACTGTTTAGCTTTTAAGAAACTGCCAACTGTTTTCCTAAGTGGTTGCACCATTCTATATTCCCGCCAGAAGTGTACGAGAGTTCTGGTTGTTCTACATCCTTGATACCCTTTAATTACTATCCATCTTTTAAATTTAACTATTTGAGTAGGTGTGTTGTGATATCTCACTAAGGTTTTAGTCTGTATTTCCCTAATGACTAATGATGGCCAGTATCTTTCTATGTATTTATGTACCATTTGTTTATCTTCTTTGGGGAAGCATCTGTTCCGATCTGTTGTTAATTATTTTATTGGGTTGTTTGCTTTCTTATTGTTGACTTTTGAGAGTTCTTTGTACATTCTGAGTGCAAATCCTTTATAAGATGATTTAAACATAGTTTCTCCCAGACTGTCACTTGTCTTTTCATGTTTTTAATAGTGTTTTTTAAAGGAGCATAGGTTTGGATTTTGATTAATTTACCAATTTGTTCTTACACACATCACATCATGCCTTTGTGAGTCTATAAAGAAATATTTGCCTAATCCAAGATCATAAATGTTTTCTTCTAGAAGTTTTGTAAACCTTATGTTTTATGTTTAGCTATGTAATACAATTTGAGTTAATTTTTGTTATGGTACAAAGTACAAATTGAAGATTAAAGTTTTGTATGTGTGTGTGTGTATGGATAGCCAATTGTTCTAACATCAGACTTTCTGGGCTGTATGCTATGTTCTACTGATCTATCATAATTCCTTTATAGCTTTATAAAATAGGTAGCTTTATACTAAGTCTTGAGATTAGATGGTGTTATCCAATCACCTTTAATCTTCTTTTTGAATGTTGTTTTAGCTATTCTAGGTAATTTCTATTTTCATATGAATTTTGGAATCAGATTATCAATTTCCAAAAATAAGCCTGTTAGAATTTTGATTTTGATAAATCTGCATGTCAATTTGAGAGTAAGTGTATCTGAATGAGTTTTCCAAATGAGGTTTTTAGACCATTTCCATTTAGATCAACAGTGTGATTATTTGATATCGTTGGATTTTAACTGATAATATTGTTATTTATTTTTCATTTACCTTTCTTTGTTACGTTTTCTTCTCTTTCTGCATTCTTTTGAATTAATTTAACTTTTAAAAATTCTGTTCCGTCTATTTAGCCTGTTAGTCTATCAGCCGTAAATCTTTGATTTTTACATTTTACTTTGGCATTTGTGTATTTTCTTTTCATATAGGTCATCAATACAACACCACATTGTTATTATTTTATCTAAGTGCTCAATTATCTTATTAAAGAGATTTAAATAATAAGTAAAACATATATTAGCCTACCTAAATATGTAAACATTCACAATTTCTCATGCTTTTCATTTCTTTGTGTGGATCTGGACTGCAACGTATTCCCACCTCGCTCTTCTCCTCTTTGGGCATTTAAATTATCCATATGATATTCTTCTTGAAGTTGTTCCACAGTTCACTGATGCTCTGTTTTTTTTTTAAATTCTTTTTTTTCTTTTTGTGTTTCACTTTGGATAGCTTTTATTGGTATGACTTCAAGTTCACTAATCTTAGCCAGTATATTTTTTATTACATACATTGTAGTTTTTATCTTTCATCTCTAGAAGTTCAGTTTGGGTCTTTCATACTTCCATGTCTCTACCAGACCCTTTGGCCATGCGAAACTCAGTTACAGTAATTTGTTTAATGCTCTTTCTGCTACTTCTATCTGTGCCAATTCTTAGTGAAGTTCCATTGATTGACTTTTCTTCTCATTATTGATGGTGTTTTCCTGCTTTTTTACATGTCTGATAATCTTTGACTGGATACCAGATATGGTGAATTTTACCTTTTTTTAATATATATATATTTTATTATACTTTAAGCTCTAGGGTACATGTGCATAATGTGCAGGTTTGTTACATATGTATACATGTGCCATGTTGGTGTGCTGCACCCATTAACTCGTCATTTACATTAGGTCTATCTCCTAATGCTATCCCTCCCCCCTCCCCCACCCCAAAACAGGCCCTGGTGTGTGATGTTCCCCACCCTGTGTCCAAGTGTTCTCATTGTTCAACTCCCACTTATGAGTGAGAACATGCAGTGGTTGGTTTTTTGTCCTTGCGATACTTTGCTGAGAATGATGGTTTCCAGCTTCATCCATGTCCCTAAAAAGGACATGAACTCATCATTTTTTATGGCTGCATAGTATTCCATGGTGTATATGTGCCACATTTTCTTAATCCAGTCTATCATTGATGGACATTTTGATACAGGAATATTTTGGTATTCCTATATTCTTGAGCTTTGTCCTGGATGCAGTTGAGTTACTTCAGTACAGTTTGAACCTTTGCTATGCTGCTTTTAAGATTTGCAATGTGAGCCAGGAACGGGGGCTCATGCTTGTGATCCCAGCACTTTGGGAGCCTGAGGTGGGGATGAATCACCTGAGGTCTGGAGTTCAAGACCAGCTTGGCCAACATGGCGAAACCCCGTCTCTACTGAAAAAAAAAAAAAAAATAGCCAGGTGTGATAGTGTGTGCCTGGAATCCCAGTAGGAGAATCGCTTGAACCGGGAGACAGAGGTTGCAGTGAGCCAAGATTGCGCCACTGCACTCCAGCATGGGTGACAAAGTGAGACTATGTCTCAAGAAAAAAGAGATGTGCAATGTGAAATCAGAAGAGGGGTCAGTGCTGTTCTTCACTACAAAGGCAAGACCTCTTCTGTGTATTCTACTCAGCATTCGGTAAATTATGAGTTAAATTATGAGGGTTTTTTTGGTCTGGATAGTAGAAGCATGTATTATTTTAAGTGCTGTAAAAGTACCAAACACTCTCATCTCTAATCCAATCAAGTGGTGTGTTTTCTGGCTTCTAGGAACTGCATCACACATAGGTACTAATAATTATTCAGTTAAATACTTGGGAGAAACTTTCTGCTGATCTTTATAGTCTTCCTACTATGTGTCTTTCTTCTCTCCAGTACTCTGCTCCGAAACTTGTAGTCATACAGAAATTGGGTCATAAAGAAAGCAGATATTGTAGTCCTCTTGGTCTCCCTAGACCCTCAACTTTATCTCCTTAGCTCAAGGTTTTGCCAAACTTGGCCTGGGCACCTGCTCCCTGCACTGTAGCCAGGAAACTCTCCTAATGCAATAAAATGAGGGAGTCACCGGGCTCTCTTCATGGTTTCCAGCCTGGCATTGTCCTTCATTCCTTATGTCTAGTGTCTGGTAACCTATTGCTTTCATTTATTTATTTTTAACGGGGTTCTGCTATATTGTCCAGGCAGGTCTCGAACTCCTGGGCTCAAACTGCCCTCTTGCCTCTGCCTCCCTAAAAGCTGGGGTTACAGGCATTAGCCACCATGCCCAGCCAACCTGTTGCTTTTATATATTTCATCCATTTATTGCTTGTTTCAAGTGGGAGGGTAAATCTGGTCCTCATTATTTTTGCTGAAAGTGATCATTTGAAATACATACGTCTTAAGTATATCATTTGTAAAATGTTGACAAATGTCTTTACCTGTGAAACTCAAACTTCTATGAAGTTATAGAATATCACCATCTCCCCAGAGTTCCCTTGTGCCCATCTGAGTTGAACCCTCCCCTAATTCCTCAGAGAAGTCACTGTCCATCGTAGATTAGTATTTCCTATTCTACAAATTCACATAAATGAACTATACAGTGAAAAATTATACTTCTTTCACTCAACATCACATTTTTTTAGATTCATCCATGGTTTTGTTTCAATAGCTTATTTTTTTTAATTACTGAGTAATTTTCTATTGCATAAATCTACCACAGTTTCTTTATTCATTTTTTTTTGTGGATGGCCACCTGGGGTGTTTCTGGTTGGAAACTATCGTGAATAAAGCTTCTATGAACAGCTCTTCTTTTGCAGGTTTTTTGTATGTGTCTGTGGACATATGTTTTCATTCCTTTTGAGTAAATACCTAGGAGTAGAATGGTTGGGTCATAAAGAAAGCAGACATTTAGTTTTATAAGAAACTATCAGACTTTTTTCTCAAAAAAATGATGATATCATTTTACCTTCTCGCCAAAAATACAAGAGAACTGTAGTTGGTCCTCATCCTTGATGACATTTGGTAGTTATCAGTCTTTTTAATTGAAGCATTCAAGTCAGTGTGTCACAATATCTCATTGTGGTCTTAATTGCATTTTCCTAATGACTAATGATTTGGAGAGCTTTTTCATGTTCTTGTTGGCCATTCATAGAACTTCCTTTGTGAAGTGTCTTTTTTAATCTTTTGCCCATATTGTGGTCACTTTTAATTTTCAAAGTTCTCTAAAATACTGAGATGAAAAACAGTATGCCGAATTAAACAGTGTTCTCGACACATGCATAAAAGTTTGCTAAAGAAATTGCTTTTGCATCCACAGAAATGGAGCAAGAAAAAAAGTTCTATCTACTGTACTTGCAAATGCATTACTTGTCATCCTGCAGATGGCCGTAGGATATATTTTTTTAAACACTTTATTCTGGGTATTTTCAAACTCACAAAAAAGTAGAAAGAATAGTAAAATGAATGTCTATGCAACTATCTTCCAGCTTTTACAATTACCAACATTTTGCTGATCTTGTTTCATTTAGTATTCCTCATCTTTGTTTTTGCTGGAGTATTCTAAAACAAATCCCAGACATCATCTAATTTTACCCAACAATATGCCACCTTTCCAAAAAAAAAAAACTTAAGATCTTCATTTGGGATCTTTATTTGGTTATAGGTATAGGCCCAAGAACTCTTAATAAACAAAGGTCTAATCCAAACTGCCTGGATTAGAATATGGAACCATATCATTTGAAACAAACTTTTAAGCTCTTGATTTGGGCTGCAAGACCCATGTCTTAGTAATACTCTCCCAGAACACCAGCAAGTGCCCTTGGACTCTCTAAATAAGAAAGACAGTAATATATATATATATATATATATATATATATATATATAGTCTTAAAAAAACTCAAATGAAGATTAAAGCTCACTTACTTTGCTTTCAGAATTATAGCATGTGTTGTTCCTTATACCCCCATACATAATCAAAAGTTATTTTAGTGCTTTGTGGGCTTAGATCTTAGGAGAGAAAGAACATTCAACTGTGAGTATTACATAAAAATTGCATCTCATAAGATATCCAAAAGTAGAAAATATGATCAAATAAAATGTCTTCTTTTTTATTCTGTAGCAGAATGTCTCAAGCTCAACACTATTGACATTTGGTCCTGATTATTCTTTGTCATGGGGGCTGTAATGTGCTTTGTAGGATGTTAAGTGGCATCCCTGGCTACAGTACAGTTTCTCAACAGTGACAGCCAAATATCTCCAAATATTGCCAAATGTCCTTGCGAAGGGTGGGGGAAGGACAAAGTCACCCCTTGTTGAGAAGCCCTGTCATATAGATGTAACTTTTTGTGCAGCATAGGGTCCTTCTTTGAAATGACTGTAAGTCTCTCAAAACCTCAGTTTCCTTGCCTATAAAACAGGATAAATAAAAAGGAAGAGGACTGAATGTGTGAGGGCATATTCTATAAACTATTCAGTGCTAAAGAGAATGAATTAGTTATGATAAAGGTACGGCTCTGCCTTGGACAGAGCAGGAGAGAAACTTAGGGAAGTGGTAGGAAGTCCCATGCTCTCAAAATGCTTATGGTGAAGAGAAATAACCAGGGTTGAGTTTGTACCATGCCCCCCAGCACTGGGCCAGGAACTATAAGGACCCAAATGTATAAGCTGAGTTTTCTGTCTCCTAGGAACCATATAAAACAGTAGGTAACCAGGTACATGAAGGCAGCTACCAAGCAGCGAGTGTTCATCACATCTAATGAGAATGAGAATGAAGAAGCACTAAGTTAAGTGGCAGAAATGGTTCGTGGCCCTAAAAATGAAGATAAGCTCCTGCTACTTGGTGTGAGGCACACTGGCAGGAGGTAGGACAGTGTTACAATGTGGATGTCAAAGCCAAATGAGATTTGCATGTAAATGCAACGTGATATGGTTTGGCTGTGTCCCCAGCAAAATCTCATCTTGAATTGTAGCTCCCATAATTCCCATGTGTTGTGGGAGGGACCCAGAGGGAATCATGGGGTCAGTTTCCCCCATATGTTCTCATGGTAATGAATAAGTCTAATGAGATCTGATGGTTTTATTATAAGGAGTTTCCCCCTTAGGTTGGCTCTCATTCTCTCTTGCCTGCCACCATGTAAGACATGCTTTTTGCCTTCCACCATGATTGTGAGGCCTCCCCAGCCACATGGAACTCTAAGTCCATTAAACCTCTTTTTCTTTGTAAATTACCCAGTCTCAAGTCTTGATTAGCAGCATGAGAACAGACTAATATAGCACGTCTGCCACTTACTGTCTTTGGGTAAGTCACTAAGCCTCTCTAAGCTTCAATACCATCATCTATCAAATTGATAATTATTCCCACTTATGGAATTATTATGTATGACATAGTACAAATATATGGCATCTTAGTGCTTACAGCTTAGAACATAGGTGTTCCAAATATTCTTATTAGTATTTGTTAAAACAATTATTATTTCAAATTAATTATATATGTGTTTAAATAATAAAGATTCGCAGTAATTGTCAACTAGTCAGTGTTAACTTGGAAATTTAATGGGGATATACAGAGAAAGAGAGAGAGAGAGAAAGACAAGCCAGCTACTTCATCCATCCTGAAGGGGAGAGGAAATCTTACAGGGACTGCCAAGGTTAGAAGCCAGTAGCAATACAACAATATAACACAGGGCAGTAAGATGTGGTTAAAGCAGAAATTGGGAGCAGTTATAGCAGACTGTATAACACATTTGGATTTTGGAACAATAGGAATTCAAAATGGTCAACACAAAGCTTACCTTTGGTACAGGTTTTAAAGGTTTGTAGAAAAGTAGGAAAGCACAAAAAATGAAATGAAACCCACTCCCTCACCATGGCCTCCCCTTGTCTCTCTCATGTGGACTGTCTGTTCCATTCGGTGCCTTTATGGGGTCCCCTGCAAGCCAAGCTTTGAATTTTTCTGCATTAGTCTCAGTTTAGCCCTTGGAACCTGTGGTTATTAGTACATTACCAAGGAAACTCGTCATCTGAAGTGGGGGCCACCTCTATAGGCTATAAATACAATGCAATTAGCCTCTCAAGTGCCTTATTATGAAATATATCAAGGACACCTACATGGACTCACAGATTAGAGGATGGAAAATCTGGAGAGAGAAGGCCTTTATTTAAGGTTGACTTTTTATAGAATGCAGGGGTAGGGTGGGGTGGGGAGAACAAACCCACAAATAATAAAATATGTTCCAGTCAGCAAATTTGGGCATCACTTTTATTTTCTTCTTCTCCATTCTCCAAATCTTTGCTTCACTGAATAGCCCACGCCGAGTACCAAGCCTGGTATTGGTTATTCCAAACATATAAGCAGAGGTCTTTCCATAATGAATAACTCATGGAAATTAATGGCTAAAGAGAGGGTAAATGATACAGCTTTTGGAGAAAGTAATCTGGTGATATTTTTTAAATTAAAAAATGTACATACTATTTGATCCAGTCATTCTACCTTTGGAAACCCATACTACAGAAATGAAGAAAGAAATATGTAAAGACATTTGTGCATAAAAATTGTATGGCTAATTAAGAACTGCTTATTGTAGCAAACCTCACCCCCAAATTCTATAAACTACAGAATATCCATATAAAAAATGGATAGATGTATTAAGGGGTGTGCATAATGTGGATTATCATGGCACTCTCTTTAAATGAATTAGAACTGTATGAATTAGAGTTATGTGCATTGGCTTGAAGAGTTATTGTGAAAACAGCAAGTTGCAGAAGATTGTTATATGATGTTCCATCTTTGTAAAAGAAAAAATGAAAACTACAAGATAAGAAAGGAGGGTGGACACAAAAGAAAAAAGTGAAGGAGACACAGAAGGAGGAAGGGAGGCAGATGCCTGGTGTTCTTATCCAAATCCACCGCCCCACTCCTCTTAGTCCTCCCCAGCAGAGCCTCTACGCATTTGGAATATTGTATCAGTCAGGATTCCCTCAGGAAAACAGACCTTCTAGACAGTTGAAGCAGAACCACGGTGTGACAGTGAATTAGTTGTAAGGATGATAGACAAAGCCAAGACATCAAATAGAGGAAGTAAAGTAACCAGAGGGTAGCAAAAAAGGAAACCAACTCTCCTCTCCTCCCCAGGACTACAGAGACACAAGGAGGAGGTGGAGATTTTAGGCTCAGAAGTGAAAGTCACATTAAGCGCTAGAACCATGGAGAAAGAAAGAAAAAAAAATATTGCTTGAGTTTATTATGTCATAGGTGATTCATAACAGTAACAATGATAAGAATAATAATAACATTTGTTACATTGCTGTTAAATGAGTATTTTTAAATCGTGTTTTTTAACAGTTCCTAATTATTAAGCACCTACTCTGTGCCAAACACGATGTTAGCTTTTGACAAGCCTCATTTAATTGAATTGTCACAAAATGGACTAAAATTAGAATTGTCGTTTCCTCATCTTATAGATTAGGAAACTGAAACTCAGAGAGGAAACATATTTGTCTGTGATCACACACCTAATAGGTAAAAGATCTAGAGTTTGAAACAAATTCTACCCATGGCTAAATCCTGTAGCATTCCACCATAACTCCCACTAACCTAACTCGTACAAACCTGGATTTGGAGTAATTAAGCTGGGTCTTGTCCTGACACTTGATGTAGTACTTTTAAAACATGCCACGAATTCTTTATCACTGCTTTCCTGTGGTGGGGTCTATGTCTCCAACACTTGAGTCTGAATGGGTTTGTATCTGTTTCCACCAATAGAGGTTAGAATAGTGGAAATGATACTATGCGACTTCAGAAGCTGGACCTCAAAAAAGCCATTTCACTTCTGCCTTTTTCACTGGAATACTCACTTTTTAAACACTGGGCTTCTATGTAGTAAGTCTGACTGCTTCAAGACCACCATGCTGTGAGGAAGCCCAAGCTATGTTGGGAGGCTGGTGAATGGAGGTGCTCAGACAAACAATCCCAGCCAAGCCCGGGCTTCAAGTCACCCCAGCCCTGGCCCCAGACCTGTAAGTGAAGAAACCTGCAGAGAATTCCACCTCCCCACTGTTTGACAACTGTTTCCAGCTGAAGCCTCAACATTATGAAGCAGAGAGATCTCCTCTTGACCAAGTCCTGACCAAACTGCAAACTCACATGCACCATGAATGTTGGGTTTGGCATGCAGTAATGGATAACCAGAATACTTAGTGGTTTTGGGCAAGTCCTGAAATGTCCGGGCTTTCAATAACTGTTTTATTGAGTGAATGAATGATATATACAAATCTCAGTCCTGCCTATCTATAATGCATGTATGTGAAAACACCTTGCAAATTGCCTGACATTGTCTAAATGCAAAGATATCTTGAGAAAACTGCTTGAGATAAATAATTCATTGTGATTCATAACATTTTCAAGGCAGAAAGAGCTGGAAAGGAGCCACCAAACCTTTCTTTGGGGGTTCAATCAATGGTGAGATGAGACTGTCCCTCAGAAACTCACTTGTGCTGTCTAATTTGGATTCCTGAGTTGAGGTGAGCACCTGGAACTAAATGCCCTCTGTAGAGTACAGGAGATGCTGAGTTTCCCCGCCAAGTCTATCCCCTGTTGTAGACAGTAATTTGGTGTCTGGCAAAGAGAGGGCACCTTGTATAGCAAATGCACAAATAAATTTCACCACATAATTAGAATCATAACTGAAAGCTAATAAGCTGGCATCCTGCTTTGTAAGTCAATGCTCTGTGCATTGGACTGGCATAGGTCAGCTTGGCAGGGCCTACTATGTCCACCAAGTTCCATGAGCAGAAGAGAATAAAATCAGGACAAGACGTGCAAGAAGTGCTATTACGCAGCTGCTTACTGACAATGGTTGCATTTTACTGTGGTTTTCTGGGCTGATAAAAATAGTTAACTGCTTATTGAGTTGTCAAATCTGTTGCTCTTCCCTTTTGAAGAAAACGAAGGCCCAGAGAAAACCTGCCCAAACCCATTTTCTACTAAGTGTGGGCCAACATGGGAGCCCACCTCTCTCTGTGGTCCCTTCACTTACAGCACCGCCCCTCTGCTTTCTGCCTCAGGGATGGCTCCAGCTTTTCCATTGCAAAGACTGGCAGAACCCAGGCTGGTGAACAGGTGTCACCATCCTCAGCCAGCTCTGACCACTGGAGGGAGACGATCTTCAAAAAGATTCTGAAAAGGATTCTATCATCAAGTAGCAGTGGTTTCTTTGGGTCCTATTTGGAGACTGGGGGCAAAACTGCCACTTCATTAGCCATCTCCTACCAATCGCTCGTTCTGGACCTGGTTACTAAAAAGTGGTGGCTTTAAAGCAATACAACTGGAGGAAGCCAGACTGCAATAGAGTGAGGAGTAAATGGAAAAACAAAACATTGAAAACTCTAGAGGCTTGGCCGTGAAAAGAAAAAAAAAATTGTGTCATAGTTGGAGTGAGCATGGAGTCAAGGAAGTGGTTTCAGTGGTCAATTTTTTGATAGTGGAGACCTGGATATCCTGAAAAAACAGGAAACACCAGCTCTTAGAGGTGCTCCTGTGGCTTAGGGGTTCATCTCAAACTACCCAGCACTGGGAAAGAGGGGTCATTTTCATGGGAGGAAACGTATTGACAGTAATCTTGTATCAAATCCAGTTCCAGTGTTTTTGTGGCATATTTGAGCAAACTAGGCTCCACTAGAATTCCATGTTAAACATCTTTAAGTTTAGAGGTTTAAAAATATGTTGAGCCTGCCCCTACTTAACCTGCAAATGACTTTCTTCTATTTTCTTATAAAGCAATTCTTCGGAGCACATTATATGTATTTGTAAGTCTTTCAAAAATATCTTTAGATCCACTTAGGCTCAAATGGAAAAAAGTAAATGGAGGATGAGGCTCATTTTTATTATAAACAGACTGTTTCTCATGTCCAACATCTCCAGGTAATACATCCATACAGAAGGCCACCCCAAGTGGCGTTGTCCTCAAATTACACTATGATTACTTCCAAGCTAGACAGGCCCGTTTTAGTCACAGTGCTATGCCCGGGGAAATGGCAGACAGGAAAGTTTGTCATGTTCACTGCTTTCTGCAGGCAAAAGCCCCGGAAGGATCCAGAACTCTCCCCGGTGTGCTAGACCCTGATCTGAAGGCAGTTATGGCTGCAGAGAAAGCACAAGAGACCTCACTTCTAGACTTGTTTTGGCCACTTATAGCTACTTCCTTCAGCTCTCATTTTACCTCTCTAATCTTCATTTTACCATCTGGAAAATGGGGGAAAAAATAGTAACATTGCCTTCCTAACCGGATAGCCTTTAATATTATAAGACAGCGAATTCAAAGCAGCCAACCAGTGCCTAGGATGTAGTAAATACAAAAATAATAATGCTGGTGACACTAGTTCACGTGTGTTGATCACATATTCTACCCCAGACACACGTATCTTATGAGGATTCTGTCACTAAATCCATTCAGTGAATGAATGGACAAAGCCACCCTGGAAACTTTACTCCAGCATTTCTGTCCAGCTAGTCACAGAGAGCGGACTTTGCAGAAGGCGCAGTCACAGGTTCACTTAGTCACAAAGCACTAAGATAGAACCTGGGGAATGGGGGAAGGGTGCAGACACCTTCATTAAAGCAGCTTTCTCAGCACCGCCTTCTCTACTGCCAGCTTATTCTCCACGGTTTCCTGCTCAGTGCTCCAATTCCCATATCCTTATTTAATAGTCTCTAAAATGGGCATAATCATTATTTATGAGATTACCTAACAGTTTTTATGAGATCATCAAATGAAATACTAGCTACTAGGACAGGTTATAAACATATTTAAGAGGCAAGAGTGAAAATCTACTAAAATAAGCAGGAACTAATATTGGAGAGGTCAAGTGCTGTGGCTCATGCCTGTAATCCCAGCACTTTGAGAGGGCAGACAGGAGGATCGATTGAGCCCAGGAGTTCAAGACCAGCCATCTTTACAAAAAGTTTTAAAATTGGCTGGGTGTGGTGATGCGTGCCTGTGGTCCCAGCTACTCTGGAGATTGAGCTGGGTGGATCACTTGAGTCTACAAGGTTGAGGCTGCAGTGAACCATGATCGTACCACTGCAGTTCAGCCTGGGTGACAGAGAAAGACCCTGTCTCAAAAAAAAGAAAAAGAAAGAAAATGGATATAGGGTAATAGATCATAGTCACTGGTTTTTTAATAGTTTTCTGTGTTTTCCAAATTTGCGATAAAGGGTATATATTACTTTTATAATGAAAATCAAAGGCTGATTTAAAAGTGCTTGATACATAATAAAATCCTACAAAAATATAAAAGTCAATGTTTACACAGAAAAACAAATGTGGCATTGAACTTATATCCTTACAAATTTTAAACTACCTGTTTTACGCAGGACCACCATGAACAGTTGGTCAGGTTGTGTACTGCAAAAAGGTGCTTGATTGAGGAAGCTGAAATCCTCCAAAAACTCTGCTTATAAACATTGCACCCCAGCTTGTGATCAAGTCTGCCTAAAGGATCATCTTCCTCTAATTTGCATAAAGCCTCCATAATTGTTTCAGCTGTCCTTTGGCTCCCCTTCTATTTTAGGGCTGTCCCTGTCCTATTTTCCACTCGGGGGCACACTGCATAGTACTAAATGTGTGGAGTAGGGCATATTGCCATGAAATATCAGAAAAAGGACCAAAGAAACACTGCTAGAAGACAATCATGAGCACAGACTTCATTTTTCCATCTCAGGAGCACTGATGCTCAGTGGAGAAGCAGGTAAGTCAATCTCAAGTGAATGCCTAGTGCGAGTGAAGTCACAGCAGTGGCATTGTGGCCATGAATGTCATGCCTTGGGAGCTGCCTGCAGACTGGCATGGCGGGAGAGAAGCAATGAGGGGGCTGTGAGGCAGGAGGCTGGAATGGCGAGCTGGAGCCAAGCTGAGGGTTTCAAGTGGGAGTACCAAGGCCAGGCCCAGGCCCAGTGGGTGCAGCGACATAAACGAAATCTTTGGAGAGCAGACAGCGTCACCAAACAAAAGGAAGGAAATCAGGAGAGGTGTGACCAGCTTTCCAACAGGAGGGAATTTACCAACAGGAGGTTGACCAGCTGTCTGTCATCTTGTCTGAGGGCAGACAGAGCAAATGGAAATGTTTCAATCACTGTTTATGTTCACAGAATTTAGATACTGTTAATAACAAATTAATATCTTGTAAGAGGAATAAAAACTATAAGAAATGCCAAAAGAATGCCACAGAAGACCACCCCCATTTGACAAGTAATATTATCTATATATTATCCCATGAGGGTCTAGGTGAGGAAATGGCTGCCTTGAGGAAAGTACAACAATTACGTGAGTCTCATTTGAAAATGAGAGATTATTAAACAGACGATCTCTTACTTGTGGCTCTGGACAGAGAACAGAGGTGAGGACTACATTGTTTTCAGAAGTCCCATCCCCTTCCGCCACAGCCTCTGTCTCTGAAGCTACTATCCACCTTGTTTTACCTTCACAGTAGGCACACAGATTTTTCTAGATAGAACTCCATTTTAGGGGGTGGGGAGAGTCAACACAAAAGGTTCAACATAAATATATGCCATATGACCCTTCCCTTCTAATATGGATCACAGAAAACCATACCGGTGACATCTACTCTCTGGGCATATGAGCTGGGATGGTTTGTTAACAGGTGCACAAAGGCCACTGGCTATATTCCCTGCAAAGGGAGTGTAGGGATCTGGTGTGGGTAGTACAGTCAAAGGAACAGACTCAGCTAGGAAAAGAACCAGGGTAGGTCTAATGATCCAGAGAGCAGGAGATACACGACCTTGTCATTTGGGTGAAGCTACACCAGCCACCTTTGTCTCTGCCTGGCTCACTGAGATTAAGATTCAAACTCCCAACAGAGAGAGAATCTGATTGGCTCAGATCAGGTCACATATTCACACCTGGGGCAAGGAGCAAGGAACAGTCCAACAAGACCGACTACAGCAGGTGGAGGCTATTCTCTGTTCTTCCAAAAGGAAATAGGGGTGCTGTTCCCGAGAGAAGAGGAGAGCAACTAACTGCCACAATACAGACTAAAAACTGCCTTGATGGCACATGTTCCAAGTGAGGCTTTTGAGCCCATGTCTCAAAGGCTGTCAGTTTCCACGAAATTATGTTATAGTAGAGAGAAAGCTCAGGTGTTTGGTTCACAATGCAATGAAGAATTTTATTCGTTAATTTCTTCTACAAGTGTTTATAGAGAACCTACTCCATTCCTAGCATGAAAACCCAAGTTCAGAAAAGATACCAGAAACACGTTCCCCAAAGACTCTATGTTAAAACAGTGAAAAGGAGGAAAGGCCCTGGCTGTAAAACGGGGAACCAGAAAATCTTTTCTGAGATTGTGACTGTGGGGAGAGAGAGGGACCACTGAAGTTGGACCCCACTCCCCAAGATATTGCTGTCAAAGTTATCCAGGGCACTTGTTATCCTGAGGGGAAGAAATTAAACCCTAATTTCAGCTCTCAGTTTTGGGACTCTGTGCATCTCTACCTTAATATTGCAAAATCTATATTTGGATGTTAAAAAAAAAACTAGGTTGGATGGGGAAAATAGGCAAGATATAAAATAGTTACTAATTTTAACACATTTTTTATAATGAAGGCGCTGCTTTGAAAATCTTCTGTTTCCACATATGTGGATGATTTAACTTGACTTATTAACTTCAGTAGAACTGAAAGATGTTTTTACTTCTGACAACTCCTATGTTCCGAGCATTACACAGCTCGGCCCACAGCTGTTACTGCATGACCACAGAAGGAGCCGCTGTGAATGGATTTATTTCCAAAATTCTGGAAGGTGTGCAAGGCAATTTGCAGATGCCTCTCCCTAGAACTTCTCATGAGGGCCAGGTTGCCCGTCGAGACAACCCACCCTCTACATCAGAACTAGGCTCTGCTTCAATGCATTGTCTCTGACATGAAAATGTAAAAGCATGACACACCCTGGCCACTCCAGATTGCACGTGAAGAATTTCTGAAAGCATCAATAGAGCCCCCTGAAACCCAGCAGTTTCTACCATTGCCTAAGGGGCTACAACCAAATTACACTGGTGCTCGGTGAGCAAGAAGTACAAAAACATAAAAGAATTAACTCCCAAAATGAACTATTTATCATCATTTAGATTTCTGTTCCCAAAATCTCCATAGGAAAGGGTAATCAAAGAAAATCATGCGGTCTCATGTCTTGTCACGAGTCCACCAAAACCACCGCAAGCATTTTCCTGATAAGAGTTTGCAGAGTCAAGAATGTCGTGGGTTTGATTGACACCCAGATTCCTCTGCAGCCAGATCTTGCCGGGCTGAGATATTCTGCTAAAGCCTGCAAGTTCTGTCAGAAACCCTTGACCCTGAGGAAACCTGCCCGACTCCAAAGTCAAGAATCACCCTAGTTGCCTGCTAGGCCACGCCCACCCTGGCTCTCCAGCAAGGTGCCCCCACATCAACACAAAGCACTGCCTTGGAAATTTCCGTGCTTGCAATGAGGTGGATGGGGTCGAGCATATCCGTGGCCAAACCAAACCCTGGGATGGATGCGGCAGGCTTCCAGCAGAGCACCCTCCACAGAATCCTAGAACTTGGGAAGACAGGACATCCCAGACCCCCCTGGAGGTTCACTGTCCTTACGCAAAGCAGATGGCTGTGCTTCAACAGCCCGGTATTGGCAACTCAGGACCCCAAGGGCGGCAACTCTGTGTTCAGGATGAGGCCACAGAGTCGCCTCTCGGATGCCAGGGAAAGAATGAACAAAGTAATGAATGAATGCAAAAGTAAGTAAATGAACAGATAAATGAATGATGGATGAGGCAGCTGGTTTTCTCTCCAGACAAAGTCTCTGACTGTAGCGTGGAAATAGATTTCTCTGGAGCTTCTTTCTGGTACTTTATTCTAACCCCCGAGACTGTTATCCATGTCACAACTATTCACATGTGAAGTGGCCCTGCTTTCTGAGGCTGGGAGTTAAGAAGGGAGGTGGGGAGGGAATTTTACCCTCAGAAATCAAAGTGATCTTCCAGTTGTCACAGGAGAATTTAGAATCTAAAGATCAAACACTGGAACTCAAAGAAGTTTGTAGAATTGCACAAACTCAGCTATTTCCCTCTAGTTAATATTTTTGTTATCCCTACCTCCTGGAGATGATTATCTATAAAAACCCATGAAAAGGAAAGAGATCTATGGGTTTATTGCCACTGTAGCAAGCAAGAAAGAATAGGCAATGAAAAAGTTTGGGGACATCTAACAACACTCTTTCAATGTCTTCGAAGGTCTCATGTAGTATGAGGGATTGAGGGGTCTCAAACTCAAATGCTTGCCAGGGCAGGGTGGGTAAGCTTCCAACAACAGTGAGAATTATCACGGGAGGAGGCACACCTCGCCCACGCAGGGCAGGCTACTGCCTGGCTCCACGGACTTAGCAGGCTAGACATGCAGGCAATTAGGGGAAATCTACAATTTTAAAAAGATATCAATGAATTCAAGTTTTAGAGACTCAATGAGTGAGTCTTGAGATTAGGAAGCCAAGAGAAAGCTTGTGGGTCCAGACTGAATCTCAGATTCAATACCTTTAGAGGAGACACGCATACCGCATGACCCCAGGGAACCAGCCGGGAGCAAGAGATACTGCCAACGGGGAGGCACATTGGGGTTCAGTGTCAGGAAGCTCTTTCGACCCATCCAGCTGCCCCCCTCAGAAGGCCTCCGATCCTTGGAGGAGTCCAAACTGAAGATAGACAACCAATTGATAGGGAGCTTGCAGGTGGGCTTATAAATAAACTGTAAAATCTCTTCTGATATGAACGAAATTTTTCCTGAGTTCTTATGTGTGAGACGCTATTCGAAGAGCACATAACTATAACATTTTAATTCTATAATTAACCGTAGTGAAATTTATCACCATTTTCCAAAGAAACTTCTCACTTGCTCTAGAGGGAGTAAAGGCTAAGATTTACCGACGTATTCAGACAACTGAAAGACCAGGGGACTCCACCCAAGACAGAAGGAGGAAGAGGCACGGGAGTCACAGCACAGTTGGGTGGCACTTGGCCCTTTGAGTTCGGGACTAATCCTAAGAGTCATTATATGTCCAACAAGGGTGTACAGCAAGGGTGAGTTAGGCTCAGATGTGCATTCGGGAAGATCTCTTTGACTAGAGATGTGGTCAGGAGACAATGCTGCAGTGAGACCAGAGAACTGAGAAAGCAGGAGTTTTATGTCTCTCGATGGAGCCTTGCCTATACACAACAAGCAGAATTAAATGTGGCACAATACAGTAAAAATAGCCAGTTTGACTCCATGTATTTCCACTCTGAGACCATTCCCACGTCACCTCTCTTCTTCATGGAGTAGCCCCCACTGCTCTACCCTCTTGTAGCCTCGTTCTGAATGTCCACTCTTCACCCAGCAGCTAGAGAGATGTTGAAAATACACATCAGGTCATGCTGCCCTCTGTTCAAAACCTTCCAAGGGTTTCCTGTTGCCAAGACCTTGCCAAGGTCTCCAGAGACGCTTCCCTGCCTCCAATGACCCCCTGTATTCCTCCAACACTCCGCACTCATTTCTGCCTCGAGTCCTTGAGTTCAGGGCCCCCTCTGCACCTAATAATCTGTGTGGCTGCCCTCTTTCATTTTACTTAGAGGTCTCCTCCACTCTCAGTTTTCCAGAGAAGCCCACCCCGACCGACCCTACCTAAAACCGTGCACCCCCAATGCCTCTCCTCCTTCCCAGCACTTCTCACATCTAACATTATATCCAGCTCTTTATTTATGACATGTTCTCCTTAACTGTGAAAATATACACCCCTTAAGAACCAGGACTTTATCTACCAAACAGTCCAACCACCGGGAACGGTGCAGGTCAGACTAGGTGCTCAGTGAATAATTTATTGAGCAAATGATTTCAACTGGACTTATACTTGCCTTTAGGTCATATTAATGTAATTATTTAATTATATTATGAAATAAGAGCAGAAGAGCCTTAAACTTAAGAAGCAGGCGTGTCAGGCACCTTCCAAGCTTTATTAACATTTTTCAACTATGATTCTTTCTATTCTTTTTCAGTTAAGAAATCTACATACCTAAGAGTGTCTAATGTATACATACAGTTTAATTAAATGCTAATAAAATAACTAGGTACCACTTTCCAAACAAAAATATAACAGACACCTTCAGGATCTCAACCCAACAACTTATCCTCTGTTTTTCCCAAAGAGGTATACACTACTCTAAATTTTGTGTGTCATTCTGTTTTTTTTTTCTAATAGTTTTGCCCGCTTGACTTATATCCCCAAACAGCAGACTGTTTATTTTGCCTTTTTAAAAGCTGTACTTAAATGAAACCAGTTCCTTCTTCTAATTGAGTTTCTGAGGTTCACTCATGTTGAACTGGAGTGCTGGGGTTCATTTCCCCATACTGCTATGCAGTATTCCATTGTACGAATATACCTCAATTACTTATCTATTGTATAATGATGGACAATCTTACTCATACCTCCTAATACGCATGAGAGCCTCTCTTCCTAAATATTGCCATTGTCTACGGTGAAATGATTTGAAATATGTCAGGAGGCATTGCTTTGCAGCTACACAATTCACTGTAGGGGTTATTTAAATTTGAATTAATTAAAATTGAATGAAATTTAAAATTCAGTTCCTCAGTAACACTCACCACATTTCAAGTGCTCAGCAGCCATATGCGTAGCGTATTGGTGGCTACCGTATTGGACCGCACAGAAAGAGATTTTCCTTCATCACAGAAAGTGCCATGGACAGAGCAGGTTGAGAGCATAATAAGTTGAAATGGAATTGCTGGGCTGTGAGGTATGCAAATATTCAACTTTGCTAGGAATACCAAGCTGTTTCCCAAATTTCTCATACCAGTGTACCAGCAGGACTGAAGCCCCTGTTGCTCCACGAGAGATATTTGTAATTTTAATATGTCCAAGTATATCAATGTTATCCTCTAAGTTTGTCTCATGTTTTTCATCTTTTGCCTTATGTTTTATGTCTTGTTTCAGAAAACCTCCCCAAAGTTCATGAAGATATTCTCCTTCTGTGCATTTTATTGTTTTGCCACGTATGTCCTAAATCCTCTTTGAATTGAATTTGCTGTGCAGGGTGAGGTAGAGAGTTATATTTTTCCAGATAGATGCCCGTTTGTCCCAAATTACTAAATTTAAGATTTTTTGCATTATTTCTCAGGGCCTGCCCTATCGTAAAGCTGGTTTCCATATATGCGTGAGTAAACGTCGGGGCTCTATTCTGTTCCACTGGCCTATTTGTCCATCCCCGCATCAACACCTTGTTTTTTATAACTTAGTGTTTCTGTCTGTAAGATCAAATTTCCCCATTTTGTTTTCTTCGTCAGCAGCATGTTTGGTCCTTTCCATTTCCACATACTTTTTTAGAATCGATTTGTTTTTATCTTAAAAAAGAAATCCTCTTGGTATTTAGATCGGGAACTCATTGAATCTATACATTAGCCTGGAAAGTTACATCTTTATAATATTTCATCTTCCTCACTGCTATGGTCTGAATGTTTGTGTCTCTCCCGAATTCATATGTTAAAATCCTAGCCCCCAGGTGCTAGAATTATGAGGCGAGGTCTTTGAGAGGTAATTGGGTCATGAAGGTAGACCCCTCACAGTGGGATTAGTGTTCTTATAAAAGATGTCCCAGAGAGACCCTTTGCCCTTCCACCATGTGAAGACACAGCAAGAATGCACATTTTATGAACCAGGAAGCAAACCCTTTACCAGACACCAGATCTTCAGACAGTTTGGATTAGCACTTCCTAGCCTCCTGAATCGCGAGCAATAAACTTCTGTTATTTATAAATTACCCAGTTTATGATGTGTTCTCATAGCAGCACAAATGGACTAAACACTCTCCAAGAATATATCTGCACTTAGGTTAATTTTGATTTCAATAAAACTTTATAATTTCCTCCATTAAAAAGCTCATCTATATTTTATCAAACTGATTTCATGAAATTTTATAAATTGTTTTCTATAAATAGATTTTTTTCTTACATTTCCTAAGAGCTTTTGCTAGTTTAAGGAAATGCAACTGACTTTTGTACGTTGGGTTTGATTCTTAAAGAATCAAACTTTTAATTAATTCTTATTAACTTATAATTAATTCTCATAATTTATTTGTGGATTCTTTGGGGTTGTCTATGCAGACTATCATGTCATCTTCAAGTAATAATAATGTTATTTCCTCAGTGACAATTTTTATACTTTCATTTCTTTTCCTTTATTACGAATAACACTTGTAGTGTAATGTTGCCACTATGGTCATCCTCACCTCTTTGTTCCAGACTTAATATTTAACCATTAATTTTGATATTTGCAGCAGGATTTTTTAGACATTCTTTACCATGTTAAATAAGTTTCCTTGGATTCAAATTTGGTTATAAGACTTTTTATATTTTATGAATAGATGTGTAACTTTATTCAACATATTACTGCATCTATTTAGGTTATCACAAGCCTTTTTATTTGATTTGATGAATAAAATAAATTTCATGGATGGATTTTTCCCGTGGAATACCAATCCTACTTTGCTGGCATAAACTCAACCTGCCATGATGTATTAAATGTTTTATAGGTTATTTGGGTATATTTTGCTAATATTTTTTTCAGCATTTTTGTATCTATCTACATGAGATTGAGATTCAACTGTAGTTTTTCTTTTTGTTGTTCTTCTTCCTTATACCATTTGGTATCAAGGTGAGAACAGTTTTATAAAATTAGTTGGGGGCTGTTTCTTCATTTTCATTTTTCACATAAGTTTGTGCAAGAGGGAATTAATGACTTCTTAAATATTTGGTAGAACTTCCTCTTCAAATCATCTAGTTCTCCTGCTTTCTTTGTGAAAAGATTTTTAACCACAGATTCAATTTTCTTAGTGGTTTTAGAACCTTTTCATCTTAAGTCAGTTATGATGTTGTATTTTTCCATGTATTTTATTAATTGAATTGAAGACTTCAAAATTTATCGGCATGCATGTTTTATTCATGATATCCTCATCAATTTGATCTCTGCATCATCTTTTTATTTCTAAAATCATTTATTTGTGTCTTCATTCTCTATTTTTCTTAATTAACTTTGAAAGAGCTTTGTCTATTTTATTAATGTTCTCAGAGAATCGACCATTGGCTTCATTGCTACTCTCTTATTGTATGTTTCTTTCCTATTTCATTAATTTATTCTCTTACTTGTTTTCTTCCTGCTAGTTTCCTTGGGTTTTATCTGTTATTCTTTCTCTATTTTCTTAATTAATTTCTCATTAATGTTGTCTTTTTCTTTTCTACTCTAACTAGATTTATATTTACTTCTTCAGTTTCATTCTACATACCATGATACACATATTTTTCATCAAACAGTTCTAAGTGGCTTTTCATTTTCTTTTTGTTTATTTTCTGTCCCATCAATCGTTTAGAGGTGTAATTTTTACATTCCAAATATATTCCTTTTTCTAGTTAAATTTTTGTTACTGATTTCTAAATGAATTGCAACGTGATCAGCGATGGGGACCTGGAGGATGCAGCCCTTTGAAATTTGTCAAGGCTGCTTTTGGGCAGCACCGTGGCTCACAACCTGAGCTGTACATTAGAACCACGTGGTAGTTTTCCTGGTGCCCAGGCCATACCTGCTTCCAATTAAATCAGAACACCTGACATTACACACACACAGTTTTTTTTTTTTTTTTTTTTTTTTTTTTTTGAGACGGAATCTCGCTCTGTCGCCCAGGCTGAAGCGCAAGCGCAGTGGCGCGATCTCGGCTCACTGCAAACTCCGGCTCCTGGGTTCACGCCATTCTCCTGCCTCAGCCTCACGAGTAGCTGGGACTACAGGCGCCCGCCACCATGCCCCGGCTCACTTTTTTAAATATTTTTAGTAGAGACGGGGTTTCACCGCGTTAGCCAGGATGGTCTTGATCTCCTGACCTCGTGATCCGCCCACCTCAGCCTCCCAAAGTGCTGGGATTACAGGCGTGAGCCACCGCGCCCAGCTGACATGACACACTTTAAAAATGTTCCAGGTGATTCCAACATGCAGCCAAATTCGAGAATCAGGGGTGTGCACATGATTGATTTTCAAAACTGCTCATTCATGCTTCAGAATAATAGTGCATTCTTCAGTTTGGGTACAGAGTGGTACCAAGCTGTAACAGGTCCATTAGATCTTACTTATCAATTGCGTACATCTTCTGTTTTCTTCTTCAGTCAATGATTGAGAGGAGCATCTGTGAATTTGTCAATTTCTTCCTGTAGTACTATCAAGTTTTTCTTTATATTTTAAGCCTTTGCCATTAGATACATGCTATATTTTATATCTAAAAATAGCATATCTAAAATCATGCATTATCCTTGAAGAAGCTTTTCCTTGAATGAAGTAATCTCTCTCCCTCTCTGTCTCTCTCTCTCTCTCTCTCTTTTTAAGATACGGGGCCTCTCTATGTTGCCCAGAATGATGGAATACACTGGCTATTTACAGATTTCTCAGATGTGACAATAACACACTACAGGCTTGAATGCCTGGGCGCAGGTAATCCTTCTGCCTCAGCCTCTCAAGTACCTTGGACTACAGGTGAGCACCCCCATGCCCAGACCTGAAGTTACTGTCTTCTAACTTCATTAAGTCTATTTTCTCTGATACTAATATAGCATATCAGCTCTTTCTGGGAGGAAGAGATAATATTATTCTTTTATTCTTCATCTTCTGTTCTCTTATGTCAATTCTAAACGTATGACTGTCTAATTCTTATCAAACCTCTACTAAGCCTGAATGTTCAGTTTAGTATCCAATTCTACATGTATACTAAAATAAAACTAATTTGCCTTTAAAAGTACATTCTAGAAGTCAGACTCTTACCTAATATGAGCTAAACTATTCTAGTCAAAATTATGATGTGATATTCCGTGTGAAACTTCCAAAACACATGGTCTCAATAAGCCATGTCCCCCCCACCCGCTTGTTAAAAGACCAGGAAATTATCATTACTTTATGAAATAATACAAGTTTGACTCTCCATCTCAAATTTATAAAACCATTAAGGTCCTTATTCAACTGCAAAGTCACTAAACCTTTCAAAACAGCCACATTTGGGTAGGCATTTAAAAATTAATGGAAATATAATTCTCAGTGATTGGAGGGGCAAAGCGTGATATTGACTCTTTCCTGGAGGCAGCTTCTCTGCACAGGGATTAACAGCCTTTCAGGGGTCCTGGTCCTCATTCGTCCATCTCCTTGAGCCTGGAGGAAACTCTGCTGGTTTTGCATGGGCTTTAGATCAGCTGCTGGGAAAGTCAGTGTTAGACTATCTTCAAGGATACAATTAGTGTGTTAGCAGGCAAGACTGTGTTTAAGAAGTCAGAGTTCAGACAATTCCAAACTTTAAAACATTTTTACATGCCGTCATTCAAATGCTTCATTTTTTTAACGATTAATAAATTGTTTTCAAGGCACCTGTTGCCAATACCTAATTTTCATTGAGCAGTTTTCTAGAGAACGTGGCCAAGTGTCAGTGTATAGTTCCTGCTTGATGTTGCGTATAATTTTTAGGATATTCTGAATGGCATGTGCTAATTATTTCGCACAATAGCTAATTTTATGGCGCTCAAAGACTGTAACAGAAGGGCTGTAATTATTTATAATAGGAATGTCTCGTTTTTTGTTAAAACCAAAGTGTGGGAGGCAAAAAAGAAAATAAAGGATAATTTTACACTATCCTCGGAAGAATGAAATAGTTAATATTTTCAGGACTTTGTTACTAGTAACACTGGAAGACTAACCATATGTCCTAGACTTCCAAGGAAAACATTGTAGCTTAGCAAAATTTACAGCAGTTTCTAAAATACGTGTTTAGATTTTATTTCCCAAAGCAGATGAAAATCCTTTTTAAATTGTGTCTTGTGCCACAGTTTCCAGCATAAAATAGATCTTCTTAAGAAAGGGGGAGAAAAAGTTTTTAAGATTTTACTTCGCTAGAGGGTCTTATTCAAGGTTCATGGAAATAGTGATAAAGCAGCTTGTTCTAAAGGTTGCCTGTTGTGGTGGTGTGCAAGTTATGAAGTGTTTAGCTCACATAGGTAGGATTCTGTTCAATTCTCAAAATAGCCTTGTCAGAAAGGTGGGGAGAGAAACAGGTCTAATGCCCTTTGATAACAGTACCAAGAGATTTGAAATATTTATACCTTTTGACCAAGGAGCTCCACTTTTAGGAACCTATGTCCCCCAGATAATCAGAGATGTAGTCTAGGATTCATAGATCAAACAAAAACCTCCACTTTATTATAATCATGGAAGTGGGGAGCCATTTGAATATTGAGTGATGGCTTCTTAAATTATTATATACCCGACCCAGGGCTATGACCCTGTCTTAAAATTATATTTTAATGACTATGTATGGAGCATGGGAACTACTCACGACTTCATAAAGTCTAAATGCAAAGACTAGGACAAAAAGCCAATTTCACATTTGTAATAATTATATTATAGATGAACACAGCAGAAAAAAAAGAAAACACCTAGAAGGAACACAATCAGAACGTTTAATTATCTTGGTTTACAGATAGTTTTAATTTTTTTCCTTATACTCTCCTGTATTTTTTGCTAGTATTCTCTAATAAACTTTACCAGTTTCCAATAAGAAGAAGAAAGATATGATTTTAAAAATAAGCACTGAAGAGTCATCTTGTGGTCAAAGGCAGAGCGCTGAGCTAGACTCCCCACATCTCCCCAACAGCTTGTTTTCTCCAGGATGACAAGAATCTATGGACTCTTCCCACTTAGGCGCACCCTAACGCAGGGCCCTTTTCTGTTCCTTGTCATTTTCGTTCTCCTAACTCCTTGTTCACCTCCCACCACTCGCTCCTAATGTCGGCTCTTTATTTCTGGACTCTGACACTCCCTTCCTCACTCCCCCTTTTTCCCTGGGCTCAAGTCCAATTCTGAGCCTAATCTTGCCCTGCTGGGGAACCCAGAGTCAGGTGTCTGCAAGTCTCTGTTAGGACATGGGGTATGGTGGGCAGCAGGCATATGGAGGGCATAAGCTGCCCATCACGGAGCTCCTCCATGCCTTGCCTCGCCAGCCACTCATGTCCAGACACCTTCATCCATAGTCACCAAGGTCCACTTTATTAGATCTGACCTCAGGCCACTCCTCACAGTGAAGATCAAGACATGGGAAGTGAGCTAATTTGCCATAGGACTTTGGGCTGACCCATATCAAAAAAACAGAGAGAGAGATATGAATGGCAGCCACAGAGAGGACAGATGGAGTTCTGGTGTTTGCGCCATGAGATTTGCTGACGGGCAGGTGCCCATCAAGTGCTGCTCCTGGGAACTGGAAATAAGAGTGAGGCCTCACGAGAAGGCACCAGAAGGCAGAGGCTGGCCAGTAGTGCTTGGGTTGGAGACAGAGGCCATGCTCTGTCACCTCCTCACTGTGGCCCTGAGTAAGCGACCAGCTTCTCTGGACCTCAGACTCATTATATGTAAAGCAGGGATAATATCTTCCTAGTCCGCCCTATGTTGTACTCAAATAACATTTACTGAGCACCTGCTGTGTACCAGAGATTTCTCTAGGTGCACCGCATAGGACAGCAGTGGGCTGAACAAGCAATGGCCCTATGCTCACAGAGCTGACACTGTCGAGGAGAAGAGTGACGATGAGCACACAGATGGACACATAGAGCACACAGAAGTGTGTCCCAAGGAATGACACGCGCTACGAATTAAACCACAGCCAGGGAGAGAAAAAGGGGTGAGTGCTACCTTAGGGCATCAGGGAAGACCTCTCTGTAAAAATGATGCTGAGCAAAGGCTCAAATTAAGCCAGAGATGAGCAGTGGGGTTTTCTGCAGAGACTCTCCCAAGGCTAAGAGCAAAGGCTTGGGGATGAAGGAGCATGCCTGTGCCTTTGAAAAGCAGGGAGGAAGGGGCCAGGTGTAGTGGCTCACACCTGTAATCCCAGCACTTTGGGAGGCCAAAGCAGGCTGACCATGAGGTCAGGAGTTCGAGACCAGCCTGGCCAACATGATGAAGCCCCATTCCTACTAAAGAAAACTACAAAAATTAGCCAGGCTTGGTGGTGTGTGCCTGTAATCCCAGCTACTGGGGAGGCTGAGGCAAAAGGATCACTTGAACCTGGGAGCTGGAGGTTGCAGTGAGCCGAAATCGTGCCATTGTACTCCAGCCTGGGCGATAGAGTGAGACTTCATCAAAAGAAAGAAAGAAAGAGAGAGAGAGGAAGGAAGGAAGGAAGGAAGGAAGGAAGGAAGGAAGGAAGGAAGGAAGGAAGGAAGGAAGGAAGGAAGGGAAGGAAGGAAAGGAAGGAAGGAAGGAAGAGAAAGAAAAAAAACAAAAGGAAAAGCAGGGGAGAGGTCTGCACAGCTGGACAGAGAGAGTGAGGGAAAAACAGGAAGGTGCAAGACCAGAAATGGTGGCAGTTTGGACTAGTGGGGGAGAATGCAGGAAGCAGTGGTGGGAAATGAAATAAGACAGGATAGATCTTGAAGGTAGAACAAAAAGAATGTGCTAATGAATTGGATCTGGCATGCAAGAGACAGCGAAGCATCGAGATATGTTGTGGTACAATTAAACAGTATATGAGAAAGAAATTTACGAACTGTGAAGCACCAAACAGGAGTATGAGCACCAAGCAAAGGGCCTCATACAGAGTAAACGCTCAGGGAAATTTCACTGAAAGATCAGTAGTGTCCCCTAAGTCACTAGGCTTGGGAGCTGATGTTTCAAAACTGTGCAGGAGTTTTCTGAACAACTTGTGATGCTGTTGTCTCAACCATAATGATGCCCATGTTTTACAGAAAGAATATGGAGGTCCAGAAGTTGAAAGCTAACCCAAGTAGCAGAGCCAGGATTTAACCCTTTTTGCCAAAAGAAGGATGGATAATGTGATCAGTTTAAGGTGGTGCAACAGGAAACAGGGACAGTTTCTTTTCATATTAAAAACTAAATCATTTGTAAAGAAATATTTTTTTCTCCCTTCTCTATAACCTCTTTCCTTCCTCTTATTTAGTACAGAAAAATAACACTGCAGCTAGTACAAAAATCCCTGCCTGTAACCACTGGCATCTAGATTTCATTTTCCCTATCTACCCCACAAATCACAATCCATTTGCCTGTAAAAATTACTCTGAAAACTTCAATTTTCTCCCTTGTTTATTCCTCCCCATGTGCTAAGTTTGCATTACTTGCTGTTAATATAAATGGTTAAACCGTTCAGTTGACTTTTATTATCAATTGGTATTTATTGTGAATAAGCCTTCAGTTATTATGTTATTTAAAAAGCATGTGGTAATATTCTTCTGAAAAACAGCCCTACAGAATAGTTTATTAGTATATTAATTATATGACTTTTGAACCCCAGAACAAATGTAATGATAATGTGAAATATGTCAGCCTGGTTTGCCAAATGCAGAAGCCTGTGATGTTTCCCTGTCTTATGTGCCAATAATATAAATAAGTTTGTTTTGTTAGGCAGGCATCTAAACTAGTAAATTCCCTTCCAAATAGCCTTAATATTTATTGTAATGCCAAAGTAATGTCAACATTATTTACAGATTATGAAAAATAATTTAAGGCTTGAGCAAACTTGCTGTTGGACTATAACAAGTTTCCTAATCACAGAAATATTTATTGTGATGCAGTCAGCACACATACTACTGTTTCTGATAATAAGCAAATACGATTAAGTTTTAACTGTTTTAACTCTTGTCAAAATATTTTTCGGTAGGACTGGAATCTTCTGATGTACTGTAACACTATTGATTATATTGTGTAGTTGGTATAACCTCACCTTTTGTATCCAAAATTTTACGGTAAATTGTTAGCTTTCTGGAAGAGCAAATAAATCATTATACTAAATATAGGCTGTCAGTTCAGTACTTCACACAACCTAAAAAAATCAGCCGTCTTTTCTGTGCTTTTTGCAAAACTACTACTTTATTTAGCAACATATTAAAATAAAGACTTTTTGATTGGCTCAGGAGGAAACAAAGGAAGAGAAGCCTAGAGAGAAAACATGTTAAAACATTTAAAAACCATTTTTTTCAAGTACATGACACTTTATGTTAAAATTTTAAATGACCTCTGTTTAAATATTTTGGCCTTTGGAATGGTAGTTCAAGTATGGGGAAGATGTTCCCTATAAAACACCCGACGTGGCCTATAAAATAACACCAGCGGGCTTATTTCCAAGTCGGTTTGAATGACTATCTTCCCAACACTAAAGCAATCTGCCAGTGTCGGCCACATGTAAGAATATTTTGTTTCCAGCGAGGTGTTTTACGATGACTTGCTCAAGTCCACGGCTCTAGTATCTTTTCTTCCTTCCTTTCACTTTACCATAATTATTTTCATGTTTGTTTGTTTTGCTTTTTCAAACCTCCAGAGTCACATTCCTGAGCATATAGTTTTCATTTGGTTCAATTCTTAAGACAGTCCAACCTGTTCAATTTTAAAGATGTCTTAATTAGTCTAATCCTGATTGGGCTCCTTCCAAAGCTCCTGTTGGCAGAGTCCGATTTCAATTAACATTCCACTTTCATACTGCAAATGCCCTTGTTCAGACTTAAAAAAAAAATGTGCTATTTTGGATGCCACCTCTCTTCAGCATTATTCTGCCTCAGAAATCATGCTGCTCCCAAAATATTTCTAGACACCAGGCACAGAGGAGAGTTCTGGCAATTACTATTCTCTGAAGTTTTCAAGAAATATAATTCCGGCTGGGCTCAGTGGCTCACGCCTGTAATCCCAGCACTTTGGGAGGCTGAGGTAGGCAGATCACCTGAGGTCAGGAGTTCGAGACTAGCCTGGCCAATGTGGTAAAACCCCGTCTCTATTAAAAATACAAAAAAAAAAAAAAATAGGGCATCATGGAGGGCAGCTATAATCCCAGCTACTCGGGAGGCTGAGGCATGAGAATGGCTTGAACCCGGGAGGCAGAGGTTGCAGTGAGCCAAGATCACACCAATGCACTCCAGCCTGCGCAACAAGAGTGAAACTCTGTCTCAAAATAAATAAATTAATTTAATTAAATTAAATTAAGAGAAATATGATCCTGTTGATCAGCATCACACTGGCCATGATTGTGAGTTTTAAGAGGGCAAGGTGCACACATTCTTCCAAAATCAGGCATCAGATCCTTTCTTTAGTTGACATCAGAGAGTTTAAACCAAGGATGTGCTGACACAAATCTGGCCTAGATTACTGAAGACCTAGAGGATTGGGATTACAGGCCTTCAAATACACAAATACTTCCAGTTCCCCATTAATCCTGTGAGGTAGGTGTTATTTGTTCCCATTTTATGGATGAAAATGTTTAGAATTTAGAGTGCTTGACTGACTTGTCCAAAACTTCAGAGCTAATCAGGAGCATGTGGGAGGAGACGTTCTTCCACTTGACCATACCAATGTGACAATGTTAAAAAAAATCAAAAAGGTAAAACAGAAATACAGCAGAGCTATGTTCACTCACCAATAGCTGAAGGATGAGATATTGAATGTAAGCAAATG
The DNA here is from genome assembly GCF_029289425.2 of Pan paniscus. Lineage (NCBI taxonomy): Eukaryota > Metazoa > Chordata > Mammalia > Primates > Hominidae > Pan > Pan paniscus. The sequence goes on along the minus strand of NC_073264.2, from coordinate 98,394,932 downwards.
CTTTGGAGAACTTTGGCTGTTGGGGTCAATGCCAAAGCTGTTTTCCAGGAGGCCATTATCTATCTCTGTTCTTGAGTCAGGTGGCCTCAGTTGGAATTCTAGCTCCAGGACCCTGGACAAAGATACCTAACCTCTCTAGATGTCAGTTAATTTCTTAGTAATATGGGGATGCTAATAACATTTTTCTCACAGAGTTGCTCTTAGGATTCAGTGAGATAAAGGATTATCTAGAGTGCTTTACACAGGTCTGACACTTAGTGAACAGCATGGACTCTTGAACAAACCGCTGTAGACCACTGTTTCCCAACCCCAACACTAAGGACAATCTGGGCTGGATCACTCCTTGCATTGGGGGGGTCTTTCCTATGCATTGTGGGATGTTTAGACACACCCTTGGCCTTTATCAACTTGTCAGTAGCACCGTCTCCAGTCATGACAATCAAATGTCTCCAGGCATTGCCAAATATCTTCTGAGTGACAAAGCGAATACCACCAAGGTGCCCCCAAGCCACCCTGTCCAGTTTGGTAGCCAAAAGCTACATATGGCTATTGAGCACTTGAAATGTGGTGGATGCCACACATTGAAATAATAATGTGGATATGCTGGGTTAAGTAAAATATATCATTAAAATGAATGTACCATTTCTTTTTTTTTTTAACTTTGCCTACTAGAAATCTAAAAGCTACACATGTGGTTTGCATTAGACTTCTGTTGGACAGTACTGTGCTACAGACTTCTGTCTCACTTCTAGGATGATCACTCCAGGTGGCTATCTCAACCCTGGACCCTCATTTCTACTTGGCTATCAGACATCTGCAGTGATCTGACAGCTGATGGTCAGAGCAAGCAGCCCAGCCACAAGCCTCATCATCTCTCTTCCATTACAACTCAGCAAATACAGCCATCTCCATCCTCTGACGTGACTAAAGATTGGACATCTGATGTCATCCCCAACTCATCTCTTCTATCCCTTACCTCCAGCCAAAACCCAACATCATATTTCCCAGTCCATTTCAGTGTTTCTAAATGTGAAAAACAAAAAATCAAAGTATTGCTTACAGGAGAGAAATTGGAAACAACTTAAATGCTAGTAACAGGGGACTGATGAGTAAATTATATTCCATCTCCATGATATAACACCCTGCAGATATTAGAATCCCAGGTAAGAATATTTAATAGCATAAAAAATGTTTCAGAAACACATAGAGAAAGAAACAGATTAGGACATAGCACAAAAAGCATGATTTTACTTTTGTAACAAAAGTATATCTCTTGATATTCACATAGATGTATGCATGGAAAAGACTAGATATATTAACGACATTTTGTTGATGGCTGGTGAGAATCCAGGTTAATGTTCGCTTAATTTTATAGTTTTTTTCCCAAGTTTTCTAAAATGAGCACGTATTGCTTCTATAATCAAATGAAAAAAAAAGTGGCATATGTTACTGTCTTCACTGTGGTAAAGTATGATCCCTGTCCCACTCATGGTATTGTTCTGTCAAAAGCACAATGGTTATGAAACTTGTTTGTTTCATGCTGATCATGGCCATGATATTGGCATCTCATGGTCTACAATGACTCTGTCACCAAGGGGACATTTGGCAATGTCAGAAAACACTTGGTTGTCACAACTAAAGATGTTACTGGCATCTAGACGGTAAAAGCCAAGGACATGACTAAACATCCTACAATGCATAGGGAACTCCCCTAAGCAAAAACTGACCTAGCCCAGAGTGTCCATAGGGCTAAGGTTGAGAAGTAATGGTTCATAGCTAACATCTGTTCAAGGGGCCATGTTGGAGACATGGGGACATCATTGGAGATGTCTGATGGCAAAGTAGAAATGAGGGCCCAGGGCTGAGATAGCCATCGGGAGTGATCTTCTTAGAGGTAAGATGGAAGCCTGTAGCACACACAGGGAATCAAAAATGACTCCTGAGTGACAGGTCCCAGTCAAATTCTCTAAGTGCCCCTGGCTGCATCTACCTTATGCCAAACATCCGAATTAAAATAGAAATCTGATTAGTTATCCAATTATTAACTCACATGAGGTAAGACGATTTGCTGGAAATAACATGGTCACCCAGAGGCAAGATAGTGAGGGGGAACTAAACAAAAATTATCTTCTCGCATCAAGAGGCGATGTCTGGGTTGCCTGCGAGGCTGGGAGGGCAGAGCCATCTGCCGAGTGCGGCCCTGCTGGACCTGTTGTGTTGAGAATCTACAGTTTTGAGCACGGTTTGTCTGGCGCCCTTCACAAGCACTACATTAACTTGAGTTCATTTGAAATTCATCATTGCCAAAGAGATACAAGACACTGGAGGTTTAGTTTCCAGGATTTTAAATGTCAGGCATCCAAAATGTGCTGTGGAGACACAGCATCTGGAAGGTGATGTTTTTAAAATTTATCTACAAACAGGAACAGCTCCCTGAGCTAGGCTTTTTCAGAGAAAATAAAGCATCCCTCACAACACACACACACATCACCAGAAACTTGGTGGGACACCATGTTTAAAAAATAGAACTGCTCAGATTAAAAATGTAGCATTCGATGTTGAACTGGGCTGTGCTCTGAAGGTATGGGTTGCCCCCAAAATTCATATGTTGAAACTTAATCCCCAACGCAGTAGTACAGTATCCCTCAGTATCTGTGGAGTATAAGTTCCAGGACCCCCAAGGATACAAAAATCCACAGATGCTCAAGTTCCTGATATAAAATGGCATAGTATTTGCATATAACATATCCTCCTGTATACTTTAAATCATCTCTAGGTTTACCTAATATAATGTAAATGCTATGTAAATAGTTATATACTATATTGTTTAGGAAATAATGACAAGAAAGTAATCTGTTCATGTTCAGGACAGATGTGATTTTTAAAAAAATTTTCAATCTGAGTTTGGTTGAATCCACCAATGACACCCCTATGGATACAGAGTGTCCACTACATTAAAAAGTATGGCCTTTGAGAGGTAATAATTAGGTCATGAGGGCCCTGCCCTTATAAAAGAGTCCTGAGGGAGTGTGTGAGCCCCTTACCCCTCCCACCATGGGAAGACACATGGAGAAGGCACCATTTTTGAAGCAGAGAGTGGGCCCTCACCAGACATGGAATCTACCTGCACTTTGATCTTGGACTTCCCAGCCTCCAGAATTGTGAGCAATAAACATCTGTTGTTTATAAATTACCCAGTCTAAGGTATTTTGTTTTATCAGCCAGAACAGACTGAGACAGGCTAGCGCCTCTAAACTTTGAGACAAGCCAACATGGAACATGAGTGCTTACCGAAAAAGGAATTCTTCCACGTTCAAGGAGAAATTAAATGTTGAGCTTCAGCCACACTGGCCTCCCTGCTTTTCATCAGACACACCAGACACCCTCCTAACTCAGAGACTTTGTTCTGGCTATTCCTTCTAGCATGTTCCTCCCCCTAGATATCCACTTGGCTCTTGCCCATAGCGCTTTATCGCTTTGCTCCCTTCTCAATAAACTTTTACCTTACTCTTTTATGCCACAGTCTGTCCCTTCCTAGCACTCCTCTCCCTAGCTCAGCATTCTCCACCCACTTTTCTCTGATATTCCTTTTTCTAATGCGTGACACAATCCTATAGTTATTATATTTGTTGTTCATTGTCTCTCCATCCTTGAAAAATGTAAGGTTTATGAAGGCAGGGCTTGTTTTATTCACTGGTGGATTATGAACAGTACCTAGAACAGTGCCAAGAAATTTACTGAACACCTTCTCTGAGTTCAACATGACATTCACATCTGTAAGAAGGAGATGGTGTAAGTGTCTGCCTTTGTGTTTTAGGAAATTAAAACTTGAATGGGTAGGCTGGGCATGGTGATTCCTGCCTGTAATCCCAGCACTTTGGGAGGCCAAGGCAGACAGATCACTTGAGGTCAGGAGTCCGAGACCAGCCTGGCCAACATGGCGAAACCCCATCTCTACTAAAAATACAAAAAAGTAGCTGGTGGCGTGTGCCTGTAATCTCAGCTACTCAGGAGGCTGAGGCAGGAGAATCACTTGAACCCGGGAGGCAGAGGTTGCAGTGAGCCGAGATTGCACCACTGTACTCCAGCCTGGACAACAGAGCAAAACTCAGTCCCAAAAAACCAAAAAAACCTGAATGGGCAAATGAAACTGTCCAGGGTGCAAGCGTGCCACAGTGATGCTTAGACCAGCTTGAGCTGGCTTCTGCTGCTTGCAACCAACAGGCATCTGACCAATAGGACCCAACTATCAACACCACTGGAATCTGGGAAGGGAAAAACACACATCTGTAGACTGAATCCAAGTCTTCCTGTAGGAATTATGTATTCTCAGGCCATGAAGCAACCTTGGAAAACACCAGGCTCTGGCTGAATGCCGGAAGCCTTTCCTTGACTTCCCAACTTGATCAGCTCACATGGTCTCCAGCACCCCTCTCCCCTTGAGATGTCTGGTGCCCAGAATGGAAACACAGAATTTACGGTGGAGTCTGACCAGCACTAGCCTGAGGCTACAGAATGTACCTTCATTAATGCAGCTCCACTGGCAGCCTCATGCCCTGCCCACCAGCACTGAGAACACCTACCCAGAACGCTCAGAACACCTGAAAGGATTTGTGAAACAGAGCAGACAGGTGAGACCATTTTCTTTGCAGAAAATACAGCAGAGACAAGGTTGGGAGTCAGGTTCCAGAAAGCCACAAAGCCTTCTGGCAGCAGCAGCAGGAGGAGGTCAGAAGGTAAGGAGAATTGTAGAATTGAATTATGAGATGACAAGCTTGGGGTCTCACTGCCCCGGAGCAGCCTTCCTGGTCTTAGGCCAGTGGTTTCAGCCTTCTGAGCATGAATTCCTCATTCATAACATGGGAATAATAGTGGCAACCTCATAGCCTCTGTAAGGTTTAGATGGGATATTACATGCAGAGCAGCAAGCTCAGAGTAAGCGTCTTATATGATTAGCTGCTACTACGATGATCATGGTAGGAGGTCCCAAAGAGGTAAAGACCAAGTTTTAGGAAAAATCATCAGACAAGTATAAAAGAATTGATGAAGAGATGCCGGAGGTAAAGCCACTGGGGCAATCAAGCTGTGATCAATGAGGGTGGCCATGAACAGGGGAGGATGTGAAGCCAAAAGGAGAGAAAGGGGTGAGAGAGAAGATGTGGAAGAGGAAGGAGAGGACAGAGTTGAAGAAACAGCAACTCCAAGATTCCTTCCCTCTTGTCTGTTCCAAAAACCTATTAGTGTACCATGTCATTGTCCCTGCAGTTGGCTGCTTTAAAAAGGTGAGATGCATAAAAGAAGGAAGCTGCCTTGTTTTTGGTCAGATTCGTCAGTGCACCAAAGGCTGCCTGGAAACTAGCAGATGCTCAATAAATGTTGTTGAATGAATTTCTGAATGGCTTTGAATGTATGTATGTGTGTGTGTGTATATATGTATGGGTATGTATGTATGCATGACTGTACATGTGCATGTATGTAGTTATAAACAACATAAAACTACAAATTATGTATAGTTGACTAGTGTATTAGTCAAGGTTCTCTAAAGGGACAGAACTAATAGGATAGATGTATATATGAAGGAGAGTTTATTAAGGAGAATTGACACACGATTACAAGGTGAAGTCCTACAACAGGCCATCTGCAAGCTGAGGGGCAAGGAAGCCAGTCAGAGTCCCAGAACATCAAAAGTAGGGAAGCCGACAGTGCAGCCTTCAGTCTATGGCTGAAGGCCCAAGAGCCTCTGGCAAACCACTGGTGTAAGTCCAAGAGTCCAAAAGCTGAAGAATTTGGAGTCTGATGTTCAAGGGCAGGAGGCATCCAGTATGGGAGAAAGATGAAGACCAGAGGACTCAGCAAGCTCACCTTTTTCTGCCTGCTTTGTTCTAACTGTGCTGGCAACTGATTAGATGGTGCCTACCCATACTGAGGGTTGGGTCTGCCTCTCCCAGTCCACTGACTCAAATGTTAATCCCCTTTGGCAACACTGTCACAGATGCACCTAGGAACAATACTTTGCATCCTTCAATCCAATCAGGTTGACACTCAATATTAACCATCACAACTAGTATATCTAAATCTTTTAAAACTAGTGTGTGTGTACATATATGCCAAGAAGCTCTCTTCTTCGGTGATAGTACATGTTTTTGAGCTTCCTACTGGCCAAGGTGATGAAAGAAACTCACTGTATTACTAATTTTCATTGCCCCACCAACGGCTTGCAAGTTAACCTGGAAGAACAAACGTATATCCAGGGGCACATTAATTTAGCTTCTCCTGTGAGAGACCTTTGGGGAAAAGGATGAATAATGTTATCAACAACGGTTTCAAAAAATGTAAAAATGGTCTGTGAATTGGTTTCTTTTGTATATCAATCTTCTATAAAAGTAATGGGTACAGAATGAAATGAAAGCTCAGCATAGGCATGCTTCCCCACCCCCATCATGGTATTTTTTAAAATCATGAACTGGATGCATTTTCTTCTCTGCCACTAACTGGGATTTGGAGCTCCTGGTCTCAGGTCATTGCTCCACTTTGAATGCCAACTGACAGCATCCTTCATAGAAGAATAATTAAGGGGAATCCCATATCCAGCTCCTCCCATTCAATTTGCCTGGGGTCAACTTTTAATTGCTGGAGTGAGCAGCACTTCACATTGTACAAACAGGTAAGTTAGCAGACACCAATGTGTCCAGGATAAAATGTGTTTGGAGTTGAATTTAGCAAACATTTGATAAAATCTGTCACAGACTTCCCATTGCTTTGTAAGTTCTATCGTTGCCTCCTTTCAATTTATTGTCAGTCAACACATTGCCGATCTCTGATGAGGTAGCAGCAGGGTGCTCAGTGAGTGCTAAGGGTTTGAGGTGGGGAACAGAGCTGCCTTCAGCTTGCAAACAGTCTAGACCGGGGTGGGGCTGGAGGGGCAGAACATAGGGAATAAGGGTCACAGCAGAGGGAATGGCAAAGCACCGTGGTGCTTCTGGGAGTTGCAAAGATGCAGTCCAACTGCAAGTCGCCCACACTGCTACGATGCTGTGAATATAAGGGTCATCCCACCTGCAAGCTCACCCAACAAAGACAATGTTTCCAGAGGACAGAATACCACTTTGTGCGGTATAATTAAAAGAAACGACAAGAAAGACTCCCTGCTCCTTGAAAATCAGAAACCCAGACAGCATAAATAATGACAAGGAGTGTCTTTCAGTCACCAATGACAAGTAGAAAAGTTGTACTCTCAACAAAGGAAGTGCACAATGGCGAGCTCTTCGCTGAATAGGGACCATGTCTGTCTAACTCTGTGCAGCACGCCAGACTGCCAAGTACCTGTGGGTGCTTAATAAATGCCTTTGAAGGATGATGAATGCCATCATTATTACATCTGCCATTATAGTTTTTAGTGAATGAACCTTCCTTATCAATCTTTATAACCACAATTTCAATAGTATGAATTCAGTCACCTCCCATACCAAGTGCTTTCTGAAATTTTAGTTCTCAAACCTTGTCAAAAAACAATGCATTTGATTTTTTGCAATGTCACATGTCAGTATCAAAGCAAATTTAACTTACATGCTATCTTCTCAAATGGTTGTGCCATAATGTGGCTCATAAAGAATATAAAAGAATTGTTTTCCAGTTTTCAGTCTATAGTAATACTTGAATTTTTCACGAGTTATTGAAGACTCCTTTCAAAATGCTATTTGACATTAGCAATATATGATTTTGGAAACAAAGAGCCATTGTTTCTAGAAGTGGTTGCTAAAAAAGTAAATACGTGGATATTGCTTGTGAACTGCAATGATTTCCATTCTTTTCTTTTTTTAAACACTTACTACTTAAATCAAGGTGGGTGCAAAACCTAAAAGCCTACAGATGTCTTTTTGTAAATACAAAATGTGACTTCCTCAATTCTACTGGTCATTTATAACCCAGGTTACTTCTGTAGCCTTGAATTGAATTTAGCCTAAAGTTGAATGTAGGGCCCTTCTCTGTCCAGCCCGAATAATCTCTTTCTCCTCTGATAGTATAAGATCTATTATTTCTAACACTCATTTGACAAAATTTGAAAATTCTTCCCTCCCTCTCTCCCTCCCTCTTTTCTTCCTCTTCTTCCCTCCCTCCCTTCTTTCCCCAAACAAGGAGGCTACCGACTGTGTGAGCAGACATCAGGCTACAAGTTAAGCCATACGAATGGGAATAAGCCAGCCCTGCTGGCAAAGCGTACACAGTCTCACAGGGGAGAGGGATCATCGCGACACAGTGAAATTCCACAGGAAGAGGCCCATCAAAGCAGGCTGAACAGAGTCCCGGGGAACAGGCAGTAGTGTCACAAGTTTGTGGAGGAGCTAGGGGAGAGGCCTTTGAGGATGCTAAACTATTTGACAGGTGGATGAAGTGGAGGAAAGGCATCCTAGGCAGAGAGGAAATTCTGGTTAACAGCGTGGAGACAAAACAGTGCTACAGTGCACGCAGAAATGATCAAGAGGCCCAGCTGAGCTCCCTGGAGAAATGGGGCCAAAGGTGAGATTTGGTCAGATGATGAAGGGCTTTGCATACTATGCTAAAAGTCCAGACTTGATTTGGTGTATACCAGACGCTGTGTGGTGCATAGCAGGTGCTTTGCTTGGTACAGATCCATATAGTAGAGAGTTTATAATAGGTGCTTTGCTTTGTACACATTTATATACTGGATGGCTCGTAGTAGGGGCTTCACTTGGTACATACTCACCCACTGTCTGGCTCATAGCAGATTCTCACCATTCAAGACACTGGGGAGTCATCAGATAAAGTTAAACCTCACAGGGGCACAAATGGGGCAGATCCAGGCATTATAGGACTTGAAGCTTAAAGTCATTTAGGGGAGCACTTTAAGAAAATGAATTTTAAAACATATGACCTGTGAACAGATGGAAGGGGTCCCGTGCAAGTGAGTGGCCTTACAGCTTAGACTTCACTGGTCTCATTAGCCTCTGGGCATGGTTAATTCCATGCTGCAATAAGAAAAGCCAGTTGGGCGTGAGTAGGGCGGATTAGGAAGGAGACCAGATCACCATCTTGTAGCATAGGTATTTCTCTCTTGTATCATCATATAAAGTGGCTTACATATTTGTTTATCACCCTGGCTATGTGGTGAATGTTATGAAAGTGTTTATCTCCCTTTTTTATCCTCTGCAAAAATCTAGCACAATGCTTTGCCTTAATAATTGGTTAAGTGTGATATTTGACACTGGATATCTCCATTAACAAACTCTCCCTCTGTCATTCTTGCGGAGAACATTAACTGAGCACCAATTATGTGCCAAGCATTGGGAACAGCACCCATTATGAGTCAAGGAAATGGGAATACAAAGGGCTTTCTCCCTGTCACCCTGCACTTCAGAAGCTCATAGCTCACAAGAAAGAAACAATGTTGTGATCTTATTGAATATTTACTGAGCTCTTGCTGCAAACTAAAGTGGCTTGAAGAACCTATCTCAGGTAATTCTAACAACTCCAGATTCAGACAATATTATTACCCCCACTATAGAAATGAGGTCACACATACAGCTGGTAAGTGAGGGGATATCAAAGCATCAGCCCAGAAAGTCTGACTGCAGAGTCCACATTCGTAACCCCACACTATAGACCACCAGTATTTAACAGCAACATAAAAATATGGTTGCAGTGGAGGCAATAAGTTCTAGGACAGAAATAGGCACAAGGGGCACATCCGAGGAAGGGGCCAACTCCTGTGTGGTCGGCAAGGTTGCAAAGAGAAACGTATGAGCTGAGTCTTAAAGAATCAACAAGACTTCACCAAGCAGGTGAAGAGGAGAAAAGAGCATTCCAGATAGAGGGAATGGCACATTCAAAAACACGCTGAAAATCCATGGCCTGTAGTTTCAAGCTATGGCAAAACCACCTTGAAACACCTTCGCTTGTATCTGTAAAGGAGAACAAGCACAGCGCAGGGTAGTACCTTCCTTTCCGGAGCAAATCCTCAAAGCTGTAATTAATGCTCCAATTGCTGTAATAAGAAAGGGAACAGGATGGAAGCTTCCTTTGAGTATAATTCTTCAGGAGCCCAAATGAGGCTAACAAAAGAGGAATTAAACACAATGCTGTGTCATGGCACTTTCACATAAATGTCGACTTAGAATTTCAAATAAAATTAGAAGATTCTTCTAATAATTATATAGGATGGCAAATAAGGTCCAGGGGCAAGCACATGTGGCAAGAAGTGACTAATCGTATTTTGCAAAAAGGCAACTGGAGCTGACCCTTCTCAGGATAATATTGCAGGGAAGTCAGAGAGGAGGAAAGGTTACTAGCGGTTAATGTTAAATAGTAATCCATCCACCATGCACCCCCCATCGCTCCTCCATATTCATAGGAAACCACCTTCCATCCATATTCATTACCGTCCGAAGAGTTTAAAAGTAGCAAATGCAAGCTTGGAAGATTTCAATTCTAATAAAAGTGCTTCCGGTGATGAGCGCCATAGGCTTCCCCCACCAACCTCGAAATTAAACTAAACTAATAAAGGAAAATGGCAGGTGGTGAGGCTGGGATAAGCCCTGTCTTTTTCTTCTTCTTTTTCTTCTTCTTCTTCTTCCTCTTCTTCTTCTTCTTCTTCTTCTTCTTCTTCTTCTTCCTCTTCTTCTTCTTCCTCTTCCTCTTCCTCTTCTTCTTCTTTTTTATTTTATTTTTTTGAGATGGAGTTTCGCTCTTGTTGCCCAGGCTGGAGTGTAATGGCGTGATCTTGGCTTACTGCAACCTCTGCCTCCTAGGTTCAAACGATTCTCCTTCCTCAGCCTCCCTAGTAGCTGGGATTACAGGCATGCGTCACCACGCCTGGCTAACTGTGTATTTTTAGTAGAGACGAGGTTTTACCATGTTGGTCAGGCTGGTTTTGAACTCCTGACTTTAGGTGATTTGCCCATGTCAGCCTCCCAAAGTGCTGGGATTACAGGTGTGAGCCACCACGCCCGGCCAAGCCCAGTCTTCTTAAAGCAGCAAAGGGCACCTTCCTTTATCGGGCATATTCTAGGTGCCAGACATGTACCCAAGAGGCTCCAGGTGCAGGCCTGTGTGTCTTTGGAAACTCTTGGGGAACTGAGATTGGGACAAGTGCTTCCCACTCCACTAAAGGGCTCAGTAAAAGCTTCTGAGGCCTCGGACTTCCTTGTAGAAAGTAAATTCTGCAGTCGGGTGTGGTGGCTCACACCTGCACTTTGAGAGGCCGAGGCGGGTAGATCACTTGAGGTCAGGAGTTCAAGACCAGCCTGGCCAACATGGTGAAACCCCATCTCTACTAAAAATGCAAAAATTAGCTGGGCGTGGTGGTGCATGTCTCTAATCCCAGCTACTTGGGAGGCTGAGGCAGGATGATCTCTTGAACCTGGGAGGTGGAGGCTGCAGTGAGCCAAGATTGTGCCACTGCACTCCAGCCTGGGTGACAGAGCAAGACTCCGTCCCACAAAAAAAAAAAAAAAAAAAAAAGTAAATTCTGCAAAGAACAGAACAAAGTTAAACTCTTCCACGAATAGAGTTGACTGGAACATCCCCTCTGCCAGGCACCAACAGGTTTCAGTTTTTCATTTTTTATCTGATTTAGGCTAATCAATGAGATTCTTCATCCTCCCCCATTTACTGCACACTTAATCTTCATAATAGCAGTCCCTGCAGGTATCTCCTCAATTAGGGAACTTAGAGTTTGTCAAGGTGTTTACAAATATGTGACCACCTTGCATCCTTGAAACGACCTGCAGCCAGGTATGTGTATTTTGTGTATTGTGTATGTAAAAGGCATATATTACTGTTTTGGAGTCTTTTTCAATTTCATAGGAAAAGAAATTAAGGCACAAAAAGTTAAGGAATTGGCCTAAAAAGTCACACTGCAGCTAGAGAATATCAATTCAGGATTTTTGACCCCAGGGAAAGAGTGAGCTTCTAATTACAGCAGGGAGAGGTTGGGGTTTGGGGAGATCCTATGGACGGACCAGAGGTAAAGTTTGAACTAAAGACCCTTAAAGCTCTTGCCACCCTAGGTTTTATAAGGATCTCAAGGGCCATTATTCTGCTTGGCTATGCCTCCTGGTCTTGCGGGCAGGTGGCAGGCACTGCTGAATAGTGGGAAGGGCAGGATCCTGGAATCACAGGAGGCCCTGCACAGTTCTGGAATTCCATAAAGAGAGTACAGCCTTATGATGCCCCGGGGTTGTAGAGATATGCATATATATGCACACACACACACACACACACACACACACAGAGCCATAGCTAGGCGTGGTGGAAGAGTGCACTGGGGACCCAGGACACTGACTTTTCTCTCCAAGAGATGTTTGCCAGGGCGAGGCAGGCAAGAGCTCGCCCCTGTCCCCGCCCACGCCTGGATCCAGACGAATGAGGGAGACCTTAATTCACTTTACCCCAAAATGAACCCCACCCCCAGTGACAGTGGGTGGAAAGGTAGGAAGCTGAGACAGCCGATGATTGCCCCTGGAGATAAGCAGAGGTAGCGGCACTGGCAGATCTTGATCTGGCGACCCGCTCCCTGGTCGTCTCCTCCGCGGCCAGGCGCATCCTGCAGCGCCCAGACCGCCGCGTCCCCACCCGCGTCCCCAACCGCGAGCGCTCGCCTGGGCCGGGCCGGGCGCCCGAGATTCGGGAGAGATTAGGGGCCCGCAAAGCAGAAGAGCAGATTCAGAAAGAAAAAAAAAAAAAAAAAAAAGCGAGAAGTGCGAGAAAAATATACTGAATTCAGCTAAACACACGGCAGATGAAAAAAATACCTTGCTCAGAAGCCAAAAACGAGCTCCCGAGCCGTGAGACACTGTTGCGCCCCCGCCAGGCGTGCAGGCCGGATGTTAGGGGGGCAACCTCGAGGCCCGTTGGTGGCTTCGACCCCAGGGCGGACCTGCGCCTACCCTCAGCCCCTGCAACTGCGGGTCAGGAGAAAGGGACCTGCCATGGCGAAGAAAACCGAATCTTCTCCAATTAGGCTTCTCCTTAAAGAGAGAAAAAGTAGGTAGTTGGGCAACTTAATCCAATCTGGGACTCGGGACGTGTGCTTGGGCGCTTCCCGGGCAGCTGGCCGGAGCGTGTGGGTTCGGAGCTCCCAGCGCTGGCCCCGCGCTGCCCCTCGATGCCACCAGCAAACCCGCAGGGCGCCTTGGCGCAGGCTCGCGTTTGCAGAGCCGGCCTGGGAAGCGGAACTCCCTCCGGTCCCGATGACCAGGCCTCTTTAGGGTCCTGGCTCAGGCTGCCTTTGTGGGACAGAGCCTCATGAAGGGACACAGAAACAGAGACAGCCTCTGGGCGGCGCCCCCGGGATGTGGCGTTTCTGTGCCCCGGGGAGGGGGCACCACCCCTGCCTATGCGGAGCGATCCGGACGCTGCAGGGGTGACGCCGGGCAGCGCCCGCTCTGACCTCCCACGGCTTTTAGAATTATTACTGTTGTTACTGTTGTAGTTAAATTCTTCACTACCACGAAGTGAGAGGAAAATTCCGAATCCAGTCGTCACTGGGGCCCTTCCCCCCACCCCCCCACCAGCCTTTCCTTTCGGACCCTCCTCCCCCAGGAAACCAGGAAAATGTTGAGGCTTCCGGTCCCCTTTCCCCCTCCGCCTCAGAGTTGCAAGGGCAAGGAGTTTTCTCGACATCACCAGCAGCAGGTGTTTGGAGAGGAGGGGGCCTAATGCAGGTCGCCACCCCCTCCCCTTTCGGATGCCACCAAAGCCTCCATAGCTAGGGCGCGTCCTTCTGGATCTTCTTTCAGTTTCCCGGGCCCTGCAGACCAGGACAGCGACTTTCCAGCAGTCCTGGAGCATTTTGCTTAAAAAAAAAAAAAAAAAAGTGAGCTCGGTTGCTGCAGTAACATAAAAGCCCCCTTTGATTTACAAATAGATTCATGCAACCGCAAGAGCTTGGATTTGTTTTGAGGTTCTTAGTACTTTTCTTTAATGACAGAATGCCAAACAGGTAAATCGAATAAAAAAAAAACTTCTAACACGAATAGTGCCAGCAAATAAAACTGTGCAACTGACAGTAATTAAAAGATTTAGAATAAGTAAGTACGCATTGTGTATTTCAGGCAGATGACCACGTCCCAAGACACAATGTTCCATGTGGCAAGCAGTGCCTTTCAGTCAGCACAGTGAGGGCATATCCCCATTTGATGAGCCGGCCAAAAGTCTAAGTAGAGACCCTCGGTGAACAGCAAGCCTGGAGGGGCTGACCTTCGTGACTCCCTCCACAGGCCCTGGGAAAAATATCAGAGGCCAGAATTCAACCCTCTCATTACAAAACGGTTAAACCAAGACTGTTGGGTCTTGACTAAGCCAGAGATTGACCCAATTCTCCGGACAGTTATGCAATCGTTTGCAGCACAAAAACGCAATGTCCTACCTGTGAGAGAGATTCTTCTTCTCAGTCCCATTCTACAGATGGAAAAAACTGAGGCCAAGAAAGAGTAAGTGACCACACCAAGCACTTCTCCTAGGAAATGGCAGAACTGGAACACTACAGATAACGCAGCACCTCTTCTGAACCCACTGCAGATCTGAGAGATTGTGTCAATTCTTCCCATCCACTTGGGTTGGTTTTTCAGTTGGCTATCCTTCTGCCGAGATACCTGAATCCCAACCCTCATCCCTGTGGAATTTGAAAGTGGATTTTCTGAACCTTTGATTAAAATATATAGTTTTTAGTTTTGGGGTGGTTGGGTTTTTGGTGGTTTTTTTCGCTTGTTTCTTTTGGTTTTGTTGTTTTTGCTGTCTCATCTCCCCAAGAGAAAAACAGCTCCAGAACAGGAAGGACTCCCTCGAGAAGCACCTCGGAGGGATGGGGTTAAGCCAGCAGGTGTGCCGGTCTTGGCATTCAAGGCAAGCCAAAGTACTGGATCTGACGGGTTTTATTGTTTTAAGAGGTACAAGTTCACAGCTTCCTGCATGGAAGTCTCTTCATTTCTTGGAGCCAAGCTTAAATGCCTTTAAAATCTTGGCCTGCCGTTATCCTGTAGCTGTTAATTAAGCTTTGAAAACTTTACATTATGTTTACAGTGCACTGTGCGAATTGCAAAATAAATTAGAACCCGAGGCAAAGAAATTGGAGTTTTCAATAAATGGAACAAAAACCGGAGAGAGTCGCTTTTTAGATAATGTGAGACTCGCTATTTCTCACTCTGATATTTCTTTCTAAGGGGGAAAATGGACTTTGAAAAAATAAACTTTAGCTTCAAAATGTAACACTTACAGGTTCATGGTTTTTCTTCTGCATGGCAGTCTGAGTTGAATAATTCTGCAAAGACAAGGGAGTGATGAAGAAATAAGGAGAGAGTAAATGAATTGTGTGAGAAATGCGTCTCTTTGCAAGTTAGGCAACCGAAAATACAAGACGGCATTAACCATTCACATAGTTAAAAGCAAAAACAGAAAACAAAACTACAATATGGTTTAATTTGTGTCCTAAAGAAGATTCCAGGTAAATTTTATATTTGCTTTTGATTTTTTTAAGCAACCTGTGCTAAATTCAAGGGACCAAAAATAGCTTTAAAAGAAGAGCATAAATAAAAACCCCACACAAGGAAAAACAGCTGATGTTTTTCAAACCTCTAGCCCAGAAGATACTCTTCAGATGTATTCTTCAGAACATTAATACTCAATTTTCGAAACAAGGTATGTATGCTTTCTTCCTTCCATAAGTTTCACATTTGGAAAAAAGTGAGCTTAGGAGAGCTTGAAAACTGACCCTGAAAATTATTGTTGTAAAACTGAGCAAATACATAAGCTTTAATGAACAGAAGAAGCAGGAGGCCCTGTGTTTGCATCAGATACATTAATTTTGTTTAGAAATTCTGCCAAATGGATAATTCACAGCAATTCAGTTCTTAAAGTTTTAAGAGAATGAAGAGGAATCTTCATTCTGACTTCTTGAAATATTCGATAATTTGTTTTAAAGTTAGAGATTTGCTTTCTGCCTCTCCAAACAGATGCAAAACTGATATAAATTTTAATCGTGCTGGCAGTCCAAGTATACTGTTTATTCAAGTCTTGTTATAAAACTCTAAGTGAAGAAAAAAATAGGAAAAGAAAGACAAAAGAAATTGAATAGGAAGTGTCTCCTAAAACATACCTGGTTTAAATCTGCATTCACACAGTAAGTTTCCTGGAATAATCTCTTAGGGATAGCTGCTAACAATATGACAGCTATCTAACCACCCCCTGAAAAATAGCCCTATTGTATTTTCTAATTTTAAAAAATATAGTGTTTAGAAACCATTCTAAGAATTTTAAGCAACAAGATATAGATAATGAAGAACGATAGATGACACATAATAGTTCAGTGATTTGACATTTTGAAGACCATTGCCCCATCTGCTCCACACCAAAAAAAAAAAAAAAAAAAATTAAGTTAATGGAAGTGAAGATGACAAAGGCCTGAGCCATATACTGGGCTTTGTGAATAGAAGATAAAGAGATTATAATGCTTGCTCCTTCCTTCCTTCCTTCCTCCCTTCCCTTCCCTCCCCTTCCTTCCTTGCTTCCTTCCTGCCTTCCCTCCCTCCCCTCTTCTTTCCCTCTTGCCTTCCTTCCTTCTTTCCTTCCCTTTCTTCTTTTTTTCTCTTTCTTTTTCATATTTCTTTATTTTTTTTCTTTTTAATAATCCTGTTTATTTGAAGCCTAGCATAGGAGAAGTTGCAAAAAGCCGAGTTTGTAGCCAAAAAACTTGAAGCCTCACTAGCTCTGTTTCTAACTGGGTGACCTTGGCTGGTCTATTTGCTGAGCCTGACTTCATTTCCTCATATAGATGTGGATATGGATACGGGCATGGGAAAAGATAAAGATATAGGAATAAAAATAAGTATGGATGCAGATCTACGTATAGATATAGGTATAGGTATGAGTGTGAATATAGATATGGAAAAAAGATATAGATACGGAAATCTGGACATAGCTATAGAAACAGAAAAGAGATAAAGATAGATATGGAAAAGCTATAGACATGGAAATAGATACAGATATATTATAGATGAAGTGGGATTTGTGGTAATGATATTTACCTGGCCTACTTCACAGGCTCAATGGAAAACAGATGAAAGAAAGCTTGCTATTGTTTTTTTGTAAATTGAAAGTGTGAAAAATATCAACATCACCTCCACTTGAACAGTGCTTAGTGCTTTTTCAAAGAATTTAGCAATTTGAATGCTATGTGAGTAAGAGAGCTTGGGGAGGAAGTGTCATAACTGGAGTTTGCTCCTGCATTCATCCTTCTACAGTTATTCACAGCCTCTCATTGAGTGCGTAGTAGGTAGAGAAGAGAGTTTGCTTTTCTCAGTCTGCTTTTAAGCATAATTTCTAATGATCAGAACAGTTAATAGCATTCATTAAGTACCTTCCTCAGGCCAGACACCATACATTACAAGGTGCCTAACACTCATTGATCACTCATCGTGTCCACACCAGAAAACTAGATGATGTTCTCTCCTTTTGGCTGATAAGGAAACTGAACCACAGAGAGTGGAGAGGAGCAGGTACCGAGTTCACAGCTGGTTAGAGGAAGATCTGGATGCAAAAGCTCAATCTCCATGGCTTTTAAGAAAACAATAATAGAACACAAAAACGTAGGTGCCTTAATTTGTCCACAGGCACGTGTTTCTCCAGATGGGGACATTGGTCCAGCCAAAAATTCCTACACTGTGCAAAGCACTGATATTTCACTGGCAGAGGTAAGGAGACACAGAGGCCCTTCAGGACAGGGATATTCTAGCAACAGTGTTATTCCAGGTACGAACACCTCTGAGCACAGTCAAAGGGGAAATAGCCATGCATGACCACCTGACCTTGAATCACTTGTGTGTAGCAGTCATTGCCTTAGTGCCTGCTTCACACCAGGCAGGTGGCATGGATCACTCGGCCCCACCCTTCCATCTGAAAGGTGAAAAAATTGAGAGCCAGAGACATTCAGTTGGCCAGGATCATTCAGCAGACAGGCATAGAAGTCTTGAACCCGTGCGTTCTGGGAGCAGTGATGGTACATTTCAATGAACACAAGCACAAATTGGAAGGGTGGAGGAGGGTTCAATTTTGCTTGGATTAGAATCATGAGCTGCCTAGCAGGAGGAATTCCACACTCCCGAAGCTCCTTGGTCTCTGATTTCACAAGCACTCTCATGTAGGCTTGGAAATGGAGCACATATACTCTACTCTGATTTCCTTGCTAGGGTGTTAACGTATGCATATCTCTCTGTCCTGGGACACCAGCAGCACCCACATAAATCTGTCTGCTCTGCTAACAGTGCAGTGCTAGGTCTGTTTGTCTTCCAGACTTTATGTCTCCCAGTTCTTTCTGTCCCATGGTGACAGTACATCTTCTGCAGTCCTCCTGTGTACCCTGCAGCACCAAGCAGTGATTTTTGTCTAGCTTTTGCATTTCCATGTTGGCTATAAAGATGTGCATGACCCGTTGACTTGGGTCTTTTGACCTTTGACACATGCACAGCCTTGAATATTTCGAAAGAATAAGAAACATTTCCAGTTCCCCATTAACAGGCAGAAGCTGAGTAAAAATGAAATGCCCAAGAACCCTGTTATTATCATTATTGGTTAGCCCATGCATGACTTTCTTCCCACCCCAAAGCTATTTGGACCTACCCATCCAAAATTTGAATGTCCATGCTTGTTTTGAACTGGAAGCTTTAAAAAGTACACCCAGGCCAGGCATGGTGGCTCTGTAATCCCAGCACTTTGGGAGACCGAGGCAGATGGATCACTTGAGGTCAGGAGTTTGAGACCAACTGGCCAACATGGTGAAATCCATTTCTACTAAAAACACACACACAAAAAAAAAATTAACTGGGTGTGGTGGCACATGCCTATAATCCCAGCTACTTGGGAGGCTGAAGCAGGAGAATCACTTGAACCCAGGAGGCAGAAGTTGCAGTGAGCCGAAATTGCACCACTGCACTCCAGCCTGGGTGACAGAGTGGGACTCCATCTCAAAAAAAAAAAAAAAAAAAAAAAAAACAAGAAAAGAAAAAAGAAAGGAAAGGAGAGGAGAGGAGAGGAGACCCAGCCCAGCCTCTAACTCTCTAAGGCTCTTTAAATAAGATACTTGCCCTCGTTTTCTCACCTTTGTAGTAGGGATATTAAACCTGCCCTTCCAATATTCACAGTGATGGTGGTGATAAAGATGAAGATGGTGGCTAGCACCTATTGGGTGTTTATGTTTATATTGTGCTACTTCAGTCTTTACATATTTACATGTAATTCTCATCATTACCCTATGAGGTAGAACTTCAGCTTACAGAAGAGGAAACTGAATCACGGAGAAGTCAAGTCACAGAGCCTACAAAGGGCAAAAGCCGTAGATTTGATTCTAGGTGGGTCTTACTCTGAGCCTTTGTGGGTCAAATCAGAGAGTATATGCAGAAATGTTTTGGCAGACTGGAAAAATGCAACCAAGCACTGAGGGTTATAAAACATGTTTACTTTTTTGTTGCTAAGTTAAAATGTGACACTTTGGTTTGACCTGGGGAGCTGACTGAGCTTTGTCTCAAGTTACCACTGTGGGTCTTGTGAATTAGAAATCTCCAAGTTCCTTTCACCTCTGAGGTTCTAAGATTTTGTATAAGAAAATGCTGTTATTGGTCCCTCAGTAACAGGGAGGGCAGAAAGAGGGTTGGAAAAAACTGAAATTCTCTTTCAGACCGTAAAGGACTTATTTGGGGCATTGATGCTAGAGTTTACTAACTATATTGGGAGCCCTCATGCTGCTTCCAAAAATGTCTTTCTGGCTCCCAGGAGTCAAATGCCAATTTCTGAAACAGCACAGCTCTGCCTCGGCACTGACTGTGACATTGTAGCCACGGTGACCTTGGACAAGGACGTGTCACCTCTCTCCCCTTAGCCTCAGGCCCCTTATCTCTAAAGTGGAAATCTAAAATTACCCATCATGCCAACCTTACCGGATTGGATTCAGGACCGGGTGAAGTAGCAGATGGGAGAGGACTCGCCAAACCAGAGAGCATCCAAAACATTTGAGAGATTCATATGTTCGTTATTTGTTCTCGGCCTGTCTTTGGGCTGTCTTCACATTCCCATTGTCCTCCTTTCTTCGGTTCTCTATGAATTTCTTTTAGATTCTAGATGCCAGAAAGAAGGGTTAATGTTTGGACAGAGGATTTTTTTTTTTAATTTAAGGATACCTTCATCCTCTTGCTCTCTGTTGATGTTGGTCAGGTCATTCTTAAAATTGAGTCCTGCCCCTGTCTCTCCTCACTTCCTATTAATAGTACACCTGCTAACCACCCCACCACTGCTACCCTCTGTCTTTGCACGTTTCAGAACAGAGCTGGAATTAGAAAAGTTCCAAAAGACAAGAGTGCATGCTTTCTTTCAGTGGCTAGTTTTGTATTCCTGATTACAATCCCACTGTGTTTCCGTGAAAAACAGCATTATCAGCCATCTGCACAGGGGAAAAAAAACTGAGTAGTCTATCACTTTTAGGTTTTAGGGTAATAGCGGCTTTTACCTTCTTACTTTGATTCATTACCTTTGCAAAAGCGTAAATCTGTCATTTTGGCACTAACTTCTATCATATGCATATTAATAAGAATAATAATCACAACATCAGTGATTTGGGATTTTTTAACTGAGTTATTTTCTTTAAGTGCCAGGGCAGAGTTGGCTAGAAAGTAGCACAAATATTGCAAAGGATTTTTCCTTAGAAATGGATTTCTGAACTTTACAAATATTATTTTTGGGTAAAAGGGAGCTTGCGTCAAAGAAGCGGCCTTTTCTAAACCCAAAATTGTTTCTGCTAATAATTCTGTTTCCCCCTTTTCTGGTAGCCTTTATGAACCCAAGAACTATCTGCTTAGGATGGAAGCAGTTCTTCTCCAGAACATAATTAGCCAGACACTGACTACAGGTCATATTTTGCAAAACAGGTCTGTTTCTTTTCATTTAACATGTTTACTAGGTGCCTATAATGTGCCCTGCAATAAACTAAGATTTATGGAGGCAAAGCTCTTGCTTCTGGTATGTTATGGTGCAAAATCATTTCAAGAGTATTACTCTTAAAATTTGTTTAATAATATGTATGAGTCTTTTTCTCAGGGCAATAAAACAATGTTTCATTAATGATAGAGACAAATTAGTGTGTGTGATCCCAGTAATTTTCACTTTAAACATTAGGCCTTCTCTTACAGAACATTTTCACAGCAAGTTGATCACAATTTGACATGCATACAATTTAGTAAGATTGATTCATTATACAATTTTAAAAATTCTTGAATTGCAATTGTCAAATAATGATTGTTCAGCTAAGGAGTTCTGATGTTCTGAGAGTAGCCTTGTAAATCTTCCCTACTGAATAAACTTGCAAAAATTTCAAAGCAAAACAAAGCAAACATTTGGCCCTGAGAAGCAATGGTGATTGTGGGGAGTTAATATAAACTCAGCATGAAGGAGTTACATTGAATACTGATCCCACTCGTCATGAAAACCAAAAAATATGAATTAATTTGTCTTTCATGCATAAAGGGGTGATGAAAGGATAGAGTCAGGGCAAAATAAATTAATATTTGTTGAATGTCTGCTATGTACATTTGGGATGAAGCATTTTCATTATTTGTCAGCTATTTACCAAGCAAATAACCATTTCCCTGTTACATAAAGGAAAGGAATACTGACTCAGAGAGGTTAAGCTACTTGTTTGAGGTCACACAGCATTCAGCAGCCAAGTTGTTCATCAGACATGAATCAGTCTGACCCCAAAGCTTATGGTTATCCTCCCCTTTCCACCCCATGCTGCTGCTTATCCTAAATCAACTTTATTTTACTTTTCTAGTTATGATCACAGTAACATCAACTCATGATTGTAGTAGAAAACTGACCAAAAAAAAAACAGTCAAAAGGCAAAAGTTCGCCCACAACCCCAATAGCCATCAATAGTCACTTGTCTTTATAGTCTTTCTTTGATGCACTGTTATCACCATAATCATAGTACATGGAAGAATGAGGGTGAATTTACTCACAAAGCCTCCAGATAACCATAGTCGTCTGCTGTCTATGATTTTCAATAAAGAATTGTACATGTTAAGTTTTGAATCTCCAGACTTAATGGAGCAGCAGAGTCTAAAGCCCATTTGAAATCCTAGAACAGGTGGGCTCTGAAGGGCTGCAGCAGCTCTGTCTCCATGGCCTGGGCCATGCGGTTTTTTCTGGGTCTCTCTCCTGCTCATCCTATTCTATTTCTTTCACCATGCACCACCTACACCCCTAACATTTCACTGACAATCCTCTGCCTTTTCTCCCCCAAACACAATGGAAAGTTAATTGAATGTTTTATGCCTTCGAACTATCAAAGAAATGAAAAGAACGTAGGTTTCAACTATATTTCAATAATAACTGCATTAATTTTTACCTTTTAACTGACACTTGTACTAATTTCCTTAAATGCTCTCTCTGGTTCTTTTTTTGATCTGTCTGGCTTTGTTGGGCTGATGATGAAGGCTTACTTCAAATGCAAAAAGATTAGGTCTCTTTTCCTTAATAGCACAATTACAGATTGTATGATGTCTCCATCATGAAAGAGAACAGGGACAGACTTATAAAGTCACACGAGTTTATTACAAAAGTGGCAGTAATAATTTTAATTACTATACTCTACAAAGGATATCAAAATTGCCCTAATTGTCTAATGTCATTTAGGAATTGTTGTGGGTAAAATGGGAGAAAGGCATTTAGTAGGGGTTCCCCCCACCTTTAATTTGATTTGGGTCATTGTTTTAGAAAAGTATTGTGATACATTATAACCTTGAACCCAAATTTTATAGAACCCAGGTATATGAAAGTCTGTGGGAATGCAGAATAAGTTTCTCCACATAATATTCAAAATCAACTAGAAACAATAACTCTAAGTACTATTTGTGGCTTACTATTTAAAGCCCAGGAGAAACAAAGAATAAGCTCCTTTAATTTTGTCAAACACGTATAATGTTTAAATTCAGCAGTGACTACAGTTCAAAAGACCAGATGTTCTTGTGTATTTATATAATTATTTTGTACAATAGTTTACCACTGGCAAAAAAAAAATCAAAGTATATTGTTGTATTTGGCATTTCTATGATTGAGAAAAAGAAATCTAGAAATTGCATATATTGAATTAATTCTAATTTTATTAAAACCAAAGAGAGAGAGAGAAATAAATGGAGAGATAGTCATATTAGTCTTACACTAAATTAAGTCGAAGAATAAGAAGCAACATTGATCTGAGTATAAAAAGCCTCAACTCTAATGCATTTAGGTTAACTGAGGAGAAGCTGAAGCAGTTTGACCCACTGTCAGTCTATTTTAAGAAGAACATTTGTTAAATTGCAATGAAAAATGTTGCACTTAAACTCTGGCAAAGAGACAATTAGTACCTCCCCTCAACTCTACCACGACAAAAAAAAAAAAAAAAAAAAACCTCAATTGAAAAGTAAAAGAAAAAAAAACTTTGAGGAATATACACTTTAAAAATATCAAAAATAATCTTCTGGAAGATGCTATATTGTAGTAAAATTAGGAGCTTCCAAGAAAATTACCTAAAAGTAAGGAGTTCCTGGTTTATATTATATCCCAGGTAGGAAATTACGCAGGTTCCCGTAATGAAGGGCTTTTCTGACAGTAAATTTATTAACTAAAAAAATATATATATATAGACCCTTTCAATAAAAGCTACTCACCTAGAAGGAATGATTCGAGAATATAATAATAGAATGAATGTTGTATAATACAGTGCCTTTAAAAGATTCTGACATTTATATCTTTCTAATTCTTGGTTCACATTGATGATGAGTGTGGAAAATTTTATTGAGAGGTGGAGATTGATATAAATGAATATTACATCATGAGAGTGAAAACTTCTTCTCATTTAATATTATACAGACTTAGTAACTATTTTTTCTCATAGAACCAGAAAAGAAACATTTACTTTTGCTTAAGAGATATTAATATAAGAAATAAAGGCTCAAAGCAGCTATTTAACTGAAATAATAGCAACAGAAAATTGCCCTTCTCTTGGGTCCATCGTGCCCATGTGAAGGAGTAGACGGGCGGGGGTGCTGGTTCGGTCATGGAAGAAAGCTCCCTGTGGAGGAAGTGAGCATTTGGGCCAGGGTCTGGTAAGTGGGACATTCCCCTCGTCAGTTCTACGTAACGGTTTCGGAACGGGCTCTTTCTCTCTGCCGTTTTGGTTCTTAGGTGCTGATTTTAGCTTCCATCAATGCTGCGTGGCGATCACTGTCATCCTCATACACTGCAGATGGTGATGCCACCCCATCAAGACCGGGATTACGTGATCCTCGGCCACTGCCGTGACCTACGTGCTGGGTACACAGGAGGCTCAGTAAATAGTTGCCAATTAAATAACTGTATGCACTACAAGGAAAGAGGTGAGCTATACATCATCCTATCTAGAAAATGTAATTCTCTTAAAATACTATGCATAAAATTAAAAGAGATGCGCTCCCTGGGATAGGTGAAATGAAATTCCATTTGAAAACCGTTTCAGCGTTTCAGTACAATTAAGAAGAAACTGGCCTTCTTCCCTGGCCTCATGAAGCCTCGCATGGGTCCCCCAGAGACGGTGTAACCCTGCAAGCATTTTGGTGACCCTGGACACTCAGTGGCTCACCCTTTCCTGAATTAATAACTGCTCCAGCGACGTGCCTGTTCACACGAGCGCACTGTTCCGTTAGCAGTTTGCGCTTGGTGGGAAAAGATGGTGAGGCAACTTAGTCCTTGCCAAAATTTCAAATGTGTGACACCGCAAGAAAGACACCGTCAGGAGCAGTTGCTAATTTATTTTAAGTGCCCCCTGAGTTTTTAATTTATCTGGAAAAATAAATAGATAAATCCGAGGCTCTCCCTGCCAACCCAGCCCAGCACCGGGTCTGCCAGTGGCGGTGGAGGTTTGCGGGTGACAGCTACTGCCGCCAGGGAGAGGTGTCAGAGTGTTCAGCCAATAACGCAGGGTGAGCGCTGACTATTCTTGGTTGCATCAGAATCGGATAGATCACATTTGTATAGAGCTGACCTTTCCTTTTCCTGAATTGGCTGCCGACACACATGCTAAATGTTTTTTTTTTTTTTCTCCAGATAGTCTGCAATTCCAAACAGTGCTGCAGACTTCTCCAAGCCCGGAGTCAGTGTAAGTTTGGAATGCAATCAGTCTAGTTTAGAAATTCATTATCCAAAGTGAGGAGCCCAGCGAATATTATAGTTTCATAAATATGCAGATTTTGTTTATTTAAACATTTTTTTATTACACTTTGTGTTTTCCTAAATTGGGTCATCATTTTAATATAATTGGAATCCGATGTGTGTCCTGTTTTCCTTAAAAGCCATCTGGTTCATTTTCGACTTTCAGAAACCAGATTATTTGTGGTAATATCAGGCCTTGCTCATGGCTCCTTTTGAGTCAACACGTGGCTTTGGGGTGCTGGACCAAGGAAGTCCAAGTATGCTTTGGGAAGGCTCCCAGCTCCCCACTTTCAGGACAGGTTTCCAAGCTGGACAGCTAAGATGGGACTCATGCCAGGAAAATCTATGGGGAACTAGAGAAGGCAGCATTCAACTGAAGAGAATAAATGAATACAGTCCTCTTCATCTTGGATGAAGAGCAGCTGACCAAAAGTTAGACTGTGGTTAAGAACACAAAGTCCAGTTCTGACATCTTACTCTCTAACCAGATCGAATGCTCCCTGAGGGCAGGAAGCTTATACTCTGAATAGCTCCACTTTTCATAGGACTGAGCACCAAGTAGGTGCTGAAGATGTATTTGTTGATTGATGAGGATTCCAGAAACCCACATCATAACAAAGTAGTGTGTTGTAATCATTATCTATTGCTGCATAACAAATTATTCCAAAACTGAGCAACTGGAAACAACACTTGTGTTATCTATAATACACTTGTATTTCTATAGGATCAGAAATGCAGGCATGGCTTGGCTGGATCCCCCCACTCAGGGCCTCTGCAAATGCTATGGGTCTCCCTCAGCCCCTTGCTACATGGGCCTTTCTGTAGGGTGATCACGATATGGCACTCACTTCATGTGAACGAGCACTTGCTCGTTCTGCTTATCTGCAGAAGACAGATAAGATAGTCTTCTGCAATGCACTCTCAAACATAATATCCCAGCACCTTCTCTGTATGATATTGGTGAGATAAGAGTCACTAGTGCCAACCCACTCTCCACCGGAGGGCATCACTCAGGAACAGCAGTCATTGGGAGGCATGTCTGAAGCTCCTGGTCTAGCATCTGTGTGTATATTTCCATGCAGGAGGTCAGGTTTTGATAATGAATTCATCAAAATAGCCGAGCCTATATTGGTAATGAGAAATTAAACTGAAATGATTTTCTACATTGTATCCCCTTCAAAATGGTCATTGGTATCATTCCCTTATTCAGAGATGTGGTGGAAAACGAGGCCAACATTTCTTCCAAAGCCCACCAGCAAGAATTTTTTTAAAATTACAAATATAATTTGTGCAGCATTCCTTTGACCAACAAACATTAATTAAACTCCTCTCAGGAGAGGAGCAGAATTTTATCTTAGTTAACTGCCACTGGCTCTGCTTCTAGGCTGACTTAGGTCAAACCCACTCTGATGCCAGCCAGTCACACGTCCCCAGGCAAGTTTCTTCCTCTGTTCCTCAGTTTGCTCACTTGTAAATGAAGATCACAATAGTACCTCCCTTAAAGGGCGATTGTCAAAATGAGATGAGCAAATATAGTGTTTTTCAAACCATACGTCACAACCCATTCATGAATCTAAAGTCCGTTTAATGCAAGTTTTGGCAAACTCTTTTTGTAAATGGCCAGATAGTATTTTAGACTTTGCATCCATGATGGTCTCTGTTGCAACTCTGCTTTTGTAATGCAAAAGCACCCATAGCTAATGCATAAACAAATGAGTATGGTATGGCTGTATTCCAATAAAACTTTATTAACAGAAACAGGTGGTAGACTGGATTTTGTCCAAGGGCCATAGTTTGATGACCCCTGGTTTGCTGGATTGCAATTAGCATTTTTTTTAAAAAAATTAAATAGAATAAAAAATAGCAATGTGCACTGCACATAGGAAAGATGAGAATATTGTCTTGAAATTTTGGTTTCAGCATTAGTATAGCTATAGATATGGCTATGGATATATATATATATATACACACACACACACACATACACACATTTATATACACATACAGATACATGCATATCATTTACCAGATTGAAATGTAAAATGTATTTGTTTTCAGTTTATCTTTTTTAAAAAAAAAGGAACAAGAAAGCCACTAATTTAATGCATGTAATGCATTTTATATGGCACCTGGCCCATAGCAAATGCTAAATAAATGCGAACTACCATTAAAACTTCATGCTAGATACAACAGGGATCATACAGAAATGAGCTGCAGCCATGTCTACACAGAAACATAATCAGAAAGAAATCAATACCTCTAGGTAGACCAACCCCCCAGGAGGCTAATTGTAAAGCAGTCCAATGGAAGAGTGGGATGGGAACATTTGTAGCACTGAGATGGCATAAATAGTGGTGACTGTCTATCACAGCTAGAGAGTGTCTTAAAGAAGGACCAGGTTTTCCTGACTGAGAAAGAGGTAGACTCCAAATTGGGTTTGAAAGATTGGAAGGATTTGGATGTTTAGACCTGGAAATGTGGTAAAATTAGTTGGCTGAAGTCAGTTTAATTCTCTCTGGGAATGATGCTTGTCAAAGCATTTACACATTCATCAACAAATATTTATTGAGCAACTATTATGTGCCAGGCACTCTTCTAACACTAGAGATATGGTAGTAACTGCAACAAAATCCTGACACCATGGAGTTTACATCCCAGTGGGAGAGACATAAAAAAAGAAGCGTGTGTGTGTGTGTGTGTGTGTAAATAGGGTCAGAAAAGAGTGGTGGGGACACGGGGGGACATTTGAGAGAGATGTGATTGAAGCAAAGGAGTTAACCTCAGAATTCCTGGAGGGACAGGATTTCAGGTAGGGAACAGCCCATGCAAAGGCTCTGAGGCGGGTACATATTTGATGTGAATGGAAACAGCAGGGTTCTGCCACCCAGTCCTGGGTGAAAACTCAAAGGTGGGAGTTAGGGCCTTTGACTTCCAGAATCAGGCAGTCTGCCCCGGAACAATGGCTTGTCACCTCTCTCTGTTCTTAGTCAAAGCTAATGTTCTTAGTCAAGGTCAAGGATTTACGCCCATTGTCTGGACAGCTGGATAGGCAGTCTCAAGAAAGGGAAGAAATGTAGACCAGATCAACAACCTTACTTTTCCTTTGCTTCTACTCTAGGAACCATAATGATAGATGATTAAATAAGTAAACATGGGAACACTGGCTATAGATTTTAGACCAATACCTCCGTCCCTGCAGAAGCAGATTGAGAGGATCTCGGAAGTAGCTTTTCTGTATCCCTGTGGACATCTCAAAATTATGTGATTTTCTTTTTCTTTCTGCTTTTCGGGATGATTTACGGAAGCTTCTTTTTTCTTAAAATAAAATAAATGTGTGTCTTGATAATTAACACTTACACCATACGTGTTGTTCATGTTTTTTTCCTCATCCACTTCATTAATATCAGAATATGCTTTAACTTGAATGATACACTTTGAGAATTTCAGGGAGAGCTGGAGTTCTATTTGGAATCTCCTCTTCTCATGTTGCTTTTCCCTGGCACCATGCTCAAACACACATGTACACACATGTGCATCCAGGCCCATGTACTCATGTATGTATACACATGTCTGGTCATAAGGCCTCTCTTTGCACGCATCTTTGTCCTACTAAGTGATACACAGGGGAGAGTCACATAATGCCTAAAAGGAAA
This sequence comes from Pan paniscus, assembly GCF_029289425.2. Classification (NCBI taxonomy): domain Eukaryota; kingdom Metazoa; phylum Chordata; class Mammalia; order Primates; family Hominidae; genus Pan; species Pan paniscus. The sequence goes on along the minus strand of NC_073264.2, from coordinate 98,366,052 downwards.
CAAAGTATTTTGTCTGTCAGTCAACCAACTATGACCCAGGGTCTACAAAGGGCCAGGAAAAAACCCCTACTTTTAGGAAATTCACAACCTGACAGGGCAGTCCAGGCTAGAAGGGATATTGGACAGTCTTCCTTGGACGTCAGCAGTTTATATGTCTCTTGGGAAGTGTGTTAGCATGTGGGACTCTTGAGTAACATCACAGTATGTGGCAGGGTGTTAAAAATCTGAAACTTCTGTTTATTGAGCATCTACTATGTTCAGTCAAGGTCTCAGATACAGCCAGGCACGGTGACTCATGCCTGTAATCCCAGCACTTTGGGAGGCCAAGGTGGGTGGATCACAAGGTCAGAAGATCAAGACCATCCTGGCTAACATGGTGAAATCCCGTCTCTACTAAAAATACAAAACATTAGCCGGGCATGGTGGTGGGCACTTGTAGTCCCAGCTACTAGGGAGGCTGAGGCAGGAGAATGGCGTGAACCCGGGAGGTGGGGCTTGCAGTGAGCCGAGATCCCGCCACTGCACTCCAGCCTGGGCAACAGAGTGAGACTCTGTCTCAAAAAAAAAAAAGGTATCAGATACTTCCTATTCATTATCTCAGTTAACCCTCCACAGCCCATGATGCAAGCACTCTTATCCCATTCTACACATGGGAAGTCAAGGAGTCAAAGCTGGATTTTTTGACTACCCATTGTCCTGGGTTTATGGAGCACACAGATTAGGATTTGGGGCTCCGGATCCAGCCTGATTTTGAATTTTAACTCTTGAACTTTAGATGACCTTAACAAGTTGCTTAACTTAGTTTCTTCATCTGTAAAGTTGGTATAAAAGTACCTTACTATGGCAGAAACTACTAGTTACCTATACAATATCCGCCACCTCTTCATTCTCACTGAATGAACCCTGGCATTACTGAGAGCATCAATGTGCCCAGCCAAATACTGCTTTTATCAGCCTCTCTTTCAGACAGGGATGGCCAAAGAGATTTAGATGGACATCATCCAAAGGAGTTTCTGGGAAAAACTTTTAAAGAGAGTCAACTAGTCTAGGAGGCTGACCTCTATGCCTCAGTCCTATTTTCCCTTTTGCTGCTTAGAATGTAGGCATGATGGCTAAGGGATGCAGCAGCCAATTTGCAACCATGAGGCAACCTTGAAGATGGAAGCAATGAGCTAAGGATGGCAGAGTAGAAAGTGGGAATGAATGATTTTGGGTCACTGATTCAATGTAGAGTCACCAGAGCAGCTGTGCGGAGGTTCATGTCATATAAAAGAAAAATAACATCTAAATTATTTAAGCCACTGTTATTTTGGTTACTAACAATGAGCAAATTTCCTAGCTGATGAACCACTTTATGGATTTGTTGAGATAATGTATAAAAAATGCACTTTTTTGTACCTGTGCTACACACTCCATAAACCTGAGATATAATTGTTGTTGTTATTGGGTACTTATATATGCGTAGAGTCTATTTAAGAAGCCTCTCAAGAAATTATGTTTCACTTACTAATATTCCAACTTTACAAGTGAAACAAATAAGATATGGAGAGGTGAAGGGATTTGCCCAAGGACGCACAGCTAGAAAACTGATGTGAAACTGGTGCAAAACAGGATAAGGAAGGGTAGACTTTGATGCCAGTTTCTCAACCCCAGTGCAATGACTTTCTTGTCATATAGCTTCACCTTCATTTCTCCCCAATCCAAAAAGAAGAAGGACGTTGAGCTCAACTGTGGTGAAAAACCCGCTACACTGCAGAGCCATGACCTTCATCCATGCCATCAACCATGCCCTTTTCCTCTTGCAGTGTTGTGAGAAGCCAAAAAGTTCAGACTTGTGCAGAGCTGACAGGAAGGGGCCTGTGAGGGTGACGGATTTTGCTGCTATACAGTTATGGCTGTAGATTACAGTGCGGGGAATGAGAGCTCGAACTGGAGTGAAGAATTAATAGTTGAGTTCTCTGGCTTGTAAATTGGCATCTGTGGCATGCTGTGAGATCTGGAGTTGACATTGAGTGGCACAAATGAGAGGTGCAAGGCAAGTCCCTAGACACAGCCAAGAGACTGGTTAATTTTGGAAAGGCGAGGAATGGATAAAGGATGAAAGACAAAACCTGGGAACATGTTGGTTTTTCAAAAGGAGAACGTTAACTTGCTTAAGTTAATTTCATCTTTGTAGGAAAACAAGAACCAAAAACCCACAAACGCCAGTCATATCACTAACTCCAAACTTACTAATTTAAAATTTAAACCAAAAAATACCTACAAACTAGTAATATTTGCATAACACGTTACATTTACAAAAGTGTTTTATAAGATTTCATGCAGGCAGGGTAACAACATTACCCGCATTCTGCAAATGAGAAAAATTACCATCAGAGACCCCAGATGATTTTCTCCAGGTCTCCCAGATAGTAAGGGATGTAGACCTAGGTCTCTTAACTCACTGCTTGGCCTTGACAGTAGAAAAGGTTGTCCCAGAAACTGGCTTAAGACAATGATAACATCAAATAGGCAGAGAGGTCCCAAATAGTGCTGCAACCTCTGGCGACTGGATAAGGTGCAGAATAGTATGGAGGTATAAGATAGTGTAAGATTAGTCAAGTAAGGGAAGGCAATGGAGGGGAGGCAAGGTTTGCTTAAGGGATGGATGGCTTATTGTTTGGAGTAAAATGTCCTGTGGCAACTGTAATAAAGTGCAAGGAGGGTCAAAGTGTGACTTCATTGGCGATAAAACATGTGGAGTAAAGCTTTCCTTTCTGTGCACAGTTAACCCACTGTCATGGCATGACTCAGTCCCCCACAGCTGACTGTTACAGTACATATCACTCTTATTCCCTGAAGTAATCACACAATGATACCCATTTTATTACTTAATTGTGGGTGTCTTTCTCCATTGTGCAAGTTACTATTAGGTCAATTGCCATCCTATGAGAAAGGACATAAATTTGAGTCTGCCATGTTGGAGTTCCAACTCTGTTTCTTCCCCTTTGTGATCATGAGCTTGCACCTTGTTTGGTCTGTAACATGGCGATTTTTAAAGTTCAGCTAATGGAATCATTGTGGTCATTACATTAGAAAATAGAAAGTTCCCAACACTGCACCTCACAGGGAGCCAGCACTTGGAAATCGGTTCCATTCTTTAAGCCTCTTTCACTAGATACTTGTAAGGGCAAAATAAAAAATTGGTGTTTTAAAAATATCAACTCCAACAAAAGGGTCTTACTGAAGGGAACCCTTAGAGACTTTTTTGCCAATTCTCAGCATCTGATAAGTTGTTTGTGATTTAATTCACTCACTTATTCATTCTTCAAAACGAACATTTTCCTTTAAAGATGTTATTAGTCAAGTGCCTTAAAATGTCTGTAAAATGTGATTTCATGATATTCCTTCTCAGACTCTAGCCCACTGAAAAACTGTAAGTGCCTTAAATAATTCTAAGTTTCTTAAAGTCTACTGAAGTATTATTTATGCTGGTAGAAGATTGGAAACTACCAAAATGGCAAAAAGATTAAGTATACTATTTAATATGCACAATAAAATACTAGATTCTCCATTGGAAACTTCATTTAGAGACAGTTTATAATCATACAGACAAATATGTATACAATAATGTATGAAAATAAGCGAATGTACATGTGTGTGTACATATTTTTATGTATGTACATGCACACATATTTAATCACAAAATATAAATAGAAAAAACTTAAATATAAAATAATTAGGAAATTGTGTAAAAACATAAGATGAAATACTGTGTGTGGTATATAAGAATACTTAACACTCTAAAAAACGGTACATGATATATTAAGTAGGAATAGTGGATTACAAAGCAGGACGTACAATATGGTCCAAATATTCTTTAAAACATTCTATTTTTATATAAGCACAGAAGAAAATCAATATAGCCCTCCACACCTGAAGGAGTGGTAAGTGAATGGTGGGACTATAAGTGGTTTTTATTTTCTTCATGCTTTACTGATTCTCAAATATTCTACTGTCAGCATGTATTTTTTTGGAATTAGAAAAGCACCCCTCCAGTAATAATGTGTAGTTCTTAACATTGTTCATCAGATGTTTCTGACTCCCCCACTTCTGTCTAATTACATCACAGGTTGGCACTTCCTGGCCCCTTGTGGTTGTGTAGAGTCACATGACCAGTTCTGGCCAATGAAGTGGAAGTGCCACCCATCACTTCCTGATTGGATCATTTGGTGATCAGTGTTAGGCTCTAGAACTTTTCCCCTCCAGGACAGCAACCAAGTTGTACTGAAGTTGATTTTTTCTGCCAACTGTACACCCCTCAGTGGTCACCAGAGCTAGAGCCCCTCTACAGACTTGTGCTAGACTCAGAGCACAAATGAGAAATAAAATCATGTTGATTTAAGCCTTGTATATCTGGGGATTTTTTGTTGTTGTTGCTGCTACTGCAGCATAACCTAGTCCATCCTGACCAATACAAATATGGCTAGAAAAAGTTCCTGGAAGTATATTCACCAAAACTGAACATTCATTTTCTTTAAGTAGTAAGACCAATTGATTCTCTTCTTCTTTCTACTTTTCCCAGTTGTCTATAATGAGTATGGCTTTCTTTTTAGTTGAAAAATAATCAAATAAACTCTATAAATAAAACAAGACATCACGGCAAGTCAATCTGATATGTTTGTTCTTTTCTTAGAAGATTCAGTGGATTTCCATTGATTCCATCGTATTCTTTCACTTCTTCCCTTAGGTTGGGTGGGCTGGCCTGAACCAAGGTGGGGGTGGAGTACTTATGGAGCCAGACGTTTCATCCCTGATGGCAGTAGATTACGCAGAGCATAGGGTGGAGTTCAGAAAAACTGAAAACCGCAGGTAATTGGGTGGGGTTTGTAGGTCTCAGTCAATGCTCAGAGCAAATGAATTGAGTAATCTCCTTCTCTGAATTTATTTTAAGGAACAAAACATTTTTCCTGGGTAAGCTTCTGCGCAACCATACATAGGAGCAAAGAGAATGAAGAGAAAAGGCATCTTTCAGTCCTTTCCTCAGCTTTTCTTTTCTATCTCCAGTCCATAACACAGAGTTTATGTTGCCATTTTGAATATGAGGTATGGCTTTGGGGACCTTGCTTACCGTTACTTTTTCTTTCACTTAGTTATATCCTCAACATCTTTGACTCTGCCATGATCCCTTCCTAAGATGTTCCTGAGATGCTCATCTTGGTACCTGATGGTGTTTATGCCTATGGTGATGCTACGATATAGTAGAGACTGCAGGCAGGTGGGATTAGATGGGCCTCACTCAAATCCAGGCTCTGTCTGTTACCACTGGGGGATGAGGAGCTCAGAAGTGCCCTCTGAGCTCCCCACCTGTGGAATTAGTGTCAGAAGGCTGCCCCTTTTGGGGGTCCCCCAGATGGTCAGCTTCTAGATGCAAATACCTAGGAGATCTCAGGACCTTGGAGAATGAGTAATTAACAGACAAAGAAACCGGTAAAGGCATTTCTGGTGGAGGAAGAAGCATGAGCAAGAGTTTCAAGTGCTTAAAGAAATGTAAGACAGAATAAGCCACATGAACAAATGTAAGAGGAAAGGCAGATTCCTGCACTCATAAGCTGCTGATTTTTTTTTTTTTTTTTTTTTAGATGGAATCTCGCTCTGTCTCCCAGGCTGGAGTGCAGTGGCATGATCTCGGCTCACTGCAACCTCTGTCTCCCAAGTTCAAGCGATTCTCCTGCCTCAGCCTCCCGAGTAGCTGGGACTACAGGCACGTGCCACCATGCTTGACTAATTTTTGTATTTTTAGTAGAGACAGGGTCTCACCATGTTGGCCAGGCTGGTCTTGAACTCCTGACCTCTAGTGATCCACCCGCCTCAGCCTCCCAAAGTGCTGGGATTACAGGCATGAGCCACCGTGCCAGGCCAAAGCTGCTGATCTTAATAAAAATGATTCATTCAGTCTTTTGTATGTAAGAGAAAAGAATTACCTACATCAGTCACTGAGTTATTTTCCATATCTGCACAGTATTAATTACTTTTCTTATTCAACAAATATTTCTTGAGCATCTTCTATGTACCAGAGAGTGTTGTAGTATTTGGGACACATTAGCAAACTACTCTCCTCTCCTCTCCCTTTTAATTTTATCTGAATTAAATTTATTTTATAAGGAAAATTTATATCACTGCCATAGAGAAAAAGCCACATCCTTGTCATTAGTAGAAGGCAATCACAAAAATAAATAAATACAATTAAAAAGGGAGAGTCAGGCAGATTAAGATGGCGGACAGGAGGCAGGACTAGCTTGCAGCTCCCACTCGGACAGACAAAGCAGTGTGTAGAGACTCACATCGTGAACTTTTGCTCCAAGAGCTACCACAGGAACATACCAGGGAAGCTGAGACAATCCACAGACCCTTTGAAGGAGCTGGATCATCGCTGCAGGCTCCCTGAAATGCCAAAAAAAACATGAGTCTGCTTGTTTTCTCAATGCGGAGACTTGTGGTCTGGGGCAAGTTCTCAGCTCTGGTCACTGGCTGCCTGGAAATAGATTCAGTACTGTTGGGGTGGCATGGTGGGAGTGAGACCGGCCTTTAGGACTGCCAGCTGCATGGGAGCAGAGTGAGACTGGTGACTGCTGGCTTTCCCTCACTTCCCTGGTGACCTGTATGACTCAGCAGAGGCAGCCATTAATCCCCCTGGGAATATAACTCCATTGGACTGGGAACCACACCTCCATCCCCCACAGCAGCTGCAGCAAGCCCCACCCAAGGAGAGGCTGAGCTCAGACAAGCCTATCCCTGCCCACAGCTGGTGGTCTTTCTCTACCCACCCAGGTAGCCAAAAACAAAGGTCATAATCACCCTGCCCACTGTCTGAGAATCCTGAATACTTAACCAGGTGTCTCTAAGGCAAGTTTGCATCCTCCCTGTAGGACCGCAGCTGATGCACTCTTGAAAGAGTCACCTCCTGGGTGGAGGCCAACCAACACAAAACCACCACACTAAACAAAAATACAACCAAGACTCTCATAGAGTCCACTTCACACCCCTGCTACCTCCAGAGCAGGTGTTGGTATCCATGGCTGCAAGACCTAAAGATGGATCACAGCACAGAACTCTTTGCAGACACTCCCCAATACCAGCCTGGAGTCCAGTAGCCCCATTGGATGGCTAGACCCAGAAGAATAGAAACAGTCACTACAGTTTGGCTCTCAGGAAACCCCATTGCTAGGGAAAGGGGGAGAACACCACATCAAGGGAGCACCCCGTGGGACAAAACAATCTGAATAGCAGCCCTTGAATCCCAGATCTTCCCTCTGACATAGTCTACACAAAAGAGAAGGAACCAGAAAAATAATTCTGGTAATATGACAAAACAAGGTTCTTTAACACCCCCCAAAGATCATACCAGCTCACCAGCAATGGATCCAAACCAAGGTGAAATCTCTGAATTGCCAGAAAAAGAATTCAGAAAGTCTATTATTCAGCTAATCAAGAGACACCAGAGAAAGGAGAAGTTCAACTTAAAGAAAACAAAAACATGATACAGGATATGAAAGGAAAATTCATCAGTGAAATAGAGAACATGAATAAAAAACAATCACAACCTCTGGAAATCAAGGACACACTTAGAGAAATGCAAGATGCACTGGAAAATCTCAGCAATAGATTTGAAAAAGCAGAAGAAAGAACCTCAGAGCTTGAAGACGAAGCTTTCAAATTAACCCAATCTATCAAAGACAGAGAAAAAAGAATTGAGAAAAACGAACGAAGCCTCCAAGAAGTTTGGGACTATGTTAAACATCCAAACCTAAGAATAACTGGTACTCCCATGGAAGAAGAGAAATCTGAAAGTTTGGAAAACATATTTGAGGGGGTAATCAAGGAAAACTTCCCCAGCCTTGTTAGAGGTCTAGACATCCAAATACAAGAAGCTCAAATAACACCTGGGAAATTCATCACAAAAAATTATTGCCTAGGCACATAGTCATCAGGTTATGTAAAGTCAAGACAAAGGAAAGAATCTTAAGAGCTGCGAGGCAAAAGCATCCGGTAACCTATAAAAGAAAACCTACCAGATTAACAGCAGATTTCTCAGCAGAAACCCTAAAAGCTGGAAGGGATTGGGGTCCTATTTTTAGCCTCCTTAAGCAAAACAATTATCAGCCAAGAATTTTGTATCCAGCAAAACTAAGCTTTATAAATGAAGGAAAGATACAGTCTTTTCCACACAAATGCTGAGAGAATTCACCACTACCAAACCTACAAGAACTGCTAAAATGAGCTCTAAAGCTTGAAACGAATTCTTGAAATACATCAAAATAGAATCCCCTAAAGCATACATCTCACAGGACCTATATAACAATAACACAAATAAAGAAAAAGGTATCCAGGCTACAAATTACACAATGAATAGAATAGTTCCTCACATCTCAATACTAACACTGAATGTAAATGGCCTAAATGCTCCACTTAAAAGATACAGAATGACAGAGTGGATAAGAATTCACCAACCAAGTTTCTGGTGTTTTCAGGAGACTCACCTAACACATCAGGACTCACCTAAACTTAAGGTAAAGGGGTGGAAAAAGATATTCCATGCAAATGGACACCAAAAGCAAGCAGGAGTAGCTATTCTTACATCAGACAAAACAAACTTTAAAGCAACAACAGTTTAAAAAGACAAAGAGGGACATTATATAATGATAAAAGGACTAGTCCAACAGGAAAATATCACAATTCTAAATATATATGCACTTAACACTGGAGCTCCCAAATTTATAAAACAATTACTACTAGACCTAAGAAATGAGATAGATGGCAGCACAGTAATAGTGGGGGACTTCAATACTCCGCTGACAGCACTAGACAGATCATTAACACAGAAAGTCAACCAAGAAACAATGGACTTCAAATATACCCTGCAATAAATGGACTTAATAGGTATTTACAGAACATTCTACCCAACAACAGCAGAATATACTTTCTATTCATCAGCACATGGAACATTCTCCAAGAATATGATAGGCCTCAAAACAAGTCTCAGTAAATTTAAGAAATTTGAAATTATATCAAGTATTCTGTCAGACCACAGTGGAATAAAACTGGAAATCAACTCAGAAAAGAACCCTCAAAACCATGCAAATACATGGAAATTAAATAACCTGCTCCTGAATGATCATTGAGTCAACAATGATACCAAGATGAAAATTAAAATTTCTTTGAACTGAATGACAATAGTGACACAACCTATCAAAACCTCGGGGATACAGCAAAAGCAGTGCTAAGAGAAAAGTTCATAACATTAAATAGTTACACAAAAAGTCTAAAAAGCACAAATAGACAACCTAAGATCATACCTCATGCAACTGGAGAAACAAGGACAATCCAAACCCAAACCCAGCAAAAGAAAAGAAATAACAAAGATCAGAGCAGAACTAAATGAAATTGAAACAAAAAAAAAATACAAAAGATAAATGAAACAAAAACCTGGTTCTTTGAAAAGATAAGTAAAATTGATAGACAATTAGCTGAGAGAAGATCCAAATAAGCTCATTTAGAAATGAAATGGGAGATGTTAGAACTGTTACCATGGAAACACAAAAGATTATTCAAGGCTACTATGAACAATACACAAAAACTAGAAAACCTAGAGGAGATAGATAAATTCCTGGAAATATACAACCCTCTTAGATTAAACCAGTGAGATATAGAATCTCTGAACAACAACAAGCAGAAAGGCTGAAATGGCAATAAAAAAAATTGTCAACCAAAAAAAGGACAGGACCAGATAGATTCACAATTGAATTCTATCAGACATTCAAAGAAGAATTGGTACCAGTCCTATTGACACTTCCAAAAGATAGAGAAATAGAGAATCCTCCCTAAATCATTCTATGTAGCCAGTATCACCCTAATACCAAAACCAGGGGAGGACATAACAAAAAAGAAAATTACAGACCAATATCTCTGATGAATGTAGATGCAAAAATCCTCAACAAAATATTTGTGAACTGAATCCAACAGTATATCAAAAAGGTAATCCACTATGATCAAGTGGATTTCATACCAGGTATGCAGGGATGGTTTAATATAGGCAAGCCAGTAAATGTGATACACCACATAAACAGAATTAAAAACAAAAATCACACGATCATCTCAATAGTCACAGAAAAAGCATTTGACAAAATCCAGCATCTCTTTATGATTAAAAATCTCAGCAAAATCAGCATACAAGTGATATACCTTAAGGTAATAAAAGCCATCTATGACAAACCCACAGCCAACATTATACTGAACAGGGAAAATTTGAAAGGATTACCACTGAGAACTGGAACAAGACAAGGATGCCCACTTTCACCACTTCTATTCAACTTAGTACTGAAAGTCCTAGCCATAGCAAGCAGACAAGAGAAAGAAATAAAGGGCATCTGAATTGGTAAAGAGGAAGTCAAACTTTTGCTGTTTCCTGACGATATGATTATATACCTAGAAAATCCTAAAGACTCATTCAGAAAGCTCCTAGAATTAAATGAATTCAGCAAAGTTTCAGAATACAAATTAATTAATGTACACAAATCGATACCTTTGCTATACACCAACAGCAACTAAGCTGAGAATCAAATCAAGAACTCAATCCCTTTCACAATAGCTGCAAAAAAAAAAAAAAACTTAGAAATATACCTAACTGAGGAGGTGAAAGACTTGTACAAGGAAAACTACAAAACACTGCTGAAAGAAAACATAGACAACACAAACAAATGGAAACACATCTCATGCTCATGGATGGGTAGAATCAATATTGTGAAGATGACCATACCACCAAAAGCAATCTACAACTTCAATGCAATTCCCATCAAAATACTGCCATCATTCTTCACACAACTAGAAAAAAATGATACTAAAATTCATATGAAACCAAAAAAGAGCCTGCATAGCCAAAGCAAGACTAAGCAAAACGAGCAAATCTGGAGGCATCACATTACCTGAACTTAGACTATACTATAAGACCATAGTCACCAAAACAGCATGGTATTTGTATAAAAACAAACACATACACCAATGGAACAGAATTGAGAATCCAGAAATAAAGCCAAATACTTACAGCCAGCTGATATTCGACAAAGCAAACAAAAACATAGAGTGGGGAAAAGACACCCTGTTCAACAAATGGTGCTGGGATAGTTGGCAAGCCACATGTAGAAGAATGAAACTGGATCCTCCTCTCTCACCTTATACAAGAATTAACTCAAGATGGATCAAAGACTTAAAATCTAAGACCTGAAACCATAAAAATTCTAGAAGATTACATTGGAAAAACCCTTCTAGACATTGGCTCAGGCAAAGACTTCATAACCAAGAATCCAAAAATAAATGCAAAAAAACAAAGATCTATGGGACTTAATTAAACTAGAAAGCCTCTGCACAGCAAAAGAAATAATCAGCAGAGTTAACAGACAACCCACAGAGTGGGAGAAAATCTTCACAATCTATACATCTGACAAAGGACTAATATCCAGAATCTACAAAGACCTCAAACAAATCAGTAAGAAAAAAACAAACAATCCCATCAAAAAGTGGGCTAAGGACATGAGTAGACAGTTCTTAAAAGAAGATATACAAATGGCCAACAAACACATGAAAAAGTGTTCAACACCGCTAATGATCAGGGAAATACAAATCAAAACCACAATGTGATACCAACTTACTCCTGCAAGAATGGCCATAATCAAAAAATAGAAAAATAATAGATGTTGGCATGGATGCAGTGAGCAGGGAACACTTCTACACTGCTGGTGGGAAAGTAAACTAGTAAAATCACTATGGTAAATAGTGTGGAGATTGATTGATTGATTGATCGATTTTTGAGGTGGAGTCTCGCTATCATCCAGACTGGAGTGCAGTGGTAGTATCTCGGCTCACTGCAGCCTCCGCCTCCCAGATTCAAGCGATTCTCTTGCCTCAGCCTCCTGAATAGCTGGGACTACAGGTGTGCACCACCACGCCCGACTAATTTTTGTTTTTTTTGTAAAGACAGGGTTTCACCATGTTGTCCAGGTTGGTCTCGATCTCCTGACCTTGTGATCCACCCACCTCGGCCTCCCAAAGTGTTGGGATTACAGGTGTGAGCCACCACTTCCGGCTGGAGATTCTTTAAAAAACTAAAAGTAGATCTACTGTTTGAACCAGCAATCCCACTACTAGGTATCCTCTCAAACGAGAAAAAAGTCATTATAGGAAAAAGATACTTGCACATGTATATTTATAGCAGCACACTTTTCAATTTGCAAAATATGAAACCAGCCCAAATGCCCATCAATCAACAAGTGGATAAAGAAAATATGATATATATATGTACCATGGACCACTACTCAGCCATAAAAAGGAATGAAATAATGGCATTTGCAGCAACCTGGACGGAACTGGAGACTATTATTCTACGTGATGTAACTCAGGAATGGAAAACCAAACATTGTATGTTCTCACTCATATGTGGGAGCTAAGCTATGAGGACACAAAAGCATAAGAATAATACACTGGACTTTGGGGATTCGGGTGAAAGGGTTGGGGGTGACAAGGGATAAAAGACTACACATTAGGTTCAGGGTACACTGCTCGGTGATGGGTACACCAAAATCTCAGAAATCACCACTAAAGAACTTACTCATGTAACCAAATACCACCCGTTCCCCAAAAACCTATTGAAATCAAATTAAAAATTAAAAATAGAAAAAATACAATTAAAAAGATATCATCTTATTCTCCTGAGACTCCACTCCCTTAAGCAGGCTCCAAGCTCAAGACCTCACCCTCTTTATTAAAAAGTGAAACTTAAAAAGTGCTAGAAAAGTGATAGAGACCTACTGGCACCATGTAGATCTTTTCTCTTTAATAAAATCAAAAAAGTGAGGAAAACATTGACAAAGAAATAGCACATCCCTACTGACGGTGTTCACATCCTGGTGCAACTTGCAATGATCTCAGACAGATATATGCCACTGTTCAGGGAAAATCAAAATAGAGAATCATAGTTCTTTGTCCTTTTTCCATTTTATGCGTGAAGGTTGAATATCCCATTGCACTAATTATGGAGACTGAGCACCTCTATTGCCTGACTGAAGGGCAGCTGTAAAAGCTAAGAGAAGCAAATATAATGATGTCCATTCAACAGATGAGAACAGTGAATCTGAACAAAGTTGTCCAATGTCACAAAGGTGGCAGGCAGCAGGGTCAAGATTTGAACTCTGATCCCTCTGACCCCAGCTCAAATTCTGGCCACGGACCCACAGGACCTTCTACACTTGTCATCATGGTCTTTTACTGGTTAATCATGTCATTGTGAGGCTGATTATAGATAGGCAATTTCATATTTTCTCTAGATAAAATCAATTTGCCTTAGAGGTACACAGTAGAGAGTACATCACTCCAGAAATGCAACACCTCTTACCTGAAAGGAAAGAAAAACAAGTCATTTTCCTTTTATTATCAACATTATGCATTCCCCAAACAGTCTGCATCGTAATATTTCTGTGCTTTCTCTGAGGTACTCGTGTTTTTCCATTAGGCATTAAAGAGAAAGAGTGAGATCAGGAGAGGAATCAGAAGGAAAAGGGTTAAACATTTTATTATTCTTGCTGCATTTGTAGTAAATTGTGTAATAGTTTTCATGTCTTAATTACTTAAATTTTATATTGAGCTATAGTGATATTATCTCTCTTTTTGTCTCCACACAATTGTATTTTATAATAGCTTTTATTAGAACCTACATGAATGGAATTTAAAATGAACACATCATTTCTGTTACTTGTGCAGTATAGAAAAGAGAGCACTTCTCTGATATTTGGCATGAAAAGTACTTTCCTTTGTATTTTATGACACATAGCAAGTTATATTAGGTGGGGACATATTTTGAACAGAATGGTAACTAAGGGAGACTACAGAACCTCTTTTTTTCTGCATTTGTAACTTCCTAGGTGAAGAAGGGTGTGGGTTATTTGGTGTTATCAAGAAAAACTCCCCCATAAAAGAGTCATCTAATTATATAAAATGCACATGATATATACATATATTTTTATCTTAGGTTTTCTTAAATTGGACGTGGTCTATGTATTAGAGAATTGTCAGAAAATTAGGTGTTAGATTACAATATTGCTGTTAATGTAGCAGCTACACTTATTTTTTAACCCAATAGTTGATATTATGTGTCGCAAATCGCATCAGTCGTGCCCTACTCTGGCTCCTTTTCAACATGGAGTTTTCAAAATGAACCAATAACTTGAATTTTGCATTTTTTTAAATGCAGCACAGGCTTCAGGACAGAGCTGGAAATTGTTTTTTTCTTGTCTTTTTTTCATTCATCTCCTGCTGTTTTTTGTAAACTAAGTATAGAGGAAATCCGTAAATCAAAAAGTCTCTTGCATGTAGAAGCTCAAATACAAAGGGGAGAAAATTCAACAAAGGATTCGGTGGGTACTTGAGAATGATGGCAATGGAAATAAATGTGAAGACATATTATAGATGCATATTTAATATTGTTGTGTTTATTGCTTCATTTGTAAAAGTCAACCAGCTAGAAACTGTGAATGAATAAACTCCTTACCGGATATAAGTTAGACACAGTGGTAAGGTGTACCTTAACTCTTACCATTCCCAAGGCAAATTAATTTAGAAAACCATTGCTTCATTATAATGAATGTGGTTCTTCTGGCTGGAAGGTAAAAAAGCAAAAGTAATAGGCATCTCTTCTTCATCTATTCCTGCCTTTCCAGTTACTGCACTCCCCAAAATGCATCTTCTTCCAGGCTCAGCTCAAGTTACCTCCTCTGTGAAGCCCCTTGGGCTTCCCTGGAAATAATTGCTCTTTTCCTATTTTGGCTCTCAATGTGCTTTGAATCTCAAGCCAGCATGGCTCTAGATCCTTGTAATTATAGACAGATCCACCCCTCCTCACCAACTGGGAGGCCTTTGCAGGGAGAGACTTCCTCTTACCAAGTTTATGTTCACAGCACCTAGTCTACCTTGTCTATCATGCTGGAGGAATGGAACTGGCCCAAGGCAATGTCCCCTACTTGGTATTTAGGAGACTAGGTTTTGCAACCCCACACCAAAACACGATAGTCTCTGCCCTTAAGAAATGACAAAGGGCTAATATCCAGAATCTACAGTGAACTCAGACAAATTTACAAGAAAAAAACAACCCCATCAAAAAGTGGGTGAAGGATATGAACAGACACTTCTCAAAAGAAGACATTTATGCAGCCAAAAGACATATGAAAAAATGCTCATCATCACTGGCCATCAGAGAAATGCAAATCAAAACCACAATGAGACACCATCTCACACCAGTTAGAATGGTGATCACTAAAAAGTCAGGAAACAACAGGCCCTGGAGAGGATGTGGAGAAATAGGAATAGTTTTACACTGTTGGTGGGACTGTAAACTAGTTCAACCATTGTGGAAGTCAGTGTGGCGATTCCTCAGGGATCTAGAACTAGAAATACCATTTGACCCAGCCATCCCATTACTGGGTATATACCCAAAGGATTATAAATCATGCTGCTATAAAGACACATGCACACGTATGTTTACTGCGGCACTATTCACAATAGCAAAGACTTGGAACCAACCCAAATGTCCAACAATGACAGACTGGATTAAGAAAATGTGGCACATATACACCATGGAATACTATGCAGCCATAAAAAAGGATGAGTTCATGTCCTTTGTAGGGACATGGATGAAGCTGGAAACCATCATTCTCAGCAAACTATCGCAAGTACAAAAAAACCAAACACCGCATGTTCTCACTCATAGGTGGGAATTGAACAATGAGAACACATGGACACAGGAAGGGGAGCATCACACGTCGGGGCCTGTTGTGGGGTGGGGGAAGGGGGGAGGGATAGCGTTAGGAGATATACCTAATGTTAAATGATGAGTTAATGGGTGCAGCACACCAACATGGCACATGTATATATATGTAACAAACCTGCACGTTGTGCACATGTATCCTAAAACTTAAAGTATAATAAAAAAAAGAAATAACAAATTATCTGCCCCAAAGTCTCTGCCTTTAAGAAATTGGAAATTCTACTGATTCGATAAAACATGAAACAATGAAAGAGACATGTAAGATGCTAAAGTGCAAATTTAGGGTGATAGACTAGACTTTTTATAATAATCAGAGGAGAAACTCAAAGAATTGGAGCCAGGATGGGGGCAGAGATACCAAGATGAGAAAAACAATCGTGTGTATTACTCCACAGAGCCTGGCCCAGCATAGAACTCTGAAGAAAGCTCTACTTTTTTCTTGTACAGAGTCACCATGTTTCCTATAAGACCATATTTTACAAGGAAGGAAGGGAGGGAGGGAGGGAACAAGGAAGGAAGGAAGGGAGAGAGGGAGGGAGGGAGGGGAAGGGAAAAGAAAGAGAGGGGAGGAGAGGGGAGGGGCAGATGAGAGGAGGGAGGGAGGAAAAAAAGAAAGGAAGGAAAGAAAGAAACAATGAGAAAGACAGAGGATAAAAAAGTACAAAACATCAGCTCCCTGTCTTCCTTACAAGTATCTTTCCATGATTTTCCAATTGCCAACTAAAGTTCATTTCCAGATGTGAGTTCTTTTTCATTTGCAATTCAACAACGCTCCTTTACCCGGATCAACTCTCTTTCCAAATTAGGGAAGCCCCAGGATGGCCAGAGCGGGTCCTCCTCATCTGTTCTGCACAGCACCACACTTCCTTTCCCATTCTCCAAAAATAAGTGTTCTGGAAGAGTTCATCTACTCTGAGGTTTGGTTTCCTTTCACTCACACCCCCGTGCCTTCCCTCTCCCCCAACCAGTCCACTTTTATTCCTCTCTTCTTTTTATTAACATGTCCACACTGTTACTAAACATAAAGGGCTTCTTGAGGAACTAATTTCAGCACATTTGTTTGGGTATTATATGGATGTTCAGAGTGGAGATCAAGAGGCACAAAAATAGATTTTGTTGATTTATGAGACCTCACTGTTTTCAATTCCCCATCAGTATGGGCAGGCACGATGCAGTCAAGAAACGAAGCATCTGCTTCCCGCATGTTTCATTTGTGAACTTTAGCACCAGATGTAAATCATTCATAAAATCCCAAAGTGTTGGAAGGTACTCGTCTCTCGTTTTCATAAACATATACTCCACATACTGTACCTAGTGCTTTCTATCGTTTGTTACAAATGGTAGGAGCAGAATTTTAATGACTACCAGAAATAAATTCTCAGCAGCAGGAAGGAAAAAAGAAAAGGAAACCTAGTTCTGGTAGTTCTGGAAACCCTAACATCCATTCATCACTTACCAGAGTTCTTCTAGAAACAAAAAGATGTCGCATTAGGTTATCGCCATCCTATATCTCCCCCTAAAAAGAACCTGAAGGAAGATGGAATATATTAGCTCGGTGCTGCTCTTTTAGATTCTTCTTAAGGGTGTCAGATCTGCGTTCATAGAGAATCTCTCAGAGATGGCTGGAAAAGACATTTGCATCTGGTAGGCAGTAGCCCTGTCTACCTTCTTTGGCCATACTCTTTGTATTACCTTGACGCCATTGAGATGTTGACTCACATGAATTGAACATCTGAAGAAAACACAGTTCCTGCTTTCAAGATGTTCAGAGTCTTGCGGGGTTAGAGGACAAACACATATGTCAACAATTAACACCATGGGGGTGGGACTGTGAACCTCTCTCTCAATTTACCCATCCCCATCTTCTAGAAACAGCAGACAGATTTGGATGGGAGGGTCGGGTCAGTTGAGGAACTCTGCCATCTTCTGGCCAAGAAAAGGGCAGGTGGTGTACACAAGCTCAGACAATCCGGAGTGGAATGACACAGGAAAGAAAATGAACAAAACTTATGCATTCCGACAGTGGTGGTTGGTCCAGTTCTCATCCTCTGAAATTCTAATTGTTCAGCCTTCCTTCTGACTTTCAAACGCCCAAATTAACTTTTCTCTGCCAAAGTCATCCAGAGTTAGGTTCTGTTGTTTGCCACTGAGGGACCTTTATGGGTACCTCTGGAAAACACTGCAATTATTAAAGAATGTAGAGGGTTCAAGAAGGGTGCAGAGTAGAGAGTGATTCTTTGATCTGGACAAAGGAAAGGAAGCTATCAGAGAAGGCTTCACGAAGGAGGTGACATTCAAAAGATTAAGAATTGGAGTGCACAAGATAAACTTCAAAACGCTTTTGCAAGATACCAGAGTTGTGAAGCTAAGGGCTCTGGCTCTAATGACTTGGAAGAACATAAGTCCTCCAGTTAAAATCAACCAAGTATCTTCTTTGAGTGAGGAATCATTAAAAATATATATTATTTTCTTAAATCCCTTCACATAACTAGAGACTCCCAAGTCTTAGGCTTTTTGGACTGTACCAACCATTTTCCTTTTCTCTCTTCAGAAGGAAAGCTCTCTTCTGTTCCTTCCAAAAAAGAGATGCTATAATTCCACAAATCTCTCATATAATAATATAATAATTATGAGGGGGGTGAGGGGAGGCTCCTGGGTAGCTTATACTTGAAATTCTCTCTTAAAGAGACTAGAATAAATGAGAAGAATAAGTGGAGAATGTGGATAGAATTTGGCATTTCTACAATAACATTTCCTCATTGCTTTGTAGGTCAGCTGGAAAGAGAGGACCCAGGGGATCCTGCATTTAATAGGTCAATTGAAATTTTAATGAGAATATCTATTTTATCTCTCCCAGAATTTAACCAATTCATTCATTTATGCAACCATTTGCTTATTTATCAATCAACTCATTCATTCTTGATTGTACCCTTTAAAGATTCATTAATTTATAGGAGGGTTATGCCATATAATCATAATGAAATGCACACAGAATTTTCTTTCTGAAATTCCAGAGGGGTGGTTATTCTAAGTAGAAACTATGTTGGTCTGGGTGTCCTGAGATCTGGATTCTAGTCCCAGCATTGCAACTTACTAGCTATGAGAACAAACCCCTCAGCTTTACTTTGCTCATAATTACACAGGAATAGTCATTGCTGTTCTATCTGCATCAGATAAGATGCAGAAAGATGCAGTCTTTCTGTCAGAAAGACTGAATGAACCCATGGAACCACAAATCCTTCGTAACCCAAATTCTCGATCAATGACATGATAGGATTCCCTGGGTTCTAGCCTCCTGCCATTAGGAGACGTGTATGCTTAACAAAGTCATTTCCACGGCCTGCACCCAATTTCCCGCCTCTGGGATATGGGATGGGAGCAGTTAACTACCCAATTTCAAATATTCTTTCCAGCTCAAAACATTTGTGACCCTCCAAAGTGACTTGTCACTGTATAAGGTGATATGATTGAAGACTTCAGTCCTCCTTAAACTAGAAGTCTAGCTTAGGGTGTGTAGGATCTCAAGCAGGCCTTCCTCCCATGGGAAAGCAGCTTAGTCTCAACTGGGTCATTAAAGCCTAGCCACACCAGTGTTCCCCTTGCCTGGTGCACATCTGCACCATCTGGAACTTCTGGTGGGACACATAGGAAAGCCCGTAGGCCTACCTGTGCTCCAGGGGCCTGCCACCTTGCTGATGTCACAGCAGGATAAAGAGATGGTGGCCCTGGTTGAAGGCCCAGGATGCTGAGATGCAGAATTCATGCCCACCACTAGAAGTGCTTCATTAATGCCCTTGCCCCATGTACTTTACCCTGCAGAACAGAACCCTGGATTTGACTTTCCTAAAGCTCTGATGTCTTGCTTGCCTTTGTCTTATTCTTTAACCTGAGATGGCTAAGACCATTCACATCCAGCCTTTGCCTGCATATTTCTTTCTCTCTCTGTCTCTCTCTCTCTCTCTCTAAATATCAGAAACAGTAGCTAACCTCTTTGAAGTGCTTACTCTGTACCTGCCACTGTATTAAAAGCTTTGCATGCCTTAGCTCACTAGACTCTCATGAGAACCTTATGATGAGGGTCCAACTACTTTTACTCTATTTTATGTGTGAGAGAGAAGCGGGTCCCAGAGGAGTGAGATGACCTGCTCAAGACTACCTGGCTAATTGGTGATGGAGCTGGAAAGCAGGCCAGGCCTGCCTGATACCAGGGTCTTAATCATGGAGCCCACTGCCATGTTTGAGATGATTTCTCCCTTGAATTCTTTTCCTCTCTGCTATTTCCATCTCTCTCTTTCTTTGCACACCCACGTGCACAGGGTAAATAAGAAAATAAGAGAGGTACCACCCAACCTATCTTGCAAACCTGACCAAGTTCTTTTCCCTCGCTTGGCCTTAATTATCAATGTCACATCTTTAAAACAAGGCCACTGTGTCCCCTTTAGGCCTGAACTCTTAGTTCTTTATTCAGCTTTAGAAATTTTCTCCAACATCTTTATTATAACTTATATTTCTACTGTCCTGATTTCTTCCTTAAAGTGTACAATATTTGCTCTTTTTTCTCTGTTCTCCATATTCATCATGTACTCTCTCAACATTTTTACCTTTTTCTTTGCATCTTCAGTCTAGGAGGATTCTCAGGCTTCTCTTCCACATCCTGAGATCCTAAAGAAATTTCCACATGAAAATTTCTTTAAGTCAATTTTGCTGTTTTTCATCCTAAAACCTATGTAGATTTTATTATCTTGCTCCCTCTGTGTTTCCTTCCATTGTTTTCTTATTTAAGCTTTCTATTTTTGCCTCTCTGTCATCATGTCAGCCTGCTTTTGTTTTTTTCTTGAGATTTTTTGCTCTTTTTCCAGAGACTTCATCTTCATTATGCTATTAAGGATTTTAAACATTTTAAAAATTTTAGAAAACAAGAAAGAAAGTTATCCTAGATGCCTTAAGGTGTGAAAGAGAAGCATCTATTCTATCAGATGCAAAATCTCTGGTAGAGATGTATGTGTGTATATGTGTACGTGTGTGCATGTGTGTGCTATACATGTATCTGTGTACTATATATGTATATGTGTGTACTGCATGTGTGGATATGTGTGTCTGTGTATTTATGTGTACTATGTGTGTGTACTCTATGTGTGTATTTGTGCATGTGTATGTGTGAGTACTGTGTGTACATGTGTGTACTGAGTGTATGTGTGTGTACTGCATGTGTGCACGTGTGTGGATTTGTGGATTTGCATGTATTTGTGCATATGTATGTGTACATGTGGGTACTGTGTGTATTGCATGTGTGTACACTGTGCGTGTACATACAGAGTGTGTACTATGTGTATTTGTTCATATGTGTGTATGTGTACATGTGTGTAGTGTGTGTACTGCATGTGTGTACATACAGTGTGTATATTTGTGCATATGTGTGTATTTGTATATGTGGGTACTGTGGGTATACTGCATGTGTGTATGAGCATACTGTCTGTGTGTATTCATGCGTATGTGTGCATGTGTACACATGGGTACCGTGTGTATACTGCATGTGTGTATGTGTGTGTACTGTGTGTGTATATATGCATATGCATACATGTGGGTACTGTGTGTGTACTGTATGTGTGTCTGTGTGTGTACTGTGTGTGTATTTGTGCATATGTGTGTATGTGTACATGTGGGTACTGTGTGTACTGCATGTGTGTATGTATGTGTACTGTGTGTGTATTTGTGTGGATGTGTGCATGTGTACATGTGGGTACTGTGTGTATACTGTGTGTGTGTGTGTGTGCTGTGTGTGTATATGTGCATATGCATACAGGTGGGTACTTTGTGTGTACCGCATGTGCGTGTGTACTGTGTGCATATTTGTGCATATGTGTGTATGTGTACATGTGGGTACTGTGTGTACTGCATGTGTGTATGTGTGTGTGCTGTGTGTGTATTTGTGTGTATGTGTGCATGTGTACATGTGGGTACTGTGTGTACTGCATGTGTGTATGCACAGTGTGGACTGTGTGTATTTGTGCATATATGTGCATGTGTACATGTGGCGTGTGTGTGTGTGTGTGTGTATGTGTGTGTGTGTGTTGCAGAATGGGTGAGAAGAAGCTAAATGACGTTCCACAGAAGAGGACACCCCTGCTTCCATGTCCTGTCTCAGGGAGCCAGGTTCCGAGAAGGCTGCCTTCGCCTTCCTCACCACCCACTCCTGTCGCACCAACCTTCCGGGATGATCCCGCTCTTCGATGACTGGCTCTGCGGGAGGAAGGGTGCGGAAGCTCAGCAGCGGGCGACTTCACAGGAAGCTTGCCAGGCTGCCGCGGAAGCCACAGAGCGGGAGCTTGGATGTCAAGGTTTGGGAACTAAAAATACGAAGTGAATCTGCAGTGGGCAGATGCAGAGGCCGTTGCTCCCGTGGATGGTGTGCTGCCCCCCACCAGAAACTGCCAGAGGAAAGGGGGTGCCCCATGCCTATCATCCACGGAGGCGCCGAGGCCGTGTGGGACACGCTTTTCCATGCTGGAGTCTTCACGGTGCTTCCTTCAGGAGCTGGAGGAAAAAGACGCGGAGTGTCCCTTGGAACTTCACTGAGTGTCCTTTGGAACTTCACTGAGTGTCCTGTCCACTCAGTGAAGGTGACCCAGGCCCCCCCTCATTGGAGGGTCCACACATGGTCCCAGGAGGGGCCTTTGCCGCCCGGCTCCAGGGATGACTCAGGGAGCGCTTTTCCCGTTTTAGCTGCTGCCATGTGTCATCTGATGTGACTAACGTTTCTCCTTGTGATGAGTCACCCAGCCAAGCACAGGAAGACGTGCCTTCAGAAATGCAGGGTTTGAAAGAAGATCCGCTAGGTGGCATGGGCAGGGTGGGGGACGCTCTTCAGCAGCACTTCATTCCCTTTTCAAGGGCCCCTCAACCAACGTCAAGGTCCCTCTGAGTTGTTGGAGGGTGGGCTGGTGGTTCCTGTGACCGTGGCCCCCAGGCTGTTTTGGGGGAGCTGGCAGGGGGAACATAGTAGAGTGTGTTCATGAAGGGAGCCAGATATTATGTGTGGGTCCTTTTTCTTAATGTTGATAACTTGCAAAGATGTTGACTTCACGAGTAGACCTTAGATTCAGCAAACCCAAAATACTACAGTAGGAAAGACACTGGCTTTTTGTAGATTTCAGAATGTTCAAGGTTGTGGCCTTGGGAATCGGTGCATTCAAACTCTTGCTTTCTAGATGATGAAACCCGGATTCTCAAAACTGCATAAGGTATCCCACCTCCGATCTTCCACTGCAGTCCTTATCAATGCATTAATGCAGTCCTACTGTCATTGAGGTAGTGTATTATTTCGTTCTCACACTGCTGTAAAGGACTGCCTGAGACTGGGTAATTTATAAAGGAAAGAGGTTTAAATGACTCACAGTTCTGTATGGCTGGGGAGGCCTCAGGAAACTTACAATGGTCGTGGAAGGGGAAGCAAACACGTCCTTCTCCACAAGATGGCAGGAAGAAGTGCTGAGCAAAAGCAGGGAAAGCCCCTTATGAAACCATCACATCTTGTGAGAAGTCACTCACTGTCATGAGAACAGCAGCATAGGGTGACCGCTCCGATGATTCAGTTACCTCCCACCAGGTCCCTCCCATGACACATGTGGATTATGGAAACTACAATTCAAGATGACATTTGGGTTGGGACACAGCCAAACCATATCAGAAGAATACCCCTCCAAAGATGTCCACATCCCAATCCCTCAAACCTGTGACTATGTTACCTTAGATGGCAAAGGGAACTTTGTAGATGTAAGTTAAGGATGTTGAGATGGGAACATGATTCCAGATTATCTGGATGGCTTGATGTAATTACAGTGGTCCTTATAAGAGGGAGGCAGGGGTGTCAGACTGAAGGGACAAGAGGTGATAAAATAAACAGAGGTCATGGTGATGAAGGGCCATGAGCCAAGGAATATGGGCAGCCTCTAGAAGCTGGAAAAGACAAATAAGTGGATTCTCTCCTAGAACCTCCGGAGAGGAACACAGTCCCATTCTGGATTTCTGACCTGCAGAACAGTGAGATAAATTCACGTTGTTTCAAGCCACTAAGAAGGTGATGATTTGTTATAACGGCAACAGAAAACTCATACAGTCCGTTTCTCTGAATTATCAGTTTCTTCCATGAGCCTGAGAGCAAAGTGGAAAGCAAGAGCTGTGCCGCATTTGTATCTGTGACTGCAGATCTTGTAGGCTTGGCTCATAGTAGATGTTCAGTTAACATGCATGAGCCCACACGACCCTTAAAGGGAAGATGACTGTCCCTGAAGCCACATCCTGCTTCCTTCATCACCATTGTGTAGAATCGACCCTTAGTGTTTGGGAAAGGAGCCAGAGAACAGAGATTACACTCAACCCAGTCCTACCTCTATGTCATAATTTTGGCTGCAAATCACTGAATATTTCCCAATATGCCAGGAACAGAGCAAAGTTATTTCTCTGACTTAATTTAATCCTCACAAAACCACTATGTATGGTAGGTTTACTATGATTCCTATTTTTCAGTGTGAGAATGAGGCTTGGAGAGAAAAAGAGTAAGTAAAATGAAATAAAACCTTGCAGTTCCACCTGACTCTGAAGTCCTTGCTTCTAACCCCTGTGCTGTGCTCATCCTCTTTGAACTTCTGTTCCTAACCTGGTAATACAGAGATTAACACCCATCTGAAAGAGTGTGAGAGAACACATTTATTCATTCATTAGTTCAAGAAGTTCTACGGGGTATCAGCCTGATTCCAGACACCGGCACTGGGGAATATAGCGGCGAACAAAGTGAGCCCCTGTCCTGAGGAAGTGAGAAGAGAGACATCCTATGCAAATAACAAATGTATCATATAAAATAGCATCAGCTAAAGGCTATGAAGAACATTTTTAACTAAATAAAATAATGTTATAGAAGTTAACCTTCTGCCCAACACATAGTAGGTGCATGAAAAAATGTTTGCTGAGTTTCTGAATGGGCATAAGGGATACTGAATAGATTCCCTCACTCTGAAACATCTACTGTCCCCTGGTGCCAGGCCGGGTGGGCTGGGGGTGGACATCCAATGGGACCCTTGTCCTTAGAAGCAGATACTGAGCCAGACTCTTTGGTGTGATGACAGTACTGCACCAATGGCAATTAACTTATGCCTAACCCCACAAAGCCAGAGACAACACTGTTAATAACACTGCCTTCCTCTTCCCAGGGCTCTTCTCCGTGATTCAGCCTCTCATCCTCCAGTCTGTCTCAGCAGTGATTTTTGATCCCCAAACCAAGCCAAATCCATTTTATTTTTCATTATTCAAGGAAAAGCCACTGATACGGTTTGGGTTTGTGCCCACCCAAATCTCAGCTTGAATTGAAATCCCCATGATCCCCACATGTTGTGGGAGGGGCCCGGTGGGAGGTAATTGAATCATGAGGGTGGTTGCCCCATGCTGTTCTCATGATAGTGAGTGAATGAGCCCCATGAGATCTGATGGTTTTATGTGTCTGGTATTTCCCCTGCTTGCCCTCACTCCGTCCTGCTGCCCTGTGAGGAAGGTACCTGCTTCCCCTTTACCTTCCGCCGTGATTGTCAGTTTCCTGAGGTCTCCCCAGCAATGCAGAACTGCGAGTCAATTAAACCTCTTTCCTTTATAAATTACCCAGTCTTCGATATTTCCTTATACCAATGTGAGAATGGACTAACACAACCACAAATTCACATATCTACACAACCAGGCACTGTGAAGGAGGTCAGATGTAGAGGGCCTCAGAGAGGTGAGAACAGTGGCAAACTTATTTTTTCCCCAAGAGAAGTCAGTAGATTTTTTTCCTACGTGTCCAGCCTTTTTAAATGTTGGCAATTTGAAGCATCAGCCACAACAATTTGCCCCATGCAGGGTAATACTTAGGGGCCCAAAGTGCCTCCCTGTACTTGCCCCAGGAGCACCCAATACGTGGTAGATTATAGTGATGATGGTAGTAACAACAGTAATAATCACTGTAGTGATACAAAGCGTGTATACCTGCCCGCAGGGTTTTAAGCCTTTCACAGTCTATGAGTTGCAGGTGTGCCCCTCTCATGGTTATAATTATCCCTATTTTCAAGATGAGGAGACAGAGCTGCAGAGGGGTTAAGTCAGCTTCCTTAAAGCTTCACAGACAGGAGCAGCTGGTCTGGATTCGAATCCTGGTGGTTGGCTTCCTCGCCCAAGTCTCTAACCTGGGCATCCTCCTGCCTCTCAGAGAGAGGCTAAGTAGAGGTGCACTGATGGCTGCATGAAGTCTGAGAGAGCCAACTCGACTTGACACAGATGCTCAGGCTAGCCCTGACTGCTGGGTCAAGGTCAAGGATCTCCAGGGATGAAAGTCTCTGGTCCCTGGCATATGCGACCCCCAGTCTCCTTATCAGGCATGCCGGGGACTGTTCAAGCCCCTATCGACTTTGCTTAATGCCTCACCCATTAGTTTTATTCAGAGCCCTTTATGTGTTTGAAAATATTCCTCTTCATTATTCATATTGTGCCACAAGAATGATATATTTGAAGAAATCATCATGAATAAAGTGGCCAATTTAGCAGTGAGATTTACTAGGAAAATACTCAGTAAAAAATAGTCAGCCACCACAGTTTCTGAGAGAGAAAAAAAAATGCTGTTTGGGCCTTCGTAGTTATGGAACAATGCTCATAGCTGCGGGATCCTATTCAATAATGTTTCCTATAGCAATTCTCAGACAAAGAAAGAAAAAATTATTTTTAATAATGATAAAAGGGGAAAGAAAGTGGCTTCAATTCTAATCAAACCTCTCATTACAGAAAAAAGAAATTATCCTCTTTCCCCCTATCATTCTAAAATAGTTTGGGGGAGGGTAAACATGTGTGTGCATTAAAAATAGAATTGCTAATAATCTTGCAAGTAAATGTTCTGGGTTTGGGAGGCCAGATGGCAGGGCAGTAAGAGCTAGAGTCAGAAGCTCGTCTCTACTCAACTCTCATTAGCTCTGCAGTCCAGGAGAAGGGTAGTTAGTTGGCATGACTGAGCCTCCACCTCATCGTCCTTAAAATGGGGTTAATTTTGTACCTAACAGAGACGACCAGTGTCTTTCAAAATTCATGTTCTCCCTTTCTTTCAGTTGCATTGGCACTGGGAAGGCGCTGGTAAACCAGCTCACTGAAAACAAACAAAACAAAAGCCTTGATGTGTAGCCTTTGTTAAGTGCTGTGGTGTAAATACTCTCACCGTGGCTGGTGTTTAGCTTCCCACGACATCCTTGGACGTGGCGCTGGACAGAAATGCACAGAGTCGGCTCTTGATCCCTGGCAGGGAGCAGTGCCTATGCAGGACTAAAGGAGCTGCCCAACCCCAGTCCATGTTTCCCAGCACCCTTCTGCCCAGGTTTCAAGGTGTGGTCATTGATTTTCCTCACTGATCTTTGTTAATTTCAGTGCAAGCTTTTAGAAAACGCGGTTGCCTCTTCCCTGCCCACTCTCACCTTTCTGATGGAGCCACGCAAGGGGAGAAGCCTGAGTCCCTGAATCACTGTATGGAGGAAGCTGTCCCTGGGCACAGACACCCACATGAAACTCTTAGGTGATTTGAAAATATCCTTTTGGGGTCTTTTCTAGCATTACTCTGATGAATGAACCAGCATATGGGATGTTAATAAGAGTGCTTATCTCATAGGATTCTTTGAAAAGCACTTAGCTCAGTGCCAGGCACCCAGGGACACTAAATGTCCTCCGTATTATAGAAGTGCAACAGAAATAGAATAATTAGACTTCTACATTATTATACAGAGAGAAACCTTCTACGTTCCTCAAATACAGATACACTACCGTTAGGGGATACCTATTTATTCATTAAGCACACTTATTGAACATCTACTATTTGTAAACTTATATAAGTCATCTTTTCCTTCGACGAGGCACCTGAACTCCACTGGGGAGAGAAGCCATGTACGTCAGTGGCTATCTGTGTATAAGGCAGAATGG
Organism: Pan paniscus; assembly: GCF_029289425.2. Taxonomy (NCBI): domain Eukaryota; kingdom Metazoa; phylum Chordata; class Mammalia; order Primates; family Hominidae; genus Pan; species Pan paniscus. The sequence continues at coordinate 98,338,229 of NC_073264.2, read as the reverse complement.
GATGAGTGCCCGGTGAAATCTATAGTGAGCACTGAGTAGTTTCCAGGCACAGGGTAAGCACGGACACCTTACATAAGTACTTACACTAAGGGCAGGTTTTATTATTATCCCTATTTTACAGATAAAGAAACTGAGTCTCGGAAAAGTCAGAACTGGGATTTGAACCAAGGCAACCTGACTCCAGATCCCACACTCCTACGCAGTGCATGGAACCACTCCCTGCAGTAGTTCAAGGAAAGTGCAGGGGTTACCAACAGACGGGGCTTTTGAGAAGGTCCCTGAAGGAGAGGTGGGCCAGGTCATGTGAAGCCAAGGGCAGAGCTGGTCCAGGCCACAGGAATTTGGAAAGAAAGTGGGTTCCTGAATATGGCGGGCCCCACATGCCTGGTTAAAGAGTTTGGGCTTAGCCCCAAAAATCAAAAAACTTGAAAATAAATTCAAAAACCAGACAGGGCTTGGATTATTCGGCTTCTTCCCTGCAAATGACTACCTGGCTTTAACTCCAAGTCAGAGCTATTTCACTCATTAGCTCAGATTCCATACACTAGCAGTTTCTCTCCAGAACTCAGATTTATTTAAGTTCACCATTAAAATGCAAGCTGGAATCTACTCTAACATCTCCATAGCAATGAATGTCCTAAAAAACCAGCGCCAACTTTAATGATTAAATTATCTTTATTTTATTTTCGATTCTTATATCTCGACATTTCCCCACACTTTATTAGACTTTCACTAATTCAATTGTACTTTGCCAAACACCAGGGAGGAGACATGCTCCCCAAAGAGATCTATTCCAGCTGTGAAATATACATAGTGCGGACATCTCTTCAAACACCAGCATTTTAACAATGGTTATGGGGCCTCTTATTGCAATTGTTTTAAGTCACAATTTATAATCCTGAATTAGAAAGAAAAAACTCTTCAACCCAAGGCAGTTCTATGTTAAGGATCTTATTGCAAGGCGTGGTAGAGGGCATCATTATAAGGGAAAGTTTTGTGTGTGTGTGTGTGTTTTTTAATGTTCTTCAAGACATTTAACAGGAATTAGTGCTATTTTGATTGTGGTCATTGAATGGGGAACAACTTTAGGGCGTACAAATCATGGAGTGAGCCTAATGTTATAATTAACATAAAGAGTAGATTATAAAAAATAAAAGACACCGATGAGGCTGTGCCAAGTATCAGTTAGCAATGACTTTTCCATTCCTCAGAGAGTTTTCACCCATTCCCAACCTAGGCAAGGCCAGAAGCCAGCCTTTCTCTGTAGAATCATAAGGAGGAGGCCACCCAGAGGAGTACAGAAACATGTGGAAAGTTTTTTTAAGTTGGTTTATTCACCTGCTCAAAACTTTCAGGTTGACCTGACCAGGCCATGTCCCATTCACTCCTTCTGCGAGCAGGGTAGATATTACCTCCTCCGGGAAGCCTTCCATGCACCCTAGCGCAGGGATGAGCCTGTCTTCTCAGTGTTCCCAGCATTTATCCCTGCAGTGCACCCTGGCTGGGATGATTCTGGAGTACATACTTCCCATGATTGGTGGTAGCCATCTCCTGAGCTGTCCGGCTTTCCTCTTCACCACTGACCAGGGCCTCATCAGGGGTAAGTCTGACACCCAGCTCAGTAAACACTGTGCAGGTGTGGCTGGCTCCTGAGGTCTGTGGCTCCTAAGGGTCCCAGGTCCATCCAAGCTCTGGGAGAAAGGCCAGGTTGGGGAGGGGTGTTGGAAACCCACCAGTCTCTCTTGCTGCTCAAACCCCAATGCCAATTCTGCGTCCCTCTTCCTCCCAGCAGGCTTCGTAGGAGTCTGCTGCTTTTCCCATTCATTGAGGCCCTGCTTCCCCAGAGATCTCAGCACTTGCTAGGCTGAGGGATGATTCCTTTGTCAGCAGGACATTGAGTTGGATCTGGGTAGTGAGGCAGTCACCACCACCTTGCCCCCAGGTGGGGAGGGAGAACTTAGAAGGAAGGAAGGCATCCATGCAGAGGCATGAGCAGCTCCTTCCTCTTCAAAAAGGCCTCTCCTCCTGGGCCTGGGGGTGGGATGGAGGCTGTGTTTTGTTATTGGAAGGAAAGGGTAAGGACTAAGTCCTAAAATAAACACAATTCCCTGGGGGAGAGAATCACACTTCACATAATCCAACTCTCTCATTCAATTATTCATTCTACCATCATTTGCTAAAATTTTACTAAGTGTCCTCAGGAAAAGACAAGAGAATCTGGCGTAAACATAATAGACACCCCATCCTAACAAGTCAAGGGAAAGACAAGTGATTAAAAACAGAGCTAACATTTGTGCAGAGCTTGTTATATGCCAGGTAATATACTAAACACTAAATGTGTTTACTCTGCCATCCTCTTATGCAGGGGGTACTTTTGTTATCCCATTTTGCAGATGCAGAAACTAAGGCACAGACATTCAGTACTCTACCAAAAGTCATGTGACTACTAAGTGGCAGTACTGAGCTTCAAGTCTGGGAAGACTAGACTCTTAACTTCTCCTCCAAGTAAAACCTGTTGCTCACCACAGTACGATGGGCTCATTGCGCCAGTGAAGTTTAGACAACTATTGATTCCACGGGTACACTAAACAAGAATAATAAAGAGTAAATTATCATATGTGGGAGTGGGGAGATCAAGAATGTTTCCTCAGAAAAAGGAGTCATTTCATTGGAGTTGTAAAGGATGAGGAGCAGTTGGCCTGGACAAGAAGTGGAGGAAAGGGCATTTCATGTCTGAAGAACAGAGGAGTTTTATATGACTGATGTGTGGGGGATGGAAGGAGCAGGGGAAATGGTGGAAGAGAAGAGGCTTAAGAACTAATTTGTGGTTAGACTGAGAAATGCCTTGTATAAAATGATAAGAAACCAATTATTTTACCAAACTCAATAGGAAATGGTGGCAATCTGTGCTTGCATTTTTACCTCAATTCCTTTCCTTTGCCATTCACCTCTCATGTAACTCTCAGCACTAAAGAAAGAGCTCTGGAAAGCTGTGGTTATTTGGCAGGTCCATTTAGCAAACCCTCACCACGTGGGGGCAGAGAGGGCAGCAAAGTGGTTTCAGATAGAAAGCCTCAGTCTGCTCATTGGTGATAATCAGGAGACTCCGGAAGCTCAAGTAATCTGTAACCTAGACCATGAATCCTGAAATACCACAAAGTGTTATTCCTCCATGATGTTATTTTTAAAATGTACTCATCAGATGTATTTATACTCTGCATCTTTCAATTTAAAAAAAAAAAGAATTTCAGGCAACTTAAAGAGCCAATGTAAAATACGATTAATAAAATGGCACTAAAAATAAGAAAACACGCAAGGGTCAGCTCAGTTGCTGTGACTGAGTTTAGAACCAGGATCTGAGCTTCCTAGTGGGCAAAGCAATGAGGAAAACTCAATGTTATATAACTTGGATTGTCCAAAAGCAACAAACCACAACAGCTCCCCAGGGGAGACAGACTTTCCTAGTTCTAAAGTCTGAATGAAATATCTCAAGTTCAATGTTTCACAGGAAACACAGAAATAGCATCATATGGCTTGTAGGAACCTTAAATAAAAGTTAAGAGACATGACATTTAAAGCAGTGTGTGGGAGGAAAGGGATGTGTCCACATATGGGAATTTCCTGGGATCCCAGTGTTTATCCTGCATTCATTCATTCATTCATTTTTTTATCCCTCCGCTAACAGCTACTAATGACTCTTAAATGTCGGATTGTCTTCTAGGCCCTAAAGTCAGGGAACCAGACACAGGAGGAAGAAGAAACTTCAGAGAGGTGAAGCATGGGCCAATGCTTGAGAAAAGCATTAACTGATGCCAGGCAGAAGCGAGTATAAAGTCACCAAGGTGGGCAAGGGCTTAGCACGCTCCAGGGATGGGGCTAGGATGAAAGTGGGCCCATTCTAATGTCCAGCTGTAGCAGTGGGCATCGGCAGACACTTGGTTTTCTTACATAAAAATCTCTTCAGGACAGGTCTGGAAGGCTGGACTGCAGCCCTGGGTCTGACCCCGGCCCCTTGTGGGACCTCGGGTGAGCCTTTTAACCTCTCTGTGCTGACTTTCCTGCACTTACGAAAAAAAAACAAACAGACTCCAACCTTAGGATGTTCATCTCTGTCTTGTCCGGTAGAAAATTCTGACTCCATGTATGTATCTTTGAGACAAAGACAGGATTATTTGTGTCAATAATAAGTAAAAGTAAATAAATCTCTGGTGTTTAAAAGGGACAAAGGTGTTGATCACAGAGGGCTTGGGAATCTGTCAAGTCCTGCCCTTCTCTTCAAACCTCATAACCATCCTTGTGGGGTATTTTCCTTCCCATATTAGACGTAAACACCCAGCAACTAAATCCTTAGAGAAAAATAGTTCAAGAACCAAAATATAAATTTTACATGATTACGGGGTGACTTAATATTGAATCTAACCCACATATAATTACATTGTTCAACTCTGGGGTTATTTTCCCTGCTGCTATTATAACCATCTATCTTCCTAACAGGATAATTTGATCAGTTACCAGTTAGTGTTTTTTCGGTTGTACATTTAGGGACGAAGTGACCTGAAGTGCAATCAGAGGAACACAACCGAGTTCCCTTGCTCTCGACTAAACAAGGGCTCTTCACCAGCCCAGAAAAGTTCCACTTTGGTTTTACAGTCATGAAAGCATCGGTGCATTTCCAGACAGGGGAGCCACAAGATTCAGCAAAATGGGGAAAATGCGATTGTGAGGATGAGATGGGACAATGTGCCTGAAGCTTATGGCACACAGTAGGCATTCAATAAATGATGCTCCCTCCTTATCCTTGTTATGATTATTCTTCAGTGTCTCAGATGTGTCCTCCGGTTTAACTTCCTTGTGTTTTAATTTTTTTTTTTTTAATGAAGATGAGAGACCTTCAAGGTCACACAGCCCCTGAGGAACTAAAGCCACACAAAAACAAAAGCCTCCAGTGCCATTGCCCAGGGCTCTTCCAATCCGCCCTGCAGCTCCTGTTTGGAATGCAGCCTGACCCTTTGCAGACTGACAGTGGGGGATGCTGACCTACTGGGTGTTCCTGCTGTCAGCAATGGGCTCTGTGTGGCATCCAGGTCCATGTCTCTGAGGCCTCAGCGTTCTTGACACTTGGAAGAGGTAACAAATGGGAAGCTGCAATCCTGAAGATTACAAGGTGCATCACAGTGCTCTGCAGACCCCAGCTGTGCTGTAGCCTCCACCACACAGTTAGCACGTGACTGTTCTTGGGGTGTCCTGCATCTTGGTTACATCTTCCTCACCAGGCTCTGCAGGGGAGACAAGGAGGTCACTGTTCCTGGCAGAGCAGGACACTGGGGGTGACCCTAACGTAGCTCATTTGGGGGTCCAGCAGGTACAAAAGATGTCTAGAAAATGGGCCAATAGTCAACAGGCCCAGAATGAAATATACAAGATGGACATTAGAAGGAGCAGGGAATCCAGGGATGGCAAGATGGGAAGCGCACAGGCAGCAGGACCTGCAATATACAACAGCAAGTGTAAGTGGCCCTGGCTGGTCACTTGTCTCTGTCCTACAAAGCCAAGGCAGGTCTGTGAAGAACTGAGGTTCCAGGAAGGTTATAAGGACCCAAGGAAATGTCTTGGACAGTTTGGTGAGCAATGGGTTTTTTTATGGAGATGAATGTGGAGGTATCAGAACTGAGGACAATAGTTGCATCCATGTGGGATGCATTGGGAGGTAAGACTAGGGACCTGGGCTGGGGCTACTCAAGCCTTCTGTGCACTGGGGAGGGTCAGTACCCTGGGATGCAGGGAAAACCAGGATGGAGGTGCTCAGAGACAGATAGAGCATCCTTGCACAATGCTGGTCACATAGAGGTCCTCAGATGGATTCAGTGATCAACTGGCTGTTCAACCAATCGATTGATGTATGTATCTGTGTTCTTGTTAAAGTTAGTGGAAACGTACTCTGCCTGCTTTTTGCAACAAAGGGAGTGGGGGCAGGCTATTGGAAGAAGGCAAGGGGTGGACAGATTTGATGGGAGGCTGAGGACCAGGCTTGTGTAGGACTACGCTGGCACAGGAGCAGAGACAGCATTGGCAACCTAGCATGGCCCACTCCAACTGCCACCAAGTCCACAAAGCTGGCATCTGGGAGTTTGCGTCTCATGGGCTGAGCCAAGGTCATGAGCCTGTCCCCTTGCTGTACCACCAAGCTGGTGGGAGAAGGACCTGAGCTCCTTGGTGTGGGAGGACAGGCAGCAGAAGGAGGGGGTCACCCAGGACTGGTCTCCTCCTGGGTCCGTGTAGAAGCCAGAATTTTTCCCAAAGGGAGAGAAGGGTGAGATGATGCCAAGCGGCTAAAAGATAAAGAATATTCCTCTAATCTGCCCCCTCTGACACTCCTATGGCCCTTTTGATTTTGTGTACTTGGTATCTACCCTAAATAAAGAAGGCCTCGTAGGAAAAAGAAATGGGGGCACCACTGAGAATGTATAGGATCTCATCCATGAGTTAACCCTGCGGTCTTTAGCAGTTGAAGCTTGACTGCCCCAGAAATCCGTAAAAGGCAGCTGCTGCTACAGGCATTCAACTTTATGGCTCTGGCCTCGTAAGTGTGGGACCACTGTCGCTTTTCCTTGCTTCTGCAATGAGATTCTTCCCTTTACTCAGTAATCTTTAAAGTATGTATATAATATTGCATAAAAGCCATTATATGTGTACAACTTAGAGTCTGAAACCTTTTGTGGAATATTACATCAAAAATGTTTTACTGAGTCACTGAAACTCTCTTTAACATCGTCATTCATTCATTGATTCTTCCATTGGCCTGCTCATTCACTAGGTTAGTGGTCAGTCATTTGGCAAACACACTCTGAGCACCTGCTCTGTACCAGCCTCTGCTAGGTGCTGGGACATGGTGAAGGACAAGGGGGATCCCCTGCTCTGGAGGAGCTGAAAGTCTAGGAAAAGATGCAGACATGCCATTTGTGAAATGATAACACAGGGTGGCAGAAGCCCTGATGGGAGGTTCTAAGGTGCCCTGAAGGTGCACAGGAGGGCTTCTAACCCTTGGGCTTTTTGCCGGGAGGTGGGTTCAGGTGGGTTAGGATGAGAAAAGCCTTCCTAGAGGAAAGGGCATCTCAGCTGAGACCTAAAGAACAATAAGAGCTTGCCAGGTGAGTCATTTCTTTTTTTTTTTAATTATACCTTAAGTTTTAGGGTACATGTGCACAATGTGCAGGCTAGTTACATATGTATACATGTGCCATGCTGGTGCGCTGCACCCACTAACTCGTCATTTAGCATTAGGTATATCTCCTAATGCTATCCCTCCCCCCTCCCCCCACCCCACCACAGTCCCCAGAGTGTGATGTTCCCCTTCCTGTGTCCATGTATTCTCATTGTTCAGTTCCCACCTATGAGTGAGAATATGCGGTGTTTGGTTTTTTGTTCTTGCGATAGTTTACTGAGAATGATGATTTCCAATTTCATCCATGTCCCTACAAAGGACATGAACTCATCATTTTTTATGGCTGCATAGTATTCCATGGTGTATATGTGCCACATTTTCTTAATCCAGTCTATCATTGTTGGACATTTGGGTTGGTTCCAAGTCTTTGCTATTGTGAATAATGCCACAATAAACATACGTGTGCATGTGTCTTTATAGCAGCATGATTTATAATCCTTTGGGTATATACCCAGTAATGGGATGGCTGGGTCAAGTGGTATTTCTAGTTCTAGATCCCTGAGGAATCGCCACACTGATTTCCACAATGGTTGAACTAGTTTACAGTCCCACCAACAGTGTAAAAGTGTTCCTATTTCTCCACATCCTCTCCAGCACCTGATGTTTCCTGACTTTTTAATGATCACCATTCTAACTGGTGTGAGATGGTATCTCATTGTGGTTTTGATTTGCATTTCTCTGATGGCCAGTAATGATGAGCATTTTTTCATTTGTCTTTTGGCTGCATAAATGTCTTCTCCAGGTGAGTCATTTCTAATGGCAGCAACGTCATCTCCTGGCGAGGGTTTGCAAGCAGAGGAGTGATGCGATCACCATGGCCTTTTATAAAGATGACTCTGCTGCCAGCAGTGTCTGCTATAAGCAGGGGAGTCACCACAGTGGCCTTGCATACAAATGGGGATTAACTGGCCTGAGTGAGACTAAAAGCACATTTGATTAAAGCCAGTAAGGCTCCAGAATTTCTACATGGGAGGGGCTGGGGGTGCCTATCTGCTTGGAAGAGAGGCCTGGGGATCTGGTTTTAAAGCTGAAGTGCTGTAATCAACTCACAGTGTATTCTTATATCTTTTTCTGGGGTGGCCTGGGGGCTACAGTACTGAGAGAGTTGGAAGAGGAAAGAAAAGCCCCCCAAGCCACGCCTTCCAATTAAAATAGATTCTTCCGTCATCACTAACAAAAATTAAATAAATGAATACGGCCAGACGTGGTGGCTCACGCCTGTAATCTCAGCACTTTGGGAAGCTGAGGCGGGCAGATCACGAGGTCAAGAGATCAAGACCATTCTGGCCAACATGGTGAAACCCCGTCTCTACTAAAAATTCAAAAATTAGCTGGGTGTGATGGTGTGCGCCTGTAGTCCCAGCTACTCGGGAGGGTGAGGCAGGAGAATCGCTTGAACCCGGGAGGCAGAGGTTGTAGTGAACCAAGACCATGCCACTGCACTCCAGCCTGGCAACAGAGTGAGACTCCATCTCAAAAATAATAATAATAATACTATAATAAAAATAAAAAATAAATGAATACAAGGGATGAGTTAGCTCCTTTGCACCAGAACAGAGAACAGTTAGGACATGGCCAGTGAAGCAGAGTGTGCCCTTCTGATAGGGCTACCAGGTTAAATTCAGGAGGCCCAGTTAAATTTGAATTTCAGATACACACAAATAATGTTTATAAGTATGTCCCAAATGTCATATTATTTGTTGTCTATCTGAAATTCTAATTTAACTGGGAGTCCTATAGCTTTCTTTGCTAAATCTGGCCACCCTACCTTCTGAACTGTCTCCAGATGGAACATTTCTGCTCCCCAGGATGCCACTCTGCAACTAGAAGGCATGGCTTTCTGTCCATGGGGGTCTCTCCGTCTCCAGCTCAGCCAGAACCAGCTTTGGACATTTTCTGGCTAAGGCATTCCAGGGGAGTTATTCATGGAACTGCACTTCCCTGGAGCTTGAGTCCTTCTGGGGGCTTCATTTTTCCTTCAAGGCATTGAAAAGCTGGGCGAGGGGACCTCCCATTGCTTTTGAGACTGTTTGGTTGACAGAGCCAAGAAGAAAAGAAAGGCAAATAATCTGCAAAAGGAATTTTGGAAGAAATAAAATGTCGGTAGGGGAAGGTTTTCCATGGCAATCTAGAATGACCCAGGAGCTGACCCAGCACGTCCTGCAGCCCTGCCACCACCATCGCCAACCTGGTGATGAGCTTAAGGACAATTGCAAAGCATAGGACAAACCATTCGCCCACCTCCCTGCCTCCAGGGACCCCAGCTCCCATCATTACCATGGCCTGACATGATTTTTCCTCCCTACTCCCACTCATTGCTCCTCGACCGGGTCCTCAGCAAGGAAAAACCGGATTCAGACAACCTGGAGTCTAACTCCCCACTCTCTCACTGACTGCAGTGGGGGCAAGTTAATTGTCCTTCCTAGTGCAGGCAACAAACAGGCTTAAACAAGCTAATGCAGACAAGCCCTAAAGGACAACGGTGTGTGCCTTGTTCCTCCTGGCAGGGCCATGCCTAGCAGCGTGTCCAATTCATAGTAGATGCTCAATAAATCTTCCCTGTGTCTGAACCTGGAATGAGGAAATGCTGGGCTCCGTGGTCTGTGCTATTCTGATTATAAGGAGAAATAAATGGGCTTTTCTGAAACAGCAGACACTATTCACTACTAAATTCACTTTAAAGCCCACCAGGAAAAAAAAAGGGGGCCTCTCCATCCCTTATCACCACTGAGGAAAGAGATAAGGCTTATACCCAGAATGAATTCAGGCTTATATTTATGTAGAGAAGTAATCACGCCATCAAAGCTGAACAGGAAAGTGGAAGGCTGTTAAGACAAATGAATTTAAAAGCACACAATACCAGTCCCTGATTTGCTTTCCCAGGCAATGAAATATTTCAGAAGATTAAAAATGGTTATGTAACACCCAGAATCCACATTGTCAAAAAGATTTGTAACTCAATGTTTTCCTACCCAGGTACCAAATGAAAGAGTTTCATCTAGGGTTTGATCCTGGCAATTTTTTTTAAAGATATAAAATATATTGAAATATTTAAATTGCTTGTCAGATGTAAACTTGCCCATGTCCTGACACTTTTAAAATATATCGTGGCTTCAAACATCACTTCTCCTGATAGGATTTTTTAAGTTGTTTTATAATGCATTAATAGTGAAGATCAGAATCCGAAAGACTACTGTATTTGTAATATTCACTTTTTTTTTTTCCCTCATCCCCTATAATTTCCAGAATGTAATTCTGCCCCCAGCTGGTTAAAACATCTCTGACATCAGAGAGAAATGGGAAACTTCTAAATGTCTCCATTCATCGGGGACCTTCATCGGGGGAGGACAAGGGCATTTGGCTTGCACAGCTAACAATCGCCTTCGGGAATGAGGTTCCCTCAACTCTGGAAGGCTGTGTTTGATTGTCAGAGGCAAGTACGCACTGTTTCTCTTTATACAAGCAAGGAAACCTAAAAAGAGGGGAATGCATTTCAGAAAGACCCAGGTTTGCTCTCTTCCTCCTCTGGAGCCTTACCCTTAATGAGCTATCGATTGCCTGGCTATGATACTTGTGCCGTCACTGGAGATCAGTCCAGGATGGAAAGTTAATAAAGATGACTATCACACCACAGTCTGCGTCTGAAGGCACGCCAAGGCACTCGGATTTGTTTTCTTAATGTGGATGTTTTCTCCTTTTCCATTAAGTTTTCTAAAATGTATTCCGTCTTGCTCACACTGCTGCAAGAGCTGCGGAACCAGCATCTCTAGTACTGCAGTGAGCTCTGCTCTCAATAAGGTGGGTCGTCTTTCTCCCCCATGTCAGCAAGGAGCAGCCAGGGGTGGGGACCCCAGGCCAGGGTCCGTACGTTTGTAAAGGCTACATCTTTGACCGCCTACACCCCACAGCGACCGTCAGCCACCTTTGTGGTGGTGGAGGGAATTTTGGAGCTCACAAGGGCCGGCCGGATGCGGTGGCTCACGCCTGTAATCCCAACACTTTGGGAGGCCGAGGCGGGCGGATCACAAGGTCAGGAGATCGAAACCATCCTGGCTAACACGGTGAAACCCCGTCTCTACTAAAAAATAGAAAACAGAAAAAATTAGCCGGGCATGGTGGCGGGCGCCTGTAGTCCCAGCTACTCGGGAGGCTGAGGCAGGAGAATGGTGTGAACCCAGGAGGCGGAGCTTGCAGTGAGCCGAGATCACACCTGAGGCAGGAGAAATGTGTGAACCCGGGAGGTGGAGCTTTCAGCGAGCTGAGATCGCACCACTGCACTCCAGCCTGGGTGACAGAGCAAGACTCTGTCTCTAAAAAGAAAAGAAAAAACAAAAAACAAAAAAAAACAAAAAAAAAGAACTCACAGGGGCCTCTACAGAGAACTCAGAAAATGGCATTGAAGTCTAAGCTGCCAATCCCCCAGTTCAAGAGAGCAACTGGAGACCTGAGAGGCCCAGGGATTTTTAGTCAGAATGGCTCTTTTAAGATTTTAAGAAGAAGCTCAATGGAATGAGTGAAAGAATAGTGGCATTCCTTATCTGCCTGTCTTAAAATTACCTGGTGCTGACCCTTGGTGATCTAACAGGGCGTAGTCGACAGAAAGGTGACTCTGGAACAAGAAGGTCTGGGTTCAAATCCCGCTTCTGTCAACTCCTATCTTGTGACTTTTGAAGGCCGTTTGACTTCACAGGACCTCCTTTCATTGTTTGTGAAATTTGCAAAGTCATGATCAAGATTTAAAAAATAGCAGTGCGTCTGAAAGTGCTGGTACATTCCTAGGAGTGCCGAGGCACTCAGTGAATAGAAATAGTTCTTCTCTTCCCAGAGTTTAAGACGAGAGTGGCACACTTTTTCTGTAAAAAGCCACATCTAGTACATAGTTTAGGCTTTGCAGTTCGTCCTTCCTAGTGCAGGCAACAAACAGGCTTAAATGAGCTAATGCAGACTAAGAGGCAAAATCAAGAGTATGACATACTTATACAATAAGAGGGAAAACATTTTTTCTCAAAATTTTTATTGATGAAATTAAACATGGAATGGTTGGGTGTATTTATTTTTTATCATACGGGTCTGCACGTAAGAAAAATGAATTTTTTGAGATAATATTTTATTTAACATTTGATAGTGTTTCCTATCTTCAAATCAACTGCAAATGCTCATTGTAAAAACTGTTCTCAGCTTGCAAGCCATACACAAACAGGCTCAGGCCGGATGTGACTACAGGCTGTAATTTGCCAACCCTTGGTTTCTGAACAGAAAGCCTTCCCTCCCACACGTGCATCTCGGTTCACGTCCTCTGGCCCCTTTAGGTTCTTGAATCAAACTGCTTGCCTTCCCTTCTGCTGCAGTCTGAGTGTTTGTGCCCCCTAAATTCCTGCATTGAAACCTGTCCCCAGTGTGATGGTATTAAGAGGTGAGCCTTTAAGGAGCTCTCACAAATGGGATTGGTGTCCTTGTAAAAGAAGTTCAAGGGAGCTTGTTTATCCTTTCCACCACGTGAGGACACAGTGAGAAGGCGCCGTATGTAAACCAGAAAGAGGTCCCAGACACTGACTTTGCTGGCTCCTTAATCTTGGACTTCCCAGCCTCCAGAACTGTGACAAATAAATGCTCATTGTTTATAAATTGTCCAGTCTATAATTCTTTGTTATAGCAGGCTGAACTAAGACACTTTCACTCACCATAAGACCATGCTCCTCTGTCACCTCTTCTGAGAAGCCTTCCCTGATTCTGCCTTGTCCATACAGAATGAATAGCACCATCTCTTCTTTTATTTATTTATTTATTTATTTTTTAATTCATTTACTTATTTATTATACTTTAAGTTCTAGGGTACATGTGCATAACGTGCAGGTTTGTTACATATGTATACATGTGCCATGTTGGTGTGCTGCACCCGTTAACTCGTCATCCACATTAGGCATATCTCCTAATGCTATCCCTCCCCCCTCCCCTCACCCCATGACAGGCCCTGGTGTGTGATGTTCCCCATCCTGTGTCCAAGTGTTCTCATTGTTCAATTCCCACCTATGAGTGAGAACATGCGGTGTTTGGTTTTCAGTCCTTGTGATAGTTTGCTCAGAATGATGGTTTCTAGCTTCATCCATGTCCCTACAAAGGACATGAACTCATCCTTTTTTATGGCTGCATAGTATTCCATGGTGTATATGTGCCATATTTTCTTAATCCAGTCTATCATTGTTGGACATTTGGGTTGGTTCCAAGTCTTTGCTATTGTGAACAGTGCCGAAATAAACATACATGTGCATGTGTCTTTATAGCAGCATGATTTATAATCCTTTGGGTATATGCCCAGTAATGGGATGGCTGGGTAAAATGGTATTTCTAGTTCTAGATCCTTGAGGAATTGCCACACTGTCTTCCACAATGGTTGAACTAGTTGACAGTCCCACCAACAGTGTAAAAGTGTTCCTATTTCTCCACATCTTCTCCAGCACCCGTTGTTTCCTGACTTTTTAATGATCGCCATTCTAACTGAATAGCACCATCTCTTCTTAACACAGTCTCCTTTGGCTGACTCTGCAGGGAGACAGACAGCCCCTTGAGGGCAGCCCTGGGTTTTCTTATTCAGTGTATTCAGTAGATATAGCCCCAGCACCTACAGAGCTAAGCACATGTCTTTGGGGAAGGAAAGGAGGTAGGGGTTAAATCTGGGCCGCACCAGGGGCAAAGATCTTGCCTCCTCCCAGCTATAGAGTAGGAGCCATGGGTGATCAATAACAATAATAAGTGCTAGCACAGACCCAGTGTTCACCACTAACTGGGCATTTCATTGTCATTGTATTATCTCACTTAATCCTTACCCATAGTATAAGGTAGATACTGTTATCTCTCCATTTTACAGATGAGAAAAATTGAGGTCAAATCGCTTGGGTGAGGTCTATGGTAGTGTGCGGTCAAGCCAGGAGTCAAACCTGTGGACATCTCACTCCTGGGCCCATTCAATTGCCCCAGCCCCTGCCTGTGCAGGCTGCTCCTCACACGGCATCCTGTCCCATCTCTACAGCCCAGTGAGCTTCCCTAATATCACCATTTCATTACCATTTTCCTTTTAATCCTCCAATGTTATGAACTTGAAGCCAGACCCCCGAAAGTTCCATATTATATATTGAAGACATTTCCCCAGATGTCCCGATGCTGCTGCTTGTCCCTTTGCCTGTGGTCCAGGCAGAAGAGGTGAAACCAGGTGGGGGAGTCATTGAATGGCCATCCTAAAGGTGCTCTTGGCAATCACGTGGGGAAACTGAGGCTCAGAAAGATGAAGGGCCCTTTCCCAAGTGTCACAGCTCTATGATGATAGAAGCAGAGCCTAGAATAGCAGCAACAGCTATGGAGGCAAAAAAGATGAGGTCACACTGAGCACCAACCATGTGTCAGGCAGTATGCAAAAGAGCTTCCCCGGATGAGCTCCGGCAAATACCCAGTGCCACAGCACTGGGCACCATCATAATGTCCTGGAGAATGAGATTAGTTCACACATTGGTAAATGAAGGAGCTGAGCCAGCTGGACCTCGCCCAGCCCCATCCCTGTGTTCCTCGGGAAGGTGGATGTGGTGCAGGGGCCACCTCAGACCAAAGGGCCATGCCAGAGTCCCCCTGGCAGGACTGGGTCTGCAGCATCAGGAGTGACCCGATGGTCTCCCCTCAAACTATGTCAAGGCTTTGTGGTTCTGGTATTTCCACCAAGCTGAATAAGTGCCACCAGGAGATCCAAGTTCTGTCTCAGCTGTGCCTCTTCCTGCTCTAATGACTTTGAGAAGGCCACTTCATCTCTCAGAGACTCAAGTTTCCTTCTCAGTGAAACAGAGCTCCTGGTGGCTTCTCAATGGCTCTTGAGTTGGTCTTCAGTCCAAGAGTTCCATTGGCTGTTCAGTTTCATTTCCAACATGCTCCCGTAAATCACCGACCAGTGCCCTGCTCTGCTGAAATCAACCAAGTCCCAATTTCTCTCGCTTCCACACCTAACCCTGTGCCTCCTTCCATCACCTCCTGGGAGTCACCTGCTCTTATGGTTTGGCTGTGTCCCCACCCAAATCTCATCTTGAATTCCCACGTGTTGTGGGAGGGACCTGGTTGGGGGGTAACTGAATCATGGGGGCAGGTGTCTCCCATGCTGTTCTCATGATAGTGAGTAAGTCTCATGAGATCTGACGGTATGATAAGGGGGAGTTCCCCTGCACAAGCACTGTTTGTCTGCTGCCATCCATGTAAGACGTGATTTGCTCCTCCTTGCCTTCCACCGTGATTGTGAGGCTGCCCCAGCCACGTGGAACTGTAAGTCCAATTCGACCTCTTTCTTTTGTAAATTTCCCAGTCTCAGGTATGTCTTTATCAGCAATGTGACAACAGACTAATACATCTGTCCCCCACCACATCTCCACTCACAGGCCCTGCTGGTGCTGGAATGCAAGGATGGAATGGGTGCAATCTCTGCCCTCAAGGAGCTCACCATCTGCAGAGGAGATGCCACACCCATTCACATGGGTCTAATCTTGGAGGACAGTGACCAGTGCCATAGACAGGGAGGTGTACACTGCTATGGAAGTTTAGAGGTGGAGATTTCTTTAAAAAGAAGAGGATAGGAGGATAGGCAGGCTTCCTGAAGGGGCAGCATCTTAACCTGGAGGGGGACAAGTAGATCTGACTTGGAGATTTGGGTGTTGAGGGAAGGGTCAAGGAGCGAAATAAAAGCAAGCACAGTAGGCTGGAAAGAACCCATTTTACAGATCTGCAAATTGGCTCCACCAAAAGCTTTTCCATCTGCTTTCCCATTTGTCTCGTCTCCCAGAGGGGCTTCCGCTTGTGAGCACCTCCAAGTGGGGATGCTTTCCACTCGAGTCCCAGAGCTCTGCCCAAGCCTTCTGCTCTGCTTTCCCATATCTTTATACTTTTTTCAGAGCCTTTTAACGGGGTCAAGGCACTGCAAAAAAAAAAAAAAAAGGCAACTTGCAAAACTATGAATTAGGATAACTTGGGGCACTCCCTTCATCACACACCAGCTGTGGGGCTCTGGCCAAGTGGCCTCCCTGCCGAGCCCTCTTGTCCTAATCAGTAAAGTCAGTGTCTATTACCTGTCCTAGAGAGCCTCTTACTGGGTCACCAAGTACCAAGAGAGAAAAACAGACAGAAGAGCTTTTGGAAGTATAAATTATTAGAGAAAACATGAGCCCATATTATTAGCAGTAACTATTATTACTAATATTAATTAATTACTGTTATTTTAGTAATTAAGTATTATTACTAATGATTTATTACTAATTACTTATTATTAATTGGCTGCTTATTCTGTGCTCAACCCCATCTGACACTGGGGTCAGGGGCAGGGAGCAGAAGGAATAAAATCCCGGTGAGCCCCTCATGTGTGCCCAGCATGGTGACTTGCCCCTCTCCATTCTTCATAATAGACCTTGTTTTTTGTTTTTTTTTTTAAGATGGAGTCTTGCTGTGTCACCAGCCTGGAGTGCAGTGGCACGATCTCTGCTAACTGCAACATCTGCCTCCTGGGTTCGAGTGATTCTCCTGCCTCAGCCTCTTGAGTAGTTGGGACTACAGGCACCCACCACCACGCCCAGCTAAGTTTTTTGTATTTTTAGTAGAGACAAGGATTCACCGTGTTAGCCAGGGTGGTCTCAATCTCCTGACCTCGTGATCCACCCGCCTCAGCCTCTCAAAGTTCTGGGATTACAGCAGTGAGCCACCACGCCCGGCCGACCTTGTTTTACAAACAGAGAAACTAAAGTCAGTGAGGTGGCATGCACTGCCCAAGGTGGCACAGCCAGGAAGTAGCAGAAATGGGATTTGAAACTAGGTCCTTCTTCTTACTAGCTGATGCTTCCCAACTGGGGCACAAGCTGCTTAGGATGTCTTTTCCACTGCCCTTAATGTGCTCACAGTGACATCGGAAAGTCAACATATGCCTCATTCATTCGTTCCTATTATCGATGCATTCATTCAGTGACTCACTCAACAATTGAGCATCTACTCGAGGCAGGCCTCTGTGCTAGGCACTGCGTATGCAGGGTGATACCAAGACAGGTATAATAAGGAATGCAGTTTTTACTAAAGTCACAGTCAGCGGTGCAAACAGGCTGAAAAATTGCAGTCCAGAGGAGAGAAATATCAATGTAGGCACTCCCCAGTCATATGACACTTAGGCTACATTGAATGGTCTTAGGAGCCACTTCTTCCCTGTTTTATATTTTCCCCAGGTAATCTCCTTCGAAGCTATGTCCTTAGATACTATCTCTTTAGAGATGACTCCCAATTTTGAATCTCCCATGACCTCAGATCCTTAAATCCAGCTACCTCCTCAACACAATCACTTGGCGGCATACAAGGAAGCTTAAATTAAATACGAATGAAACAGAAATCTAGATCTTCAAACAATGCAAACAAATAAAATGAAAAAAAAAAAAAAACTTGTTCAGTCTTTCTCATCTCTGTAAATGGCACTCTAAAGACAAAAACCTTGGTGTCATCCTTGATGGATCTCACTCCCTTCCCCATGATTCACACACAATCACTCAGCGGAGTCTCCGGCTCTGCCTTGAACATACATTCAGAATTTGACACCCTTGCTATCACCTCTGCCACCACACTCAGTCACTGGGACCATTGAAGCCACACCCTACATAATGGTCCCGCCTGTCCCTTGCCTCGCAAACTGTTTTCATTTGGCAACCAGCTGATGTCATTTGCCTCCTTACAAACCTACTTTAGCTTCCCAGCTCAGGGTAAACACCAATTCATGACAGCAGCTCCTATGACCAAACGCAGTCTGCACCTCAACCTCTGACAGCAGCCCCCATCACTCTAGCCTTCTTTCCTCCTGCTCCAGCCACTCTGGCTTCTTGACTGTTCTTGAACACAGCAAGCAATCGCCTGCCTCGGGTCTTTGCACCTGCTCTTCCCTCTGCCTGGAATGACGTATTCCCTTACTTCCTTCTGAACTCCATTCAACTATCACCTTATCAGAGAAGCCCGCAGTAAAATAACACCTCCAATCACTCATGCCACATTGGTGGTTCTCTTGTTTGGCTTTGTTTTCCTCCACTGTCATATTATACACACTTGTCATAGTGTAAATGCATCCATTGCTTGTTAACAGTCTTCCCCCATGAGAATGGAACATCCATGAGGGCGGAAAAGTTGTCTGTTTGCTGCTATTTCTGCAGTGCTTAGAACAGTGCCTGGCACAGAGCGGGGTATATGCTCCAGGAGTATGTGCTGAGAGGAAGAAAGGAAGGAGGGAGGAAGGGAGGGAGGAAGGGAGGGAAGAAGCAAAAAAGGAAGGAAGGAGGGGAGAAAGAAAAAAGAAGGAAAGGAAGAAACAAAGGAGGGAGTGAGAGAGAGAGGAAAGAAAGGAGAGGGAGGGAGGGAAGGAGGAAGGAAGGAAGACACTGGACTCCTTGCTAGCCCACAAGCACACCCTCCTCTTGCCTCCACATCTTGGTCTGGTGCTGTTCTCTATGCCTGAAAGCTGCTCTCCCAGCCCTCTCTGCCTGCCGACGTCTTTCTTGTATTTGGAGACAAGCGTCAGCTCCTCCTGGTCTATCCCAGAGGGGAGTCTCTGCTCCCACCTCTCTCCTCCTGCAGCAGTTTGTTTTAGGCACCATCGTAGTCAGGGTCCCAGCAGGAAGCAGAATTTGCCACAGATGGTTCAAATGAAGAATCTTTAATGAAAAGACTCTTAACAGAGGTGAGCAGGGTTAAGAGGACAAAGATGGGATGGCAAGGGCTCAGAGACAGGAAGCAGCAGGGAGTGGTTGTCACCCCTAGGACTGAAGGGACAAGAGCAGGAAACTGGAGGCAACCTGTACAGGAGGAGACATCAGGTAGGACCCAAGTTGTGAAGGATGCAGCTCTTGCAAAAGATGCAAAGATGGAAGGAGTGGGAAGAAAAACCTAACCTCCTTTCCCTTCTTGGAAGCCAGCTGGCCAGAAAGCCTGGGCATGAATGGGAGGCTACAAGGCCAAGGTTCAGGCAGCAAAAACAGCATGTGCAAAGGCCCTGTGGCAAGAGAGAGCTTTCAGGGGGTAGGAGGAACTAAAAAGAAACTCAGTGCTGCTGGCCAGCTGAGAGCTGGGGAGGAGACAAATGGGAGAAGGGGTGAAAAAAAGAGGCTTCAGGCGGACCATGTGGGCCTTAAGGATACAAGCCCCACCTCCTGGTTTGCCTGGGGCAGTCCTCAAGGACACCTGTTGCCCCAGAGGAGGCATTAGTAATAAGCTCCACCCCCTAAAGATCCCTGCCATCCCCCCAACACACACACACACACACACACACACACACACACACACACACACACTTCACTCCCACAAATGGTCCTGATTTGAACAGTAACTTACCTGGCCAGCCTTTCCACAGGGTGTATTGAAGAGCTCTGTCTTCACTGTAAGAGTCGGGATCCCTGAGGGTTGCAGGCAGTGTGCTCATTGCTCGGATTTGCATTTGTAAAGGGTATTCAGGTAGCAATAAAGCAAATGAGTTTTAGGGGCCATGGCATCAGGCCTGATAAAGATGCTATGGAAGTCCTCCAGGGTACCCTCGGACCTGCTTTTAAACATTCATGAGCTTTGGGATAAAATCCAGATGCCTGGGCCAGCTTCCCCCTTCCCTGTGAACTGCCCCACTTCCTTCCAGCCGCACCTCCTGCCACCCCGGCAGCTAGGCGCCCATCCTGCTGCAACACAGGTGCTCATCCTGCATCACAGGCATCACAGGCGCCCATCCTGCTGCATCACAGGTGCTCATCCTGCATCACAGGCATCACAGGCACCCATCCTGCTGCAACACAGGTGCTCATCCTGCATCACAGGCATCACAGGCGCCCATCCTGCTGCAACACAGGTGCTCATCCTGCATCACAGGCATCACAGGCGCCCATCCTGCTGCATCACAGGTGCTCATCCTGCATCACAGGCTTCACAGGTGCCCATCCTGCTGCATCACAGGCACCCATCCTGCTGCACTTCTCGCCACTCCCTCATGGCCCCAAATCCTTGCTGTGCCCAGGTCTCTGCAAAAGCTGTGCCCACACACTGCACCACTCTCCTCTCCTCTCCTCCCCATTGCAGGCAAGCTCCCATTCTTCAAGTGAGAATCTGCTGATACACGCAGGTATTCTGTTAAAGGATCTCGTCACATCATTCTGTTGATGTGACATTTTCCATCTCTCCCCTATTATACCATGAACTACATGAGGATAGAGGGCTTGTCTTTTCCATGACAATATTTAATGTATTTAGTCCAGTGTCAATAAATTAGTAGAAATGAGGGAAAGAAAAGAAAGGGGGAGGGAGAAAGGAATAATGGGAGGAGAGGAGGAAAGAAAGAGGGAGAGAGGGAAGGAAGGAAGGAAGGAAGGAAGGAAGGAAGGAAGGAAGGAAGGAAGGAAGGAAGGAAAGAAGGAAGGAGGGAAGGAGGGAGAGAGTGAGGAAGGAAGGGAGGGAGGGAGGGAGGAAGAGAGGAACTCTCAGGTGACTCTAAGCTATCTGTGATTCATCTTTGTTTGCAACTTATCTGGAATCTTGAAGTGAACTTCGGGGACCTGTTAACTTCTTCTTACACAATGCTTTCTGTGATACTTTCCCTTTGTTCTAATTTTTTCCAAATCTCTCAAACTTTCAACGTCCCACACTTCGAGTTACATCGAAGCCCACTCCACTGCAAAAACTTCAACTTGCAATCTTGTTGTCTCAAACATCCTAAGGTTGTATAATAACCAAATGTCTTTGTTCTCACGATGAGAGTATGCATCAAGAATCAAAGAAGCAAGAGGAAAAGGAACGTTCCAGGCTATTACTGTAACAATCCAATTACAATGCCTATCAAACTTAACTTCACAGGTTATAGCTCCTAATTGCCTGACAAAAATTGACACTTCAGTCGCAACAGCATAATATAATCAGAGTCCAAATTAAATTTGATCGTGGGCAGAAAACGATGCTATCATTTGAAGGCATGGAAACAGGAGATCAACTAGCATGATACCAGGGATCAGAAATGAAAATTATTCATTAATGGCAATGCGTTTCTGATAATGGAAATGACACAGTTCAGACGGCTTCGTAAAAACACTATTAATTAAAAAGATGATAGACCTAACAAGCCGTAGAAACCAGAGGACTTTTTTTGGGGTGTGCTTGTTAAGGTGAAAGATGACAATGTGTAAGAACAGAAGTTGATGCACTTTCGTTGGAAGCGTTTCGCTGACGCATGAGCCAAGTTTACTGGCCATTGCTTTGTGAAGTGACATTCTCCAGGGGGCCATGTTCCAGGACTATAAAAAATAAAAAAAATAAAAAGAGTCTTTGGCCATAATACAGCTCTGCAGTAAGTGCAAATGGTGCTGGCTGTAAAATAGAAGGGCCCAATTCATAAAAGAAACGGCTCAAGGGAGTTTGGGGTACAGTAAAAGAAAAATAGGCCTGGACGACTCTTGAAAGGGCGTGTATACGTGTGTGTGTTGTTTTCCACCTTGCAAGTTCTGTGTGATTTGTCCCAGAGGGTGGCATTAGTGATAAGCTCCACCCCCCAGACCTCCCTGCCCTCCCCCCAACACATACACACATGCACACACACACACACACACACACACATACACTTCACTCTCACAAATGGTCCTGATTTGAACAGTAACTTACCTGGCCAGTCTTTCCACAATCCCTAGTTTAGGGGATTGAAATACACAAAAGGACAGGAAAATCTAAGAGCCCATCAGGGTTTGGGTACAGAAATTTAAAGTTCCTTTTTTGTTTGTTTGTTTAAAACACATCATAAGAAAATAATATCCTTTGAGAATGAGTTAAGTGTTCATGTTTTGAGCTGTCTACTCATTCAAACAATATTTTTTGAGTGCCTTTGATATATTAAGCCTCATCTTATGATCAGGGGGGAATTGCACTGAACCAGACAGACACTGTTTCCTTCCTTAGTCTGGCCAAAAAATGGGTGTTGGCCAAGTGCTTAGCCTTGAAGAAGAATTACAGAGAGCGAGACCAGAAGTACTAACTGTAGAGGCCAGGAGGGCTTCTTGGAAGAAGTGACATTGAAGGTGAGACCTGAAGTGGAAGATTGGTGAATGATAAGGGGATGAGAGTGAGGGAAGAGTCACAGCTTAGGAAATGACATATTGGCACCTCCAGTTATAACTGTGGGCACAGCAAGGCTATGAGGCTTCCCAAAATATTAACAAATACTACTATTGCATTCATCGAAGGAAACGGTTCAACTTAACTTGATGCTGTAATTCGCTTTTAACAGGGTGAAGGGTCTCCGTTATGGGATTCTTGCATTAAAGGCATGAGACGCAGAAGACAAGAGAGGACAATGCTTTCCCCCACCCTGTTAGATTCAGGCGCAGCCGTGTGACTGACTGTGTTGATCACACGTGGGCAGGATGGCTGTAGGCCGCTTACAAACAGCAGTGTTGAGAGTCATCTCACAGCTCCACTGAGTTCTCTTTTCCTTCCCTCCTAAGGACTGGTGAAGTCCCAGGCTGGGTCCCCTCCCTCAGCCTGAACCCCATGGTGAAAATGATGCAGCACCCCCTACCAGGGAGGGGTAGCACAGGCAAGAAATGTGTCCTTATCTAGGTCAGCCACTGTGGCTTTGGGGCTCCTGCGAGGGCAGCTCAGCCTAGCCTGTCTTCATCAGTGTAATAGCCAGGCGGGCGTGCAGGGAAGAAGGAGCCAGGGACTAAGGGGTGTCCTTAGCATCTTATCAGAACCCAATGGGTTAAAGAAGCAGAGAAATTGGGGGAGAAAGGAGAAAGGATCTGAATGGGTGCTGCTTCAGAGAGGGAGATTCCAGTTTCACCGAAAGAAAAACCTTCCCGTGAGATTGGCACGTGGTCTTTGGCAATGGTTTGTGAGGTCACTTGAAACCCTGAGACTCAGTGATTTTCTGATTCTGGACAGGAAGACAGATGTCACCAATCCAGGGACCACCAGTGACAAAATATGAAGAACAACCAGTAGCCTGGGTTGTTCTGTCCAATTTGTTTCAGTCTAGGCCAACATCATTCAGTGCAAACTCTATTTTGAGCCAAACAAAGTGACCTAAAATGTTGTAAAATATGCAAACTGCAACCCCAGCATTTCCACCTTCTATTCTTCCCCTCTCCTCTCTCTCCTTTCATCCCTCTCTCCTTCCTCTCTCAATCTTTAAAGAATAAGGAGGCTGGCGAAAGACGCAAACCTTATGCGGGGAAGGACATCTGACTGCCATGCAGAATTTCCACAATTCCGGACCCAGGGTAGCCCTGCAGCAGAATCGGGTTCTCTCAACTCAGAGCTCCACACCGCTGGCAGCTGAGTGTCTGGGCCCTTATTAACAGATTCCTAGTGAGTGGGTTGGAGGCCAGGATCTACCCTGGGCCTGGGCTCATCCAAACCCCCAACAGTGAGGCTCATGGCTGTGTCCATGGCCTGTGGCAGGAAGTTGATAGTCCGTGTTCTATGAATGGCCTCCACTCCACAGCTGTGTGCATCCTCCTTCCTGCTGAAACTCACTCGCAAAGTGAAACAGGTTGGCAGCCTCATGCCAGAGAGAGCTTCTGCAGGCAGCAAATCCCCTTGGTCCACGCTCCCCAGAACATTCTACAAAAACAGAAGCAGTACCGGAGATGGGGGTGGACCTCAGACCAGATCGTGCGACCTCATGAGGTCCTTGTAAGAAACATTTTATCCCCGTTTCACAGATGAAGACACTGACTCGCGGATAAGTCATGGAATTGGCCCAAAGTCATCCAGTTAATAAGAGGTGGAGCCAGGATTCAAAACCAGGCATGTTCTTCCGAGCTGACGCCTTCCCTATGAGGGATGAGAGGCCAGGCCAGTACTGCTGTCATCTCTCCCTTCTATCCTCCCTCTCTCTCTTGGACTTGTGCTCACCCCTCTTGCTCCACAAATCCGCCCGCTTCTCATCTCTGCTTCTCTCCGCAGACTGGCTTCCTCTGCTGGGCTCTCGGTTCCCGCACCCCTGTGACCTCAGCTGACACCTGGTTCTGGCTGATTGTGGTCCAACCCTGGCCCAGACACATCCATGAACTTGCAAATGTCTCCCAACAGCCAATGGAATCAGCATTTCCATGTCATAACCCTAAAATGCCCAGCAGACAGTATCTGGCTGGCCCAAGGGAATGAGGTCACCTGGTAACTGAGATAGCTGCACAGGCCCATTCCTGTGGCAGGCCTCGGGATAGGAGCGGATATTTCTAGAAGCCTAGGAATAAGGAGGTGGTTCCTTACAGCTCCATTACACATCCAAGCACTGGATCTGACAGTTCCAAGCCTCTGGGGCTCTTTGACTCATTTTGCTCCTCTCCAGCCACCATGTGCTCTTTCACTCATTCAGTAAATATTTGCTAAGCACCTACTAAGGGCCAGGCTATGCTCGTTGCTGGGGGTACAGTGGTAAACAACGCAGGCACAGTCCTTCCCTGTATGGAGCTTCTGTTCCTAGTGGGCAGACAGACCCTAAACCAATACATAAATGACAATGAGAGGCCACTTCAGTGGGACCTGTTCTCTGAATGAGATAAACAGAGGATGTGTGGGAGAGTAACTGAGGGTGTGGGGGAGGGAAATAGGGGAGTGGCCTCCTGCAGAAAGGACGTCCTACAGGAGTCAGCATCAGAACTGAGACCTGTGCTTGGGGACCTAGAGGCTGCCAGGACAAAAGGGTAGAAAAGAAAGACCTGGCTGTGCTTGAGAAATGCAGAGGCTTCCAGCTGGGCTGGGGTGGATGCCTGGAGAGAGAGGCCTTCCTATACCCGAAACCCAAAGGAGTTTTCTCTCCAAGCCCAGGATTCTGCAGCTCAACATCCTACTTGAATTCTTCAATGCATTTGTCACGATGTGCAATTATGTTCCAGCTTGTCTCTTTTTTAGTATCTTTTTCCTCCATTAAGTTCTTCTAAGTGCCACGAAGCCAGGGATCTTCTCCATTTTCTCTCCATAATATCCCTCTGCCTAGAAAGACACACAGAATGGATGAGAAAATGAATGAGAGAGAGAAGTGCAAGCCATTGGAAAAGGATCTTGTCTAGGGATGGGTTGGAGCCCAGGCTGAAACAAACATTCCCCACGCAGGCTCAGGGGTGCTGGGCAGCAGCTGGGCCCACAGTGGTCTCTTTCCTTCCTTCCTTTGTTGTGCATTATCCAGAAATAAAGCGGTGTTGATACGGTGCTTTCAGATGGCAGTGGTCACGGGAAACGGCCTCTCATGATCCTGCCTGCCCATTGTTCGTTCCAGGTAGAAGTACTCATCCAAGAACACACCCAGCACATGTTCACAGAGAAAAGGATGGCTCCCCTGGCTGTCCCTGCAAGGACAGACACTGGAAATAAACAACTGGCAAGTTCCAAAAAGAGCTTAATGGTCCCCCAGCAGCCTGTGCTCCTGCCGTGCTGGAATCGAAGCATTTATTCTCCTCTTATATGCAGTGGTATGTGGAAGGCTTTGACTTGTTTTCCATTGTAGGAATTGCACTTGTTGGCCCCAGATGCCGGGAAAATAGCAACACCTGTGTTAAAATGGCAAGGAGCTCTTGGCAGCAAAAGCCTCACCTTTGTGATTTAAAAAAAACAAAAATTTAAGGTTATGTACCCAAATCATGTGCTCCAGAGAGTGTAACATCAAGAGGCTCAGTGCAAGCTACTAAAATAATGGGGAAAAGAATGAGGAGATGACTAACTTCGCCCTATAACTAAAATAAAATTCAAAATGGATTAAAGAGTTAAATGTTCAAATGGAAAATAGAAAAGCATTAGTAAATATTTCTCTAACTAGAGGTGAGAAAAATCTTATTAACCATAGTAGCCACAAAACCTAGGAAGAAACCATAAGAGAAAATACTGACATAATCTACACAGAAAAGATAAGATCCTGGCTGTAAAATATAATAAGATTAAACAGTAAGCCTCAAACCAGGACAAAATATTTTTGACATGGATATAAATAGTAACTTTAACATGAAGAAATCTTTTACAAATAAAGAAGATGATGCCCCCCAACCACAGAAAAATGAGCAAATAATATGAACAGGCAATTTACAAAAAGAGAACTCTAAATGATTAAAGATCTTTTAGAAAAAAATCTACATAACAAGTAATCAAAGAAATAAAAATTAACAAAATAATCAGATACAATCTTTTAGCTATTTAAATTGGCAATGATTTTAATTTTTTTTTTAAGAGACAGGGGGGTCTTACTCTTTCACCCAGGCTGGAGTGCAGTGGCACAATCATCATTCACTTCAGCCTGAAACTCCTGGGCTTAAGCGATCCTCCCACCTCAGCCTCTTGAGTAGCTGAGACCACAGGAGTGAGCCATCATGCCAGGCCAATTTATTTATTTATTTATTTATTTATTTATTTATTTATTTTGTAGAGGCAGAGTCTTGCTTTGTTGCCTAGGCTGGTCTCAAACTTCTGGCGTCAAGCAATCCTCCCACCTCAACCTCCCAAAGTGCTGAGATTACAGGTGTGAGCCACTACACCCAGCTGGCCATAATTTTTTTTAAGTAATAATACTCCATGTTGATATCATGAGGTGGAATAGACAATTACATGTACTGCTAGGAGAGACTATAATAGTCACATCATTGAGGAGGCCAACTTTCATTGAAACCCTAATTTTTAAGCCCACACCTGTGGTAGACAGAATAACAGCCTCTCAAAGATGCTCACATTCTAATCTCCAGAAGCTGTGAATATGTTAAATTATATTCAAAAGGAAATCAAAGCAGCAGATGAAATTAACTTTGCTAATCAGCTGACCTTAAAATAAGAAGATTATCCTGGATTGACCGGGTGGGCCCAATATAACCCTAAGGGTTCTTAAAAGTGGAAGTGGGAGGCAGAAGGGTAGTATCAGAATGATGGGATGTGGGAAGGACTGGACCAGCCATGGCTGACTTTGAAGATGGAGGAAGAGGCTGTGAGCCTAGGAATTGCAGGCAGCCTCTAGAAACTGAAAAAGGAAGGAAACAGAGTCTCCCCTAGAACCTACAAAACGAACGCAGCCTGCCACACCTTGACTTTAGCCCAGTGAGACCTATTTTAGACATTGGACCTCCCGAATTGTAACATAATAAATTGATGTTGTTTTAAGCCACTAAATTTTCTACTGTATGGCAGCCACAGAAAACTAATAGAGTACCCTTCCCCTAACAAAAAAAATAGGATCTCTAGTTATTTCTTCTATTAGAAATATTCTAAAATGTAACCAAAGATATATATTCAATGACGATATACAATAGTGACATTTTGGGATCAATTTCATTACACATATATGCAATGGCTGAAAAATTACATATGCCCACAACACGGAATACTATGCAACCATTAAAGTCATTATGATTTTTAATCATAATGGGATGTGGGAAGGACTTAATCATAATCATAATCATTATCATAATCATAATCAAAAAATCATAAAATCATAATGATTTTAATCATAATGATTTTAATGGCTACATAGTATTCCGTGTTGTGGGTATACGTAATTTCTTTTCATGGGAAGATTTCTGATATATCAGTTTAAAGGCAAGTTACAAGACAATATATACAGTAGCCTACAATCTTTGAAAAACTACACGTCTTTAACATGTCTATGCCAAGATCTTTGCCATGCTCATTGGGTGGCAGGACTAAAAATAACTTTATTTTTCTTTTTGTGATTATATTTTTCAAGTATCCAGCATAAAGCCTATATGACCTAAGCAATTTTGAAAAGAGTATTATAAAAGTATATTATAGCACATTCATATGATGAAATAACATGCCACCATTTAAAAAAATAATCAGCCAGGTGCAGTGGCTCACGCCTGCAATCCCAGCACTTTGGGAGGCCAAGGCAGGCAGATCACAAGGTCAGGAGATCGAGACCATCCTGGCTAACACGGTGAAATCCCGTCTCTACTAAAAATACAAAAAATTAGCCGGGGATGGTGGCAGGCCCCTGTAGTCCCAGCTACTGGGGAGGCTGAGGCAGGAGAATGGCGTGAACCCGGGAGGTGGAGCTTTCAGTGAGCCGAGATTGTGCCACTGCACTCCAGCCTGGGTGAAAGAGCAAGACTCCATCTCAAAGATAAATAAATAAATAAATAATCAAATTATAGAAGGATATTTCATGGCACTGGAAACTATTAATGACATATTACTAATTGAATGTTTCCATGATAGTAAATACATTATGATCCATATTGAGTTTAAAAGAAAAATATGCATAGACACAGAAAAAAGATTGACTGGAAATACACCAAAATATTACCTGTGATGGGACTATGAGAGGTTTTGATTGTCTGTATAGGTTTTCTGTAATTGGAAGCACATGGGTAATTTTTGTTGCTGCCAATGTTTTCAGAAAGCACTTGGCACTGGTCTCCTGGACAGAGGTCCCGAATGGCCACCTGGTAGTCACAGCTACAAGCTCAGGGGAGCCCTTCCTGCCTCCCTGGTGGACACATTCCACCCTTGGGGATGGCATGCACCAGCCCAGCAGAGGCCAAGGGCCTGGCACAGAGGACACAAATTCTGATTGTGACAGAGTCTGCTTTTCACATAAGGTGCCTTCCCTGTGGACCATTTTTCCTAATGCTTTCCTTCCTCAAATGCCTGGCACCTCTCAACTGTGAGCTCACATGGATGAGCAGTGCATCCAAGAATATTCTGGAAGCTCCATTCCAGGGCAGCCCAACTGGGCAAACTCCTCTCAGAAGCCCCAACATCAACACCTTCTGTTCTCTTTGGGATCGATCAGCAGCCCCAGAGAAGAATCCTCCCAACTCCCAGCGGGAGGGAGTCCTGGAGCCCCAGTAGGAGGACCAGGCTGGGGCTCTGGTGTTTCCTGTGCAAAATTTCACTTCCTTCCTCTTTTCCATCCAGTGCCCCCTCTGCCCCTCTATCTGTGGATGCTCAGCTCTGGTTTTTCTCAGAGATGGCGTGAAGAGGATCTACCTGCCTCTGAAGTCATTCTTAAGTCATCCTTGAACAGACAATTATTTTCAGTTGCATCATCATCATCCAGAGGCGGTGCCCCTGTTTCCTGGGGCCTTCAGAGACTGCAGCGCAACTGGGCAGCTCTAGCTGACCCCACTCTCACCCAAGGCTCCCTTAGGGTACGCATCCTTGGGTTTGCAGAAAGCATCACCCTCCCTGTCTGCTTTCTACCTTACACAGGCTGTTGCTCTTCTCACCCCACATCTTACGTGCCCTTATGGGGTTACATATGCCCACGTCTCCACGTACTGTTTTTGGGTGGATTTGAGGAAGGTGATAAGCCAAATGTGCATGTTCAATCCATTCTCCTTAAACAGAAGTCCAAGTTCTGAATGAATACTGACTTTATTAAACTTCGTATCAGTGACATGGAGTGTGTAGGAATTATTACTATTCTCTCCATTTACCATTGAGAAAAGTGGAATCACAGGAGAGTTATGTAATTTACTAATTTCTCAGCTGGGGGATTCTGGGCTGAAGTCATACAGAATTCTAGGAGAAAGGTTTTGTGCATTACTTGGAAGTATACAGAGAGGAGAACATGGGTGGAGAGAAGATGTCAGACCAGGGACCGGCTCATGCAGGGTATGTGAGCAGTGTGGCTGAGCTGGGAACCACGGGAAGACCGCAGTGCTCAATTCTAGATTTTATGGAAGGGCTAACCATGCCTACTTCTGTGCACCAGGGGGAATTTGACTTACAAGACACATGGGATGTTTCCACGTCCACTTTGCTCCTGCATCAAGTCCGCCATCCTCACCCCTCCTGGTATTGGGGTTTGAGCTTGGGGAGCTGGCTTTGTGAATGGGCTGTACCTCTCCAGTCCCAGCCTGAGCCCAGGCTGGGCTCCAGGAAATCTCTCTCAGCAGAGAAGACCAATGGGGAAGTGACCAGTGGCTGAGCTGAGAGAAGGTCACACACGTGGAACACTCCGTGGGAAGGAGATTCTGCAACCCCATCTCCCAGGCAATCACATGGAAATCTCAAGCCCACGTAACCCTGATCATCGGGCCATGCTTGGGGGAGATCAGATAAAGGGCCACTTGTGGGTTCCCAGGATGCAGGACAGTGTCTTCCTAACTGAGTGGCAGGTCCAGCAGGCCAGGCTGAGCTGAGATGGGCCTTGTGCTCATTCCCGCAGAGGCCATCTGATCCCTGGGGGTCTAGGTGATAGTCAAGCACCAAGGGGATTTGGTAGTCCCAGTGCAAACACCAGGAGATGCCAACTTTACTCAGCAAGAGCTACCTTTCAGGCCGGCCTGGAGATCGGCCAAGGAACCAGGGGCAACCAGGGACTCCACCCCAGGTTGGAACTTTTCCAGAGGTTTGGTTTTCAAGTCAGAGGTGGAAATCCATGTGGGAGGGCAGGCTGGTCCCTCCTCCCATACTCTGCCCAATCCATCATCACCTAGGCAGGTGGCTATAAGCCTCTTTCCACCACCTTCCTAGCACCCTCCGCTCTGTGCTGAGAAGAACTACAGAGGCAGAGGTTCTGGAGCAGGCCCAGTCCTACTGGTAGGATCTAGCCAGAAGCTGGGTTCACAGTGTTCCTTATGTCAAGCAGCAGTGGCAAAAGTTGCACTCACAGGTGTCAACTGTGAAGCCAGGCTTCTCCTCACCTGGGCTTAAGAAATGTTCTGGAAAGTGACGTAGGTGGTCTTGAAAGTGAACCCCTACTCCAGTGTTACCAAGCTTAGAGGCCATGTTACTTTCCAACTCTCTCATCTTAGCACTTCATGGGGACTCCAATAAGCAGGACTGAAGGTTCTAAACCTCCAAAACCCCTGTCAAAGCTGCAGCATTGCAAGTCAGCTCTCATGCCCAGCAGCCGAGCCTGTCTGCCTTTTGCACACAGCATCCTTGATGCAGAGTGTGAACACCCATGTGGGATACGGCCTCGATCTGAGGGCACATACCCTCACATGCTGTGCCTTTGGGGGAAAGGCAGGGCTGAAGATGCCCACATTTTTTAAATTTACATTTCCATTGTTTAATCTTCAATTCTGATCTGCAGTTGAGAAATTCTAAATCAATTAGGATTGCCTTCTTTTCGTTCCTAAAAATAGATTCTGTTTCAAAGATCAAATAGAGAACTTTAGGAGAGAACTATTTTGGATTTTCAGAGTACTCATCTTAACTTCCACAGGCTGTTTTATAAAAGTACTTGTTTAAAGGAACAGAAAAAAGAATAAAACAATGTAGGATCTTAGTGCATTGGAGAGTGCACTGCAGCATCAGCTTAGGATATTCTGCCAGTTTAAAAAGTATTCACACTCCCCCTTTCTCGGCTTGGCAAACTCCTATTCATCCCTTCATACCCTAACTCAAATGTCCTATCATCTGTGGAATGTTTTCTGACCGCACTGTCCATTTTCATCCCTAGAAACAATTAATGCTTTTTGTGTGATGCAACCACACAGCTCTTAGTATGTAATCTCTGTGTAGTTTGTATTTTAATCTGCTCTGCATAAAAATTCACATCTGTAAAATGCCTGTCTTCCAAACTCACAAAGGCAGAGACTAAGTCTTATATAGTTCACAGTGATTGTAAAAAAGTGTTGAAAATTCACATGCCACCCCTGCAAAGGCTTCCCAGACTCCCTGGGCAGCAGGAAAATCTACAGACAAGTGATTTAGACTTCTCCCCTCACCACCCACGGCCCACCATGGGTAGTGCGCAGTGGATCTCACTCCTTCCCTTAGGTTATGTAAAAGTCAAAAACGAATTAAAATCCTTCTCTGTAGTCCTCTCATAAGATGTATGAAGAAGGCCATCTGCATTCTTTCCTTCTAGCAAATGAGCTTTAAGAATCAGTTGTGGCCGGGTGCGATGGCTTACGCCTGTAATCCCAACACTTTGGGAGGTGGAGGTGGGCAGATCACTTAAGGTCAGGAGTTCAAAACTAGCCTGCCCAACACAGTGAAACCCCGTCTCTAATGAAAATACAAAAATTTGCCAGACATGGTGGCACACACCTGTAATCCCAGCTACTTGGGAGGCTGAGGCAGGAGAATTGCTTGAACCCAGGGGGCAGAGGTTACAGTGAGCCGGGATTGCACCAGTGCACTCCAGCCTCGGTGACAGAACGAGACTCCATCTCAAAAAAAAAAAACAATCAGTTGTATCTTGTGCAGACCATCGTGTGGCATGTACCTCAACTGTGGTCAGGTCAATCCTGCACTGACCCCACGCAGGGAGCCCCAACCTCAGGGTCCTGGGAGAGGTGGGACTGCAGGCTCTGGAGCCAGAACGCTGGGGTCCAAATTCTAACTCTACTACTTCTAAGCTGTGGGACCTCAGGTAAGTGACTTGATGTCTTGAAGCCTCAATTTTCTTATCTGTGAAATGGGCACAATTAACATTAGCAAATTTAGAGAATTATTATAAGAAATAACTGAGATCAAGTGTAAAGTGTTTAGAACACAGTAGCTGAATCATAATGACAGCTTAATAATGCTAGTTATTTTTTTCTGTTATGAAAAGTATCAGTATAAATCCTATTCCCTCTCTTCCATGAGCACTTGGAGAAAAGAGAGGATCCCAAGAAGGTGGTGGTGTCTTTCCAGACTCTCTGCTGTCCAGGCTCTCTGCTGTTTCTTTCTTACCACGGTGTCCTGTGGGAGACACTGTCAGCCAGTTGGCCCTGATTAAGGAGGAGAGAGGAATGCCCCCCGCCCCCCCCCACACACACATACCACCATCACCTGTGTTACTCACAAGACTTCCCTCTCTCCCTTCCCTTTAGGGCTAGAAGGGGGCTACAGTGTAGAGACAGCATAGGTAAGAGACACAGTACTTTGGAATGGTGAGTCATGCATTCTTAAACACATAAGGCCTGGGTGGAATGAAAAAGAATTTAGGACTAAGAGGAAGTCTCTCTCCAAGAAAGTCTCGGCTGGTGCACCCCATCCCTGGCACCATGGTGGCCATGACCCTACCTGGCTCCAGCCCATGGCTGCCTGCAGGTTGGTTCTCCTCCATCTCTGAATGCCCAGGTCTTGCCAGCCCAGTGCCTAGAACACCATGGGAGAGTAATTGTTGAATATCTGAAAGTAACTAGACTTCGACGAGCTCATTTGGGGCCATGTTTAACCTAAAGGCAAGACAGGTAAGAGATTGAAAACAGATCACTGGCAATTGAAGTTTAAAATCCAATTTTAAAGTTTAGTTAGATGAAGGGATACAGATGCTGAATCATCTTTAAATAGAATAGGAGAGAGAAGTAATATAGAATAGTATTTTTAGATATTTTCCCATTTTAAAATGAGAAATCATTTGAGGGAATCATAATATTAATAAAACCAGCAATAATAATAGAAATTAAGTTTTATTAAATGATTGCTTTATTGTATAATAGCTGTTATTGAATGTTTATTAAAAAGTTAGTAACTAACTTTTATTGAATGTGACAATGTGTTGAGTGCCTCATTAAATCTTTACAACAACCCTGTAAAGGAGATACTGTTGTCCCCATTTTACAGATGGCCAGGTTGAGGTTTAGAAAGACTAACCAACTCAGCCGGGCGCAGTGGCTCACGCCTGTAATCCCAGCACTTCGGGAGGCCGAGGCGGGTGGATCACGAGGTCAGGAGATTGAGACCATCCTGGCTAACGCGGTGAAACCTCGTCTGTACTAAAAATACAAAAGCTTAGCTGGGCGTGGTGGCGGGCGCCTGTAGTCCCAGCTACTCGGGAGGCTGAGGAAGGAGAATGGCATGAACCCGGGAGGCGGAGCTTGCAGTGAGCCGAGATTGCGCCACTGCACTCCAGCCTGGGCGACAGAGTGAGACTCCATCTCAAAAGAAAGACTAAGCAACTCATTCACAGAGCTCATGGGTGGCTCATGGAGGCAGTACAGTCTGACTGTAGATGTTATAGACAATAGACACCTGAACTAATATAATTCTGTAAGTGGGTATGGACTTCCTATTATGTTGTCAACTTCTCCTGTAGGAACACTGGAGTAGAAATGTGGTTCTCCCTTCTGAGAGTTTATAACCCAGTTCTGATGCCAGAACCCATGCATTAAATTATTCAGCAGCCAAATAAGAATTAAGTTTGAAATGCAAGAAAAAAGAAATGAAAAAGTATGGCTACGGTTTTCTTATCTGCTAGATATTGTATTGTCTTGACCCCTTCTATGTTGACATCTACCATTTCAGCTCTAGAGCTACTTCCATGGTAACATGCAGTGTGGCCTTGGCCAAGCCCCGTCACTGCTGAACCTCAGGCTTCTTAGCTATAATTCAATCTCCAAGTTTTCATTAAGGGTGTAGAGTTTACAAAGTCCTTTGCCATCACACACAGAGGCTTCAACAACAAGTGGGACCAGGTTAACCACGTTCTTGCCTTGAAGATATTCCCGATTTGTAGATTGAAAGGGTTAAACCAGCATGAAGCACAGAATGTATAGGGGGTATAATTGCTGCTGGCCGTTGTTTTTAGTGAAGAAGTGGTAACATTATCAGAATTCCAATGGAAGAGCCCTGAGAGATGCTTAGAGATGCCTGCAGTGCCGGTGGTCATGAGGATGATTGTGTCAATGTTTGGCAGGGGCATCTTTGTTTCGAAGATTTCACGGTGCTAAAGAAGTTAATGTGTAAATTAAAATCAATTATCTTCAGATAATTGCCTCTGCCTCCATCTTTCTCACTCTTATTCTCCTCTTTATTCCCTGGGCCTTGAAGGCCTACAGCTTGGAATGATGGCACATGAGTTTGAAAGTAAAGTGGCGTGCTCCTCAGACCACAATGACAGGGGCTAAATCATGTGCTCGGATCAATCAAGAGACATGAGGTCTTAGTCCCTGATTCTCATGCCACTACTACCCTTTCTCAACATCATTCCTTTGAGTTCTTTTTCCTAGAGAAGGACCTCAAATCTTTTTTTGACAGACCCCACCCAACTATGGATGGCAGTTATCCTGGGTAAGAGTACAGCTGTGGTGCTAAGGACTTTATGGGCACTTCCCAGCTGTGTGACCTTGAGTTAGTCACTTTCCCTCTCTGAGACTTAGGTTTTTCATCTATAAAATTGGGTAATATTAACCTACCTCAAAGGGGGCTGTTATGAGGATTGAATTAGAAAACAGCCCCTGTTACATGACTAGGAAAGAAAGCTATTGATACCATTGTGCTTTAGGCTACACTGGTTCTTAAAAAACTTGTAACCCAAATATAACCAGGCCAGAGGTCCAGTCTCTGCGTAGAGTAGCTTTTGAATAAACAATAGTTTGACAGCCAAAAGTAATTCTTAAAATCTTTTCCGAAATATCCTATAGATCATTGAAGAAGGTGTAATTCACATTCTATAGCAAAACGTTTTAAAAGCATCATTCCCTATTTACTCCCCTCTCAACCTTCAAGCTGTCCCATAGCTTCCCCACAAGACTTTCTCCTTCTCTCCTATTTCCACTTAAGGCACCATGCAGCCTATGGTCTCTTTGTTTTGCCTGTCCCCTGACTTCCTGCTCTACCTTTCTTCCTTCTGGTAATCCATTCCCATTCCTGAATACAGTGCCTTACCTAGGCCATTAGGGGTCCTTCCAATTCTGCAATTCTTTCGACTCATAATACCGCCCGACAGACAGAAGGTCTGAGACCATGCAGGAAGACTGTGAGCCCTATTGAGAAGGTCAGGTGTGTGCACAGGCTGCAAATACTGCTAACACACTTAGATCCACTAAATTACACGTAAATAACTTGAATTGCTTTTAGAGCGATGCACAAAACAGAGGACACTCTTTGCTGCCAGCAAGGGCTTCAAGTTTTGAATGCTTAGCTGGCTTCTTACCTGGAGAACTGTCCTGGACCACACACCCTTTTGGTCCCACTGGCATCAGGTTAGAAAGAGGCCAGCAAATCCCATGAAAGGCCTTCTGAGCCTTGAAGGCTCCACTGGGAGAGAGGAAAGAGGAAAAATCCTTCTCCGCCAAAGCCAACTGCCTACTCCTTTCCCAAGACCTTGCCCTGTTTGGCCTTCTGATGAAGGTGGTACTTCTCGAAAAGGACTATCATTCTACAGCCGCGGGTGCCAAGAGCTCAAGAGATAAGAGAATGTTTACTCAAAGGAGAAAACTACCTTCTGCTCAATGCTCTACTTGCACTGAAAGTTCCATTCCCTGCTAGAGTGTCCTCATTAGATGTTTTCAAGGCCTTTGTTTTGTCCTTGACTTCAGGGTGAATGGAAGAGAAATGTTGAAGAAAATATATGTAGACCAAAGTCCAACCCAGCCTCTTGTGGACATTTGCTAGACAGAGTTCTTGGTATCTGGAAAGGGCACAGCGTCCACCGCAACCTCTGAACCTTAACTCAAGAGCCAAGAGCATCACCTCATTTGGATCTGAGCAGAATCCCATCAGCAGTTCCCTCCGAGGAAGGCCCATCACTCAGCAAGTCGCTCCCAGGGTCTTCCGTCCCCATTAGTATTTAATGTTATTCCTATGGTAAGCGATGGCTGGGATCATCTCTTTTGGAATGGGTCTGGGTTTAGTTTGCCCGTGGAAAAGGATGCATTAGTGAGATTAAATGGGGCTTGTCATGCCAGCACATGTCACTGGAGCTGCTACAGACAATAACGACAGCAGGAAATGATCTTTCGCAGATGATGAATTCGTGTCTAGATTTGACTGTGCTTTTTTGTAAAGGTGTGTTGGGGGTCACAGTTTCACACAGTTCAAACGGGTTTCCTGACAGGTTGCCAGCTCTAGAGTCTTGCAGTAGATCGGGTGAATGTGCTTGGTTAAATGCAAGCTAATGTTTGTGCCTTTGATGGAGATGCAAGCACCACCAGGAAGACAAAAAGAAAGTAAAAATTAACAGCAGGAGGAGAATGGGGAAAACTACCTGTTGTATTCCAGGCACTGAATTATAATGCTCAGTTAATTTCTCTGGCTCCCTCTAAACGGTGGGCTCCTCAAGAATGAGAACCACAGTTTATCCAGTTCTATTCTCCCAATTTTATTACAGCACCTGGCACATAGTAAACACTCAGAGATTGATGAATGTATGAATGGCCAAACTCTGCTTGATTCCCATTTTAGAGGAACAAAATCCAGACAGATACATAGCTTTAAGTGGGAAAAAAATCATTAAAACAGCCTAAGCGCATTATAATACAACGGCATAAGGCAGTATCATTAAGTCATTAAAAATAATGTGGATCCAGATGAATGGATGAATAAAATGTGGAATATGCATGCAACAGAATATTATTTAGCTTTAAAAAGGAGGGGAATCCTGACACATGCTACAACACTGATGAACCTTGAGGACATTATACTAAGTTAAATAAGCCAGTCACAAAAGAGCATGTATTGGATGATTCCACTTGACTGGATGATTCCATTTGAAGATTGGATGATTCCACTTGACTGGATGATTCCATTTGAAGATGATATGAGTTATCTAGAGTAGTTGAATTCATAGGGACAGAAAGTAGAATGGTAGTTGCCAGAGGCTGGAGGAGAGGGGAATGGGGAGTTGTGTAATGGGTACAGAGTTTCAGTTTTGCAAAATGAAAAGAGTTCTGTAGATGGATTGTGGTATTGGTAGCACACCCATGTGAATGTACTTAATGCCACTGAACTGTACTCATAAAAATGTACAGTTAAGATGGTAAATTGTATGTTTTGCACATTTTACTGCAAGTAAAACAAATGATGGAAATTTTGTCCAAATGGAAAAATGCAATATGTTTTGTCCAAATGGAAGAATGCAAAATGGCATAGACATGCACATGAAAAGGAATAAGCAAAGAGAAAACCACTGCATGGTGGGTGGTGGCATCATCACCATTATGTCATTTTTAAAATGTATTTAGTATTTACACATTTCCTTTAAAAAAACTTTTTTTGCTCAAAAAAGTAAAGATATCAAAAGAATACCTAGCAGGAGAAAGGAATAAAAATACAAATAGATCTGAATGATACTGACAAAATGGCTGCGGTCATGGGTTCCTGACATAGAGGGATGCAGAGCTTGTTAAGTGCCAAAGTCCCTTAGTCACTTGCTTTTGATGATGGTGGTGGTGGTGGTGATGATGATGGTGATGGTAGTGGTGGTGGTGGTGATGGTGATGGTGATGGTGATGGTGGTGGTGGTGGTAATGGTGATGGTGGTGATGGTGGTGATGGTGATGGTGGTGGTGGTGATGGTGATGGTGGTGATGGTGGTGATGGTGATGGTGGTGCTGGTGGTGGTGATAGTGGTTGTGATGATGATGGTGATGGTGATATTGGTGGTGGTGGTGGTAATGATGCTGGTGGTGGTGGTGATGGTGATTGTGATGATGATGATGATGCTGGTGGTGGTGGTGATGGTGGTGATGATGGTGGTGGTGGTGATGATGGTGGTGGTAGCGGTGATGATGATGGTGGTGGTGGTAGTGGTGATAATGCTGGTGGTGGTAATGATGATGATGGTGATGATGATGGTGGTGGTGATGATGATGGTGGTGCTAATGATGGTGGTAGTCAGTGGGTGAGTCGTGGTGATGATGGTAATTGGTGGTGGTGATGATGATGGTGGTGGTGGTGGTGGTGATGATGTTGGTAATGATGATGGTGGTGGTGATGGTGGTGGTAATGATGGTGGTGATGATGATGGTGGTGGTGGTGGTGGTGATGTTGGTGGTGGTGGTGGTGATGGTGGTGGTGGTGGTGGTGATGGTGGTGGTGGTGGTGATGATGGTGGTGATGGTGGTGGTGATGATGCTGGTGATGGTGGTGATGATGATGGTGATATAGTTGAACTGCAGAAAACTGAATTAAATAAATTGGAAGGAATTCAATAACACGTACTTGATGCTGAAACTTGAAGGTAGATGGAAGTTCTAGGCAGAGACTCAAAGACTGGGATTACTGTTAATGCAAGAGTTTGGTGATGAATGTCAGGGATGGAGGTGCACATACACGTACCTACGCTGAACTGGGAACCATGAAACCAGGGTCCCAACATACCCTGCGTAGATCAGTTCTCTTCTTGTATCCTCACTTTCTCTGTCTGTGAAATGAAAAGTCTGCACTGAAGAATCTCCAAGCAACATTTCAGCTCTGACAGTTTCCAAATGGACTGAACTTTATCAGCCCCTTAGAAGTTAAAAAAGGACAGGAATACTCCAATATTGAATGTCTAACAGGATCTCCTGTTAAGAAAGCATTTCCATGAAGTTATTTTAAAATAATTGAATGTGTACTGCAATGCTCACAATAAATATATGAATACAAACAAGAGAAATTCATGTAAATATATAATTATATTATGCACATTATATAAATGTCATATAAACTCTGAGAGGGTAGAAACCAACCATGACTACAGGTAATCCTGAATAAATCACTTGTTATGCTTAGCTTTTTGCATATGAAAAATGACCTCTGTGTCTGCCTGTTTTTTGTTTATCTTTGTGTAGGTCTTACCCACCACAGAAACTCAATAGTGGCAAAACAGAAGGCATTTCAATTGAACATTTTAGAAGATATCCAAGTCTCAGATCTTTTTGATTCACACCAATGTGCCCAAGTAGCATGCTGCTGTGTCAGGAGTGTACCAAGGGATGAACTGAGGAAGCAGAGGACCCTTGGAGGACCCTGAGGGCACAGTTGGGAGAGATGAGAGAACAGAACAAGATGGTGACCGTTCACAACATGTAACTGAGTTCAGCTTCTCCTGTTGCCATTGAAGAGGTTGGGTGACCATGGACCTCTAGCACAGAGTAAGTTGGATAAGGTCAGTATCCTTACTGAGTTTATCCTTGAGCTCACTGAGGTTCCCTGATAAACAGGATGTTGGAGCCATCAGACCCTATGTGAGGATATGGGTACAGATGCTGACTAAGACCAGAAGGCTGGTCCCCTGAGAGAATTCAGAGAGAATTCTCCCAGCTCTTAAAGATTCACTGGATACTGAGAAAACTCGGGGAAGTGAGGAAGGCAAACCACGCAGGTGCCCCTCTAGGTCTTGCAAGACCTCTTGGGGAAATAAACTGAATGGTAATGGTTGCAAGTCAAGGTAATGGGTTTGCATGCAGAGGTCACTCACAAATTCTGAGTTTGCACATAGGATGTTTGCTCTATGAAGGTATCACAGAACATTTTCTGTTTATTCCACATCTCAACATAATGTTGTGGGAAAGTGATAGTTCTACTCTTCAGAGATGCCCACAAGAGTTGGGAAAAACTAAATGTCAGACAGAAGTGGGCAGCCCCTCCCTGTGGCTCTGCACCAAGTTTAAGGTTGAAAACTAGGGTGAACATTTACCTGGTTTCCTGAACACACCATGCCAAACAATTGATTTTGGCATACTGGTATAACTGATTCTCTAGGAAGGTAAAGGTAAATCTCTGGAGAAGACTGTTATGGACTGAATTTTTGTGCCCTCTAAAATTCATATGCTGAAGCCTTACCCTCCAATATGATAATATTTGGAGGTATAGACATTGAGATGTAATTAGGTTTACATAAGATCACAGGGGTGGGCCTGCCATGATGGATTTAGTGTCCTTATAAGAAGAGGCAGAGCTCCACCATGTGAGAACACAGCAAGAAGGTGGGCATCTGCAATCCAGGAAGAGACTCCTCACCTTAAACTGAGGCCACCCAACATGCAGTACTTTGTTATGGCAGCCCTAGCAAATCAACACAATGATGACAATGACAATGGCCACACATGCTGGCAACTTAATCTCAAACTTCCCAGCCTCTAGAACTGTGAGAAAAAAATGTATATTATTTAAGCCACGAGGTCTACCATAATTCGTTATAGCATACTAAGACAGATGCAGTGATTATATTATTTACTTCTTATTAGCTAAATAGTAATAATGATGATGATGGCTATGGTTGACTCATGTCCCACCAAAATGATACGTTGGACTCTTAACACATATTACCTCAGAATATCACCGTATATGTAAATAGGGTCATTGCAAATTAAGATGAGGTCTTCAGGGTGGCCCCAATCCAATATGACTGGTTTCCCTATGAAAGGGAAAATTGGGGGGCCAGACATGGTGGCTCATGCCTGTAATCCCAGCACTTTGGGAGGCCGAGGCAGGGGGATCACCTGAGGTTGAGAGTTTCAGACCAGCCTGACCAACATGGAGAAACCCCATCTCTACTAAAAATACAAAATTAGCCAGGCATGGTGGTGCATGCCTGTAATCCCAGCTACTCTGGAGGCTGAGGCAGAAGAATCGCTTGAACCTGGGAGGCAGAGGTTGCAGTGAGCCAAGATAGCACCATTGCACTACAGCCTGGGCCACAAGAGCGAAACTCCATCTCAAAAAAAAAGGGAAAATTTTGGACACAGACAGAAGGAGAATTTCACATGAACGTGAAAGTAGAGATTGGGGTGATGCTTCTACACACCAAGTGATATGGTTTGGTTGTGTCCCCACCCAAATCTCACCTTGAGTGGTAACTCCCATAATTCCTATGTGTTGTGGAAAGGGAGAAAATTGAGTCATGGGGACAGTTTCCCCCATACTGTTCTCATGGTAGTGAATAAGTCTCACAAGATCTGATGGTTTTATAAGAGGTTTCCCCTTTCACTTGGCTCTCATTTGCTCTTACCTGCTGCCATGTAAGACGTGCCTTTCGCCTTCCACCATGATTGTGAGGCCCCCGCAGCCACATGGAACTGCGAGTCCGTTAAACTTCTTTTTCTTTATAAATTACCCAGTCTCAGGTATGTCTTTATTAGCATCGTGAAAAGAGACTAATACACCAAGGAATGCCAAAGCAACCACCAGAAGCCAGGAGTGAGGCCTGGAACAGATTCTCCCTCAGTGCTCTCAGAAAAAACAAACAACCCTGCCTTGCCACCCCTTTATTTCAGATTTCTCACCTCCGGAACTGTGAGGCAACAAATGTCTGTTGTTTAGGCCACCCAATGAGCAGGACTTGGTGATAGCAGCCCTGGCAAGCCAATACGATGATGACGATGGCCATGACCACACCACTGCCTTATGAGTGAGTGCACACTCACTTTACACTGAGGGCACAGCAGGGAGAGATGAGAGAACAAAACAAGATGGTGGCTGTTCACGACATGTAATTGAGGTCAGCTTCTTCCTCAGCTTCTTCATTAGAGAGGTTTGGTGACCACGGGCCTCTGGCACAGAGTAAGCTGAATAAGGACAGTCCTTGAGCTCACTGAGGTTCCCTGATAAACAGGAAGTGGAGCCATCAGACCCTGTGTGAGGGTGCAGGGAAGGGTGCTAAGACCAGAAGGCCGGTCCCCTGGGAGAATTCAGACCATGGTGATCATATCAGTTGGTGTGTGATTGACCACCCGGGCCATAGTGGTTGCACTTATAAAGTATAAAGTAGACGAGGGCAAGACCCCAGCTGGAGGCAGAGACCAAGCTTGGTGGTTATTCAGCCACCACTATCTGCATGGCCTTGGGAAAGCAGCTTGGCCTTGGGTGAATGGCTTGGCCTCTGGCTCCAGTGTCCGCATCTCTAGAAGAGACATCACAATGCAAGGGCTTCCACTTGCTGCAATTACGTAAGAGATCATGTACAAAAGCGCTCGGCCCCTCATGAATACTTCACAACTACTCGCTGTTATGTTTTTATTCCAGAGTTCCCAGTTTACAAGCCCTTTGCAAAGACACCA
The DNA here is from genome assembly GCF_029289425.2 of Pan paniscus. NCBI lineage: Eukaryota > Metazoa > Chordata > Mammalia > Primates > Hominidae > Pan > Pan paniscus. Next base: position 98,295,356 of record NC_073264.2, on the reverse strand, counting down.
TCTAATCTTCCCACCCATCTTGTCCCCAGCTAACTACTAGTATTATGATTCTCTTCTCTACAAAATCAGGGAAACAGCAGCTTCTAAGAGTCCTGGGTTGTTGGCTCCTAAACTGTTCACCCTGACCCAGCTTGGAGGCCCCCACTTTTCCCCAGCCACTTGAGGCTTGCTGAGCCTGGAGAAAATGTGTGTTCTACTTAAGCCAGTTAATGTGTAGATTTTATGCCCTAAACAAAGATAACACTAATGAATTCACAGTCAACCTTTTCAGCCCTGTGATAGAAAAAGATTTTCAGTCACTTTAGCCCAAGCTACATTTGCACCCAGGGTCACTCAAAGAAAAGGACAACACATTAATCTTTGTCCTCCTTGTGTTGAACAACCTCTCAAATAATCCATAGCACGGCATGAAGTGAAACTCAAAACCTTAAAACGCCATCTATCTGGTCCCCAATTAAAACATAATCTTTTTAAGCTGCCAATACCCACTGACCAGAATCAATAGAGGGGAAGATTATGAATGGCGTTTCCTAGTGATCTGGTCAGACAGGGAATGGATTGCTGCTGTCATGTCCGGAGGGACAGGAAAGTGGATGTCCAAGGTAACCACAGATAATCTGGCTTCGCCTTCTCGTGTAACTGATGTGGAAATCATATCTTCTGTGAACAGCCATAGAGGTAATTTTTTTTAAAGTCCTGCTAAGCCACAGTTTAAGTTTCAGGGAAGTGAAATAAGTACCACTCCAAGCATTCGACGGATATCTTGTAAGAGCATCCTCTGTGCCAGGTGCTCTGCTTAAAAGTGAAGGGTGGTGAGATTGATGTGGAGTTGGTGATGTTCTGGGAGCCACTGGTCTTCCTCCCTTCTCCCTTTTAACACATGAGAAAAATGGGGCTTAAAGTTGGGATGGGATTTCATACAGGTGACAGAGTCTGCACCCGGCCTGGGCTCCTGATGCAGAGGCTCCTGCCCTTTGGATCTAAACATACTTCAGTTCAACTGGCTCTGAACTTTACACCCACCGGGGACTTTCCACACAACAGACGTGAGTGGTCCCTGAAAATCTAGTAGCGGCCACACCCCACAGTAGCTCAGGACTTGTCTCTGAAACATTTGCCACATCAAATGAGGATAAGACTTGAGGCCAAAGCTTAATTCCCAGAAGCCAGTGAAAATGCTCTGTTCTGGTCACTTTGACCTACATTTCCATGTTCTGTTTCTAGGCCAGCATGGTGGATTGGCAGCTGTGTTCTCATTCCCCAGCCTCAAAAGTCATCATTCTCTATAAACACTGCTGCTTTTCCCATTTTGGACACCACCTGGATTTAAGAGGGTTTTTGGGAGAGATGCTAACAGTGGGTGTCTACTCTGTACCAGGCGCAACGGCTTACCGCATATGAACCTGTAATGGGAAGGTGGTTTGAGTGCGAATGCTCAGTGGGAAGAACACTGCTTTTTCCTGTTGATGGGCCCTCCTTCATCCCACTCCCTAAAATGTCTTTCTGGTAGGTGGGGTCTGGGCTTCAGGGATGAAAAAACAGAGAGTGGCCTAAGGAAGGCCCAGAGAAGCTGAGGACAACAGGAGATGGCCTTGGGAGAGATCTTTATAGTGAAAGAAGAAAGAGGGGCTTTATAATGAACTATGGGAGAGTGTTGTATAATGAGAAAAAGATGAGTTGAGATGGAGAGGCAGAGGGCAAGAGAGAGATAGGCCAAAGCAAGCCTCATGGGCTGGGAGAGCCATGTTGGTCTCCCCTGTGCTGAGTTGGCTTGGCAAAGAGTGCTCCAAAGAGGCACGGGGTATGATGAAATTAGGGAGGAGAGAAAATGGAATGTGAGAGCTATTGGGGGAGTATGAATTGGGTCACTTTCAATGTCTTTCAAGACATTCAAGTTCAAGGTTAGAGTCATTTTATTACTGTAGTTGCTCAGGTTGCTCATTTCTTTGATTGTGATCCTTTTCATGTGGATTCAGAAATCACACAGGATCTATTTCAGAGGAGCATCATGCTGGGACCATGGACTAAGGCCATCCCTCAACTTAGAGATTGGCAGTTGTCAGAGGAGGGGGGACTGTGCCCCAGAAAAGGGGAATTATTTTGAGGTACCAGCAGATGTCTACAGCACTGACTCACCCAGGGCCACACTAGCCATAGGTGGCCAGGATAGAATCCAGCCCCAATATCCCCTCTCTCCAAGACCTCTGCTATTTGTTTTTGACCAGCTTCCTCCCCTGGTCTGGCCACCACGCCTCGTGCAGGGCTAATGGGGTAAAATGACAGCATCCATGGTGACATGGTTTGGCTCTGTGTCCCCACCCACATCTCATCACCAGCTGTAATCTGCACATGTGGAGAGAGGGACCTGGTGGAGGGGATGGATCATGGGGGCAGTTTCCCCCATGCTGTTCTTGTGATAGTCAGCGAGTTCTCATGAGATGTGATGGCTTTATAAAGGGCTCTTCCCCCTTCAAGTGCTCTCTCTCTCCTGCCACCATATAATACGTGCCTGCTTCCCCTTCCGCCATGATTGTAAGTTTCCTGTAGCATCCCCAGCCGTGCAGAATGGTGAGTCAGTTAAACCTCTTTCCTTTATAAATTACCCAGTCTTGGGCATTTCTTTAGAGCAGTGTGAGAGCAGACTAATATACACGGACTAAAGATGGAGCCATGAGGACCCTTTAAAAGACAAGGCCTCATGCCCTTGGTGGCACCTCTGTGAGAGGTGAGCACCTTTATGACAGCTGAGCTCCAGGAAGCTGGGAGAACCGTGCTAGGCCTGGACTGGGTAGACAGTGTTGAGTAGTGGTAAGAGCATCCTGATTTGGCAGAGCAGGGTTTATGAGAATAGAGGGCTACTTGGAAAGACAGGCAAGGCTTAGACAGGTAGGGCCTTGAATGGCAACAGAAGGGCTTTGAGAAGGCACATTTCCGCAGAGACTGTCTCTAAGGAGGAAGCTCAGTCTAGTCACTTACAGATGTAGTCCCTCATGCTTAGAAAGAGTTCAAGGGAGGATGTCAGGGACCCCATGTTTTGCCATTGTTCTGTTTCTTGTCCTGACCCTCCTGAAGCAGAAGTAATCTGATAAAGGTCTACTTCTGACCTATATAACATCAGAAATCTTTAAAAGTCAGATTTGAGAACTTAATATAACAGTGACCTTCTGATGCTTTCAAAAACAGTGCATCTCTATAAAGAACTCCCTAATTCATTAAGTGGGACAGTCATTGAAATTCTAAAATAGATCTGTATCTGAGAGACTCATAGCTGGGGTTTGGAGGGAGACTTGCTGCTCCTTGGATACCCTGGAATATTCGTTCTCTCTCTCTCTCTCTGTCTCTCTCTCTCCTCCCTCCCCCTCCCCTCCCTGTCTGCAAGAATTCCTTTTGAAATGTACACACACTTACACATACACAGGACCAGGGTCAATATATCTATCAGTGACAATATACCCACCAGTGACATTTTAACATCCTAACATCATATTTTAAAACAAGCAAATTGGATTTAAAAATTTTGTATGGTTTTTATTTCCATGGAATTTACATTTGGCTCACTAGTGACCAAAAGAATCAGAATAAAACTACAATTGTTATTTTATAAAAAGACAGAAAATAATGTTTAATCTTTATGAAAAATATAAGAAATAGGTACACAAAACACATGAAATATTTACAGTTTAATGTCATCAGAAACCCAGATGTCCCTCTGTGAATCATTTTATAATGAATATCTCCATCTATTGAAAATCAAGCTCAGTTTTACTCTAAAGTGTGAATGGGTCAAGGAGAGTGTGAAATGGAACAAGAGACCCCCAAGCTCTCTGTGCGACACTCGGCCCTGCACCATCCCAGCATTTCATCCTCATGCCTCACTTGTGACATTGGTACGATTGTCCTATTTTGCCAGGTGGCTTGTCAAGGATGAGTGAATCAATTCGAGTGTTTTGGGCTGCAAGGAACAAAAATAGGCCTGTAGCTGGCTAACCAATGAGGAAGGCCATTGGTTGCCAGACTTCAGTTCCCTCTTTCTCCCAATGGTCTCTTAGCTTTGCTCCTCTCAGCCAAGTCTTTTAATATCCATAGAGGCAGATCACTGGATGGGAGCAGCATGCGTCCACATTCACATCTGGAGCAAAAGAGAGGAACTAGCTTCCCGTGGCTCCCTTCTGAGAATGAGGAAGTTTATTTCCCAAAAGAACTGGGCAAGTGCCTCTGGTTTCCTTGACCCAAGTTGACTCACGCCTGCCCATTTCTTTTCTTTCCTTCTTTCCTTCCTCTTCCTTCCTTCCTTCCTCTCTCTCTTTCTTTCTTTCTTTCTCTCTTTCTTTCTCTCTTTCTCTCTTTCTTTCTTTCTCTCTTTCTTTCTTTTTCTTTTCACAGTCTCATTCTGTTGCCCAGGCTAGAGTGCAGTGGCATGATCTCGGCTCAATGCAACCTCCGCTTCCTAGGTTCAAACGATTCTCCTGCCTCAGCCTCCCAAGTAGCTGAGATTACAGGTCTGTGCCACCATGCCCAGCTAATTTTTGTATTTTTAGTAGAGATGAGGTTTTGTCACATTGGCCAGGCTGGTCTTGAACTCCTGACCTCAAGTGATCTGCCCATCTCAGCCTCCCAAAGTGCTGGGATTATAGGCGTGAACCACCACGCCCTGCCAAGCCTGCCCATTTCTGAACCACCCCAGGATGCCTGGGATTTCCTCCAGGGGCCGGGCCCAGTCAGCTGAGGCAGGGACTGGTGACGTCCACTGCTCTCAGCTCGAAGATGTCCGAGAGCCCTCAGTGTGGGTGAGTCGCCAGAAATTAATGGTAAAACACGTAACACAAGCAGCCATTGCTATGCATGCTGCTAAAATATCTGAAAACATTCAATTCTTTCATGAATAGGATTTTAAATACTGTTTCCCTGCCTCACAAACTGACCCAGATTAGACATAAAAGAAATTCTTGGACCTTAAGGTAAAAACACTGCACACAACACACACCCACAAACACACACACACACACTTTAAAGCTCAGAAATAGATAAAATACAAACCAGCGTGTACATGATGGAATTTAAAAACATAAGCTGGTAACCCGAAGACATTATTAATTTTGAAGTTATAACTAATTTAATTAATAAGAAAAACTGAATGATGATGCCAAAGAACCTGTAACTGTTAAAATGCTGAAACATAAAATATGCTATAAACAATTAGACATTGTGATTATGAAGAAATTATTTTGCTCAGCTGAGTTTTCTTACTGATTTTTAAGTGAGCAAATGTCTTTCATAATAATACTTTGATTAATGGTAACACTTATTAGGAGCTCATTAAATTCAAACCTGGGCCAAGTATACCCCTGCATCATTTCATTTCCTCTCCACATCACCTGGGAAGGAGTTGCTATCCCTGTTTATGAAGGAACTTAAAAACTGAGGCTTGGGGAAATTCCTTAATTATCTAAGACACCCAGGTAAGGAGGTCCAGGTAAGCTCCAGGCCTGGACAATCTAACCATCATGCCATCGGGAAGGAATCCTCCGAGGCTTCGCTAGGCTGGCTTCGTGGCTCTCATTCATTATTCACTGGCTTAAAATCATTAATTGAGTGTCTTCTGTGTTCCAGCCAGGCACTCTGTTAAGCATCACCAAGAACTGCTTCAAAACAAAGCACAAACCCCAAGAAAGGCTTTGTTTTGGCATTTCATTTTTCCGAAGGGCCAGAAACTCAATACACAGTTCATGATTTCACCTGTCAGAAAAAAAAGCCAGTGCCAATGTCAAAAATTTCCGTCTGTCTTTTATGTATCTGTGGTTGGGACAATTTAACATGACTGAGGGTCTTGATTTTATCCACAACTATTTTTTTGAAACAAAAATCTTTCTCTAAAAGAAGTTAGTAGGCCCTAAACTATGGGTATATTATAATTTACCATATTCAGCTATTATTGGAAATGTATTTGGCTTTCAAATGTTTATATTATAAATATTACTGAATTATACTTATAAATTTATCTATAACTTTTGACTATAATTCTCTAGGTAGAAAAGATACCTAGAAATTTAATTACAGTCAAAACATGGGAACATCTCTAGGGCTCTTAATGAGTGATCTGATGAATTATTGTCCCAAAGTGACAGATGAGCACACCCATTTCAGCCCAAATAAGTCCCCATGGAGCCTGAAACTGACTCAAGTCTTTGGAATATGGGGAAATGGACCATCTCGGGGTAGTATTCTAGGCTTTGGTTCTAGGCATGGCCTCTTTTGAGTGATGGTAATTATTGGTGTAAACGACACACTTTCTTGTTAGAGGGTCGTTTAAATGAATTTAAGTGGACACATGTCCACTTAAATGAATATAAGTTGCCAGGTCAACTGAGTTATTTGTCAGGAGTGAATCTTCAGGCCTTCCAGGTAACCCCTCATCATGGGTGACTTGGGAATGGCCAAGCCTATGCTCAAGTCCAAAACTGACAGAAGCCTGAATTTCTCAGGGGCAGTTTCCATTTTCCCTTCTAGGGGCCAGAATACAGAAAGTGGTAGACCATCACATTAAGAAAAAAAATAGACATCCTTGCATCACTTTAACATGGCTACAAAAGTTCTTCCAAGTGAATGACAACAATGATTCTGCAAGTCCCTTCCTGATTTTGACAGTTAAGATTCTAAGCAATTCTGCAGCACCATGGCACCCCCCAACCCCCAAGTATAGCACTGGGCACACAGCAGGTATGCAGTAAATATTTGATGAGCTCCATTTGTATTTGAGTCAGACTAGTTTCCTAATGTCCAACCTTTACTTGCAAAGATTCTCCTCCACTTTTACTTGAAACAGAATTATTTGAGAGCTCCATCTTAACGTTCAATGTTTAAGGAAAAGCAATATTTGTGGCTACTTATATAGAGCAGGGGTCAGAAAACTACAGCCCACAGGCCAAATTCAGTCTACTGTTGTTTCTGTATGGGCTGAGACCTAGGAATGACTTCTACATGTTTGAACGGTTGAAAAAAAAATCAAAAGAATAATATTTCATGACACCTGAAAATTATATGAAATTCTAATTTCAGTGTGCATCAGTGAAATTTGGTTTTTTTTGTTTTGTTTTGTTTTTTTGTGTGTTTTTGTTTTGAGACAGAGTTTCACTCTTGTCACCCAAGCTGGAGTGCAATGGCACAATCTCAACTCACTGCAACTTCGCCTCCCGGGTTCAAGCGATTCTCCAGCCTCAGCCTCCCGAGTAGCTGGAATTACAGATGCCCACCACCACACCTGGCTAATTTTTGTAATTTTAGTAGACATGGGGTTTCACCATGTTGGCCAGGCTGGTCTCGAACTCCTGACCTCAGGTGATCTGCCTGCCTTGGCCTTTCAAAGTGCAGGGATTACAGGCGTGAGCCACCGCTCCTGGCCTGAAATTTGATTAGAACACAGTCACGCCTTTTCATGATTATATTTTCTACAGCTGCTTTCATGCTACACTGGCAGAGTTTAGGTGGGCGCCAGAGATCCTGTGACCCGCAAAGCCTAAAGTATTTGGTATTTGGCCTTGTAGAGAAAAAGTTTGCTGACCCTGCCACAGAGGACTTGTCTTATTTAAAGTATCTAATCATCGAATTAAGAAAGCAGAATATAAATAAAAATAGTCTGTGCACCCCCCACAAATAAAGACGTGTCCTATATCATTAAGAAGTTATCAGACTTCTGTTTTCTTGGTTTTTAATCTACATTTGACTTTTTAAAAATATACACATGCCAGATATCACAAGCGGAGTGGTTCAAAAAGGAGCAGTAAAATGCAAATTCAATTTTCATCTTTTAACAGCACAATGAAACAAAAAAATAATAATAAGGCATATATTCTAAAAATTGCCAAAACGATCCCAGAGAGCCATGGGGCTGAAATCAGTTATGACACAGGCTTGCCTCCCTTGCCTGGTACTAATTCTGTAAGGGAAAAGGTGGAATTGACCTTCGCAAGAGATTTAAATGGTCTTAAAAAAATATCCAGCAGGCCATCCCCCTCGAAACAGGAATGCGGCCCCTCCCATCTTCCTCCTATGGTAAAGCTTGCTCCTCAAAGTCAGTAAGTAACTTACGGTAATGGATTTCAAAGTCAAGAATCTAATGCAAATCTAAGTATTTGCTTATACACTCTCTGAATTCTCGACAGATTAAGTTTGGAAGTATTTTCATAGATCATATCTACATAATCTAATAGAGATGATTTCAGGAACACTGAAGATGTTTCCTGTGATGTGCTTGCCAGAGTGCCGCTTCTCGCCAATAACATTAATAAAGTATGTGTTTTTGTTTAAATTTTTTTATTTCATCCAATTTATAGAACAATGTCGAGAGGTTTTAAATAATATTCTGCTTCTGTTGAGGTCTTTATCTTGACAGAACTACTGGAGAGAAATGGACGATTCTGAGGATAAGGGATCTTTGTCTCTGTTAAGTTTATGTAACATAATTGACTTTGTTAAAGGACGTTTAGGAATCGTGTGATTTACATCTCGGGAGAGCTTAATACATCATCCGCACCAGGTTCCACTTATTTAAATATTTCATTTTAAAAGGTGCAGCCGGCCCATAACTTCATCAGCACCCACCTTTCCCAGCTGAAATGGATTCTCTAGCTCAATCATTACACCCGAGACTCGAACAAATGAAGTCTCTTCGCCGCTTCTCTTGACAAGGGACCCTGTGCTGTTTCATTACCTTTCTCCATCAAGTTACATGAGGCCCAGGCGAGATTTTCCTAAGCTAATGTCATTGGGGGGATCAGAAAAGATTAGACTCTTGAAACTTCCATTTTTCTAGTGTAAGTCATTTTTTCAGGTGTAAAGCGTGTCGATGCATGCAGGTCGATGGGGAGGTGAGGAGGACAGAGCAGCACGTGCTTAAGTGCGTGCTCCGAGTGCCCTGTCACTCACTCCCACCTCCATTGTTCATCAGCTGTGTGGGCTTGGGTGTGTTGCTTGACCTCTCTGAGATTCCCTTTTCTCTGCTGTACACTGAGGCCAATAATACTGAATCCTTGCACCATAAATGCATGCACCAGATGATGAGCACAGGCTCTGCTAGGACTGGTGTCACAAAGACAGCCAGCTCATGTCCTCAAGGAGCTCCAGAGAGTCAATTTCCTTCTCCAGAGCTCCCTCCTCATCAAGGCTCATGTTACTGGGAGGGTCCAGACCATAGGCAAGTCAACAGACAACTGAAGCAGACACTGTCAGATTGGAAGAAGCATTGTGAAGAACATCAAATAGGATGACCCCCAAAAGGAGTAATGGAGCTGGGGAGACACTTCTTTCAAGAGGGGCGGCACAGAAGTCCTTGCTGAGTACAGACCTGAAGGAAGAGAGGAGTCTGGCCAGGCAGAGACCCAGGGATGAGCACTTCAGGCAGAGGGAAGAGCAGGTGCCACTGCCCCCACGGCAGACTGAGCAGGCATGACCAAGGCAGAAAGCTGTGCAGGTGGCACACTGGGAACGGAGAGGGAAGGGAAAGCAAGAGTGGAGATGGGTTCAGGTGAGGCTGAGCTCTGCAGGTCTTGGAACAGAGCTTGGCTTTATTCTAAGGGCAGTAGAAAGCCACTCAAGGGTTTAAGAGTGGAAATGCCATAAGTGAGTAAATGTAAATAAGAGTGAATGAATGAATGAATGAGGCCCATAAAAGAACTTTTTAAAACATTACACAAACACACACACACACACATACACACACACAAAGGAGCTATGTGTTTATTGCCCTTGTATTCTGTGCAAGCCCAAATACAAGAGAAAATTGGGTCTGGGACAGATGCAATAACCTGAAGTGACCTCAGCTAAGGCTAATTTGGGATGCTTAGAGAGCTCACAGGGGTATAGTCATCCCTTCTATGGGCATGAGCGTACAACTGTAAGTGCTGAGCATCATTTTAACAACTATGCCAAAAGAACAGCACAGATCACAAATACGCACTTACAGGAGAAAATTTGCAAATGGTCGCATTGTTACGTGAGTGAGCACCTGTGGCTTGGGACACAGCCTCCAGAGGAACATAGATTTGAAGGGTGCTGTTGCTCAAACAACTCAGACAATCATGCTTACTGGTGTCAAGGCAGATTATGTAAGCTTCAAGTAACATGTAAATATGCACATATATATTATGTGTAACTAATATGCAAACCCCCATGAAATGTTAAGAGAGGAAAAATAATCTTTTTAAAATTACTATTTTATGTTGTATGAAATCTTAAGGATATGTTAGTAAATTAATAAATTGATTATTCCAAGTTGATTTTTTAAGTAGTCAGCAACACTTTGCGGGAGATCTTTTCATTGAGAAGATAAGGGATGACATGACACTTGGGTTAATCTCATATTTATATATGGGCAACTTACATTGAAACTCACCAGTGTGGTCCTTTCTAAGTCAGCTCAACTAATTTTATACGAAAACGCTGGGAGAAATGTCAATGTGGCATCCAGAGTAGACAATGTGTGCTAGACAATCTCTTGCTCTTTTCTGTACCATCTCCTCTACTGCAGAGACTGGAAATGTGGATGCTGCATTTCTCAGCCTCTGTGACCAGCGGGGTTACACAGTAGGTTCTTCAATGAGAGGTGCTCATGCAAGATCTGGAAGACGGGAAAGAAGGAAGAGTCATTATTACCCCTGAAGGGCCATGAGGAGCCAGTGCTTTTGCAGGCAGCTGGCGTAAGGCTTTAGCACTGATGGGTCTCTGGGCAGCCCCCCATGAACTGCTGATTTCAGTGCTGCGGGAGCTGAGATTGCTGGAAACTGTCCCTGCAATTTCTGTAGCTCCTGAGTTCCTAAGCTGTTTGTAGCCGTGGCTTCCCTGACCTTGCAACCCCAGGTCTTCAAATCATTTCAAAGCCTCTACTTCCTGTGTTGTCTCTTCCTCCTTGAGATACTCAGAGTTACTTTAGTTTGCCTGATGGAAGTGTCACTGATACAGATTGACAGCAGATCTCTCTGATTCAGGCTTCAGCTGCCCTTGGCCTTGGTTCTTGGCCTCTGAGACTCCTCAGCACCCCCTGCTCCCCTTTCTAAAAATGTTAGAGCGGCATGAAATGGATCAGTGAACAAAACACAGAGTTCCCCATCATTGCTGGTGTGCCAACGAATACCTCAAGTTCACTAACCAGATACGTGATGTGGGGAATCTCTAGGAAGGGGGCCCTGTGGGTCTATGAGTCAGGCCCCACATTGAGACTCTGAAGCCAGAAACCCGAGCTCTTGAAGAGGCTCAGCGCCTTGGGTAACCTCTTCTAACCTCCTCCCCTGGATGTACATTTTACCTGGCTCCTCAAAATTGACCTGTGTCTGCAAGCCCGAGGTGAGTGCAATTTTAGTGCCAAAGCAACGCCACCATGGATGTAAGGAGGCTAGGCCTGAAGGCAGAGCAAAAATGAACTTAGAGAAAGTGAGAGCCACAGTCCTTCGCAGACAGCATTGGCTTGGGGCAGGGTCCACTTTTTAGAGGAGGGAACTAGAGCAGTCATTGTCCTTCCAGAAAATACCCTCCCCTGGTGTATTAGTCTGTTTTCACACTGCTGATAAAGACATACCCAAGACTGGGCAATGTACAAAAGAAAGAGTTTTAATGAACTTACAGTGCTGCGTGGCTGGGGAGGCCTCACAATCATGGCAGAAGGTGAAAGGTACGTCTCATGTGGTAGCAGACAAGAGAAGAGAGTTTGTGCAGGGAGACTCCCATTCTCAAAGCCGTCAGATCTCATGAGACTTATTCACCTGGGAAGTCTTTTATTCTTCCTATTGCTGCCAAGTCAGGCAAGGTCTCCCTGTTCTTCTACCCCTCCCTGGCCTGTCATCTACTCAGTGTCGCCGTCTGTCTATACAGCAGTCAGCATTTCCCAAAGCCAGCATGTATTCAAGGGAGCAAGAAATTATCATTTATTTATATTTTTGTAACTCAACTGAATCTCTATTTGGGGTCTATATTAGTAAAAGCACAGCTTCAGTAGAGGCTATAGAGGTATAGGCTCTTATGACATTGAGTTCCCACAATATTTCCTTAAATAAGAGGGAGCTTTATTTCTCTCACACATCGCAGTCCAGAGCAGGAGGGAGCTCTGCATCTCTCCCTGGAGTGCCCAAGCTGGTGAGATGTCTCTGCCATCCTTGATGTGAGGCTCCCATCTCTGGCTCTAAGCTGGGTGGCTCAATTGTTGTCATCACATGGTCAAGTGCAATTCTTCTGCCGTAGGTTTGAAATTGCAGACTTTGGAGGGTGAGAGACACATAGAGGGTGGGAGAAGAAGCTTCATTGTTAAGTACAAGAAACGAGAGTTGCACACACCACTGTTTTCATATCCCATTTTCCTTGAGACAATGGGTAGAATAGTGGCTCCCAAAGACGTCCTTGACTTAATCTTCAAAACCTTGAATATGTTGCCTTACTTGGCATAAGAGACTTTGCAAAGATGTTTAAGGTTAAGAACCTTGAGATAAGGGGATGATCTTAGATTACCCAGGAGGGCTCAATGTGATTGTGTGAATCCTTAAACACGGAGAAGGTTTCCCGGCTATAGTCAGTCAGAAAGGCATGTCATGACAGAAAAAGGATCAGAGAGAGAGAGATGTGAGCTTTGAAGATGGAAGAAAGGGCCATGAGCCAGGGACTGCATGCCTCCTTAAGAAGCCAGAAGGGTTAAGAGAATGGATGCAACTCTGGAACCACCAGAAGGAACACTGGCCCTGCCAACACCTTGATCTTAGCACAGTGAGACTTGTATCAGAATTCTGGCCTCTGGAACCATAAGAAGGTAAAATTGTGTTGCTTTAGGTGGCTAAGTCTATAGAAATTTGTTGCAGCAGCAATGGTAAACTAATATACCTTGTTACATGACCCTACCTAGCTACAAGGGAAGCTAGGAAATGCAATCTCTGGCTTGGTCGGTATGTGCCCTCCCTCAGGTGTAAGAGTTGGCCTCCCACTCCTCTCTGGGCCACAGGAAACCCAAAGTATTGGTGTCAGATCCTCTCTGTACCCACCCAGCCCATTTACATGAGCAAACCACTCTCCACAAAGGAAGCCTACACAGCCTGTGCAGGACAAAACCCCACCATCACTACAAGGCTGGGAGCAGAAACACCTCCAAGGATGCCAGCTAGAAAGTGAGGCATGGGCACTCTCTTGCCTCAGTTTCCCATGTTGACCAAGTATCTATTAGTTTTCACCCACCCCAGCCATGGCCTGAGCAAAAGAGCAGTGTGCAACCCTTCTGAAAAATGCCCCAATGTCTAACTTTCTTATGCCCCTCTCCCCAGCTCCCCAGCTCTGAGGATCTTTACCTGGGCTCTGAGTGTAACTTCTTCCAGCCCATCTGTGCCTGGAATGAGGCTTTTGAATTTTGAAGCTAGGAAACTGATGACTTCACTTTTTAAGCTCCTATGGACAATGTCCCTTTGGGAGTCTGGGAGTCCGGTATCTGGTTGCTGGGGCTGCAAGGTCACCTTCATCTCTCAGGGGGGAAAAAACACAGAATTTCTGAGGAGGAAACACATCCTGAGTTGACACCACTCCTTCACTCCGCCCCACACACTCACATCTCCTTGAGAGCAGACATGATTTTGTAACGTCCCTGTCGTCTGACTCTCAGTGGGTGCTCAAAGGAAGTTTGCAGAACCAAATGAGCATTGAAAAGATGGCCAGACAAGGATTACCAGCCTATTTGGAAGAAGAGGAAACTGAGGCTAGACAGGCTACGTGATGAAGCAGATGCAGATCCTCTTCACCTGCACATCCTCCAGCCATTCAGCTTCAGGATGGGATTCAAGGTAGACGTCCAGGAGCCACTGCGGGCAGCTCTCTGTTGGGGACTGCCTCCAAGCTCACATGACCACACATCCAGGAGGCACGGGCTGGAACTAAACCTCACCCCCTCCTTCAAGCAGCCTCGACAATGACCCACCCCCAGCTCGTCCCTTATCAGGTGGGATCATTCTAAGGCACGCGGCTCACACTCCTGGCACCCCTGGGGGTAGCTGTTGAGGCCATGCACCTTCTTGCCTGTCTCACTTCCTTACTACACTGCGTGTGCTCCTCAATCCCCCAAACCCTTGTCTCAGGTCTGACTCTAGAGAAACTCAAGGTAAGATGCATGCCTTGACAATGGGTACAGGGCTGGGAAGTGGCACTGTCAGAACTCAACATGAAGGAGTCCAAGGACTGACACAAATAATCACTCCTGGTAAACAAATGCTGCCCAGCGAGGGAGATTCTGAGATCAGTGCCTTCCAGCAATTTCTTCCCCACTGCGGGGAAAGACACCTCATTCCACTGTGGCTAAGCAGCTTTTCTCTCTGTCCCCTGAGAATCAGCATCCACATCCGATTTTTAATTTGGTCACTGGACTCCCACTCAGCGCCTATCATGCACCAGAGGACACCAAGAAGGAGCAGGGCAGCTGGCTCTGAAGCTGCTCTGGCTCTAGGTAGGAGGAACAGACAAGAATGCAGGTAGAACAACAGCAGCAACCGTCCTTCCTGGGCCACCCGATAAGATGAGGGCAAAGTAAAAGATGGCAGTCCATAGCAACTTCCAAGGGAGGTTTTGAGAATTAAATGAGAAATTGGATATTCTCACAGCATCTGGCTTAGGGGCAGCAGTCCATTAATTTTAGCTTTCATCATTATTACCTACACACTCATCTATTTATTCATCTATGTCATGATAATAATATATCACAACAAACTCACGAATCCATGATATTGCTTCCATTTTATGGATGGGGAAATAGAGGGCCAGAGAGATTGACAACTTGCCCGAGGTCACATGGCGGCCATGTTGGGCTTTGAACTCCAAATCTTAGGCTAACGTTTTCCCATCTCTCATTTTTGTCATAACTAACTGAACTCCCTGGAACATTAACCTGAGATCATGTTTGCAATCCACTCTCCATTTTTGAGTTTCCCTAGGTTTACTTTACGGCAGGCTCATGGTTTAATTCTTAAGAGTGGGCTTCTTAGGGGAGGCAGAAGGGGAAATGAGTACCTGGTCATGTCCTGCTTTAGCTCCTAATACACATCATTTGCCGCCCAGGCCTGGGGGTTTCCTTGACTCTGTGTAAGTGATGAATCAGCCAACACATCCAGAATATTATTCCCACTAGCTCAGTGCCTCCCCATCCGTGCAATCCTAGGGTTTTGGAGACAACATCCTCCACCCATACATATTTTACAAAGGCAGACAGTTAAGTGGTCAATGGGAATGCCCCCAAGCTCAGGGGGAATGAGACTTACCTCCCAAGTCAACAGGGTGTCATGGCTCTGCAACTGTCCTCTGCATCTACTGAGATGAGAAAAATCAGCAAAGTGAGACAATGACATACTCCGGATCCCCTGTGGTCCCCACTCTAGCTAAGTTAGTTAGAAAAGTCTTGTCCTGGGACGCCTCCATTCTGATCTCCCTCACATGTCACCTCCCCTGGGAAGCCCTCCTGGTTTATCCCAACCGAGAACAATTATTTCTGCTGTATGTGCCTTCTCCTGACATCTCTTGCCCACACCACCTGGTATTTACAGTTCTTTTGACAAGTGCTTGTGTCATCTACCCAGGAAGCTCCCTGAGAACAGCCAGAGCTCATGCCTTTGGAAACTCCCACCCAGAAAATGGGGCACGGCAACTAGAAGGTGCACCCAAAGACATCTGCTGATTAATTGAGTGATGAACTCCTATGCATCCTTCAACACTTAGGAAGCCTTAGCGTTTGCTTCAAGTGCTCCAGGAAGCCTTAGAAGGATCAGGACAGACTCCTTCTCAGCTTTCAGCACAGGGCCTGGCATGGAGTAGATTATGGTGTGGAATCTACATAGCCCTCATCTCAGTCCTTAGACTTGCCTTCTTCCCTTGAAGTGTGTGGTGGACAGGGTATTAAGTCTTTTGCAGACAGGGGCTGTGTGTCTTTCTCTGACACCCTAGCCTGTAGCTGGTGATCAGTAAATACTTGAATGCAGAATGACTTAATAAAGGCACGAGACCCCTCTTTCTCTTCTTCAGCCCTCATTTACTCATTCAAACAGATTTGATGGGTGCCTGATACACCCCACATTGTACTGGCCTGGAGATAAAGGGGTCTACACAAATAATCTCTGCCCTCAAGGAGGGGAAACAGGGAGAAAGAAACTAATGGATAGTGAGCCTGTATTTTTTTTTTCATTTAATCCTCACAAGTGCTTCATATGTTGGGTAATCTCATTCTTTTTTGCCAATGAGTAAAAAGGATTATCCAGACAGAGTCAGTTGTCCAAGGTCATAAAACTAATAAGTGATGGGGCATCTGTTTGAATCAAGGACTGTCTGACTCCAAAACCCATTTTGCTAGGCTTCCTTTTTGGAGGGAGAGTTAGAAAACCATTTTTAAAAGAAGACAAACACATAATAACAGGAGGACAAGTGTGAAGCTACAAGACAGATAAACAAATTGCTGCAATTGACCAGGTCTGGTTTCAAAGGAATCAACACCTCTCCAGTCCACACCCCACAGAACTTCCTCAGGCATCCAGTCCCTGCAAAGGATAGACAGGCAACCCTACCCAGGCATGAACCACGCCACGGGCAGCCCAGGAAGTGGGAATGGAGATGCACTCAGGAGCCTCAGCTTCCCCATTGAAACTTTAGTCAGGGCTGCTGCTCCCCCACCATCAGGACAGAACTTTCTAGACTCTTTAGGAAACTTCTTTTTCTCTTGGCATTTTCTCCCCCATCACAAGAGCAATTTTTATTTTTTCCTGCTTTCTCTTGTCTTTTCCATGTTCTGTTCCCTCCACGTGGGAACTGCAGTTTCCTCCCACTCCCGGTGAAACTGCTCTTTCTTCAGGGGGCCATGTGAAGGTCTTCCGCAGCAGCAATTTTTTCTGCCCCTCCCCGTCAGTTTCAAGGCCCTGCTTTGATTCCCCCAGCCTCTCGCAAGCCCTGCTGTTACACCTGCCCCTTTCCCTGCCTTCCCCACCTTTCTGCTGGCTGCTGGAGGGCAGGGCCATGTGCACTCATCAGACATCTCCTGCGCTTAGTGCCCACCAGGCACACCATGGGGTTGAAAGAAGAAACACTTAAACCGGCTGTCATCACGGCTTAAAACATTTATCGTGGTCAATTTTTTACCCAACATTCTATTAATTTGTTTATTGTTCAACAAGGTAATCATCCTCAACATTTTCAGTGGCTGTCTAATATTCAGTCCAGTCCCCAGCCCACATACATTTATGGTGAGGCTGCCATGAGCAGGCACTGTGCAAGGCACAGGGAATCCAAAGAGAGATGCCATTTGCACCCTGCCTGATGGCTGTTAGGGCAACACACGAGTCCTCACAGATTCAAAGGATCATGAAATGTAAGTAGGCATCTACACAAACACACCCATTTGATGGATGAGAAAACAGAGGCACGGGGGAACTTGTACCAGGTCTACTTTGCAAAACCCTAGCAGAGCCCTGACTGGTCCCTACTCAGAATCCAGACCCCCAGCCAGGCCTCTCGCCAGCAAACTCCTTTCTCAACAAAGGAATGTACTTCTTTATTAGTTAGACTTCCACAGAGTCCTAAATCAAACCAAAGCATTCAAATTTTTTAAGTTTGATCAGCTGAGAAATAAGGATATTAAATATGATTAAATACGATTGCATTTGAGGGTACAGACTGTTCTTCCATTACCTGCTTTGATTAAAAAAAGCTATCTGGGCTGTGAGGTAGAAAAGTTAAATGCGACAAGAAGAAAAAGAAAAGTCTATCAGTTTGCTGTCATTCCTACTTTTTGTAAGAAAATAGTATTGTTTAAGATGTGTTCGTCACCACATCAAGAACACGAGTTAGCATCTGCAGTTACTATTTTTCTCTCCTCCTTAATTGCTAAAAATAAGAGCGATTAGGAAGAATAAAAAGTTATTCCTATGATTCTTCAGGGACCATAAGAAAGGCTACATTTTTTTTTTAATGGAACATAGACCAGAAGCTTGGATTCCTAAGCTGAAATTTAATTGGTGCAATATTGAAGTTTAAAGAGTAATAAAGTTTTTTGTCCTCGGGTTACAAGGGGAAAATTATCCATAACACTGTTTGGATTATAATATCTTGGCTGCTACCTTGGTCTATCTTTGTCCTGAGATTGTTATTATTATTACCGTTCTGACGGTTTTCCCCATTTCACTCCTTCCCCTCCAAGTTTTGTAAGTGGAGCTGAGCTTCCAGGGAACTTTTCAAGATGGCTGGGACATTATGCAATCAAAACGGATTTGGGACAAAGGAATGGTATGAGTAAGTGCAGGTAGGGTCTTTTCAGCAGTGCCAAATGTCATCTTCTTAAGAGATGAGATAAATGACCAAAAAAAAGGAAGGAGATAGAGAGAGAGAACTCTCGTGTAATAGCTCACTTATTTCCACCTTCTAATTGAAGAGTTGGCTGGAGCTCAAAACATGGCTCTGACCAACTTTAGCCCTTAAGATGCCTGCATCGCCACCAGAGGGAAAAGTAATCAATCACGAATTAGCCTTTTATTAGTGAAGGTTGAGACTGTCATTGAAAGAAAGGGGGAAAAAAACACTATAAAAACAGTTTATGTCACAATCATTCAAAGATCTTCAGATCTTAGAAACCTACACTACGACCAAAATTAGAAACCAGACGTTGTTTGGAAAACATGAGACCTGCACTCCTCGCCCCCAAGTGTTCATGGACTTGGCATCAGCTAATTGCTCTACAGCAAGCGCCTGGGTGGCTGTTTTCGCAGGGTTGTGACAGTGGAGACTTAAGTCTGGGGCTTTGTCAGGGCTCACTTCATCTGCAGAAGTATCAGGATATAGGATTGCTGGATGGAGTATAAATACAGGATGCTCAGTTACATTGAATTGGGGATCCACAACAAATAATCTTTTAGTATGTCCCAGACAACTTTGGGAGGCTGAGGTGGGAGGACCACTTGAGCCCAGAAGTTTGAAACCAGCCTGGGCAACATAGGGAGACCCCCATCTCTACTAAAAAGTAAATTAAAAATTAGCTGGGCATGGTGTCATGTGTCTGTAGTCTCAGCCACTTGGGAGACCGGGGTGAGAGGATCTCGGGATCCCAGGTGCTGGAGTGAGCCATGATCGCACCACTGCACTCCAGCCTGGGCAACAGAGTGAGAGCCTGTCACTATCAAAAAACACAACAAACCAAACAAAAACTTACAACATATGTCTACCTAAGCATTATTTCTTGTTGATCTGAAATTCAAATTTTACTGGACATTCTGTATTTTATCTGGAGGCCCCAGGCCAGAGGCAAGCTGCACTTTAGCCTACCTTGTCTTTCCTGCATTTCCTCTTGGGGTCCTTCCTATCTGGGCCCCTGAAGACCCACAGAAGACTCAGGCTGTCTGGGGTCTCAGGCAGGAAGGAGCTGTTAATATGAGCAGGAGCAGCTGGGCATGGTGGCATGCAGCCCTAACTACTCAGAGGGCTGAGGCAGGAGGCTCAGTCTTGCAGTCCTGGCTACTCAGAAGGCTGAGACAGGAAGACTGCTTGAACTCAGGAGTTCAAGTCCAGCCTGGACAACATAGCAAAATCCCAGCTCTAAAGGAAAAAAAAATGAGCAGAAGGGATGAGAACAAGACCTATTTCCAAGGGTACAACCTACAGTCCTGAGGCAGAACTTTCCAGAGAGCCCCTCCATGTTTAGATGCAGAAGAGGAGCAGAGAGTTCTTGGGATCCCCTCTCTGGAGTCCCAAGATAGATGCTGCAGGCTGGGCTCAGGGCTGTGAGACTTTTTTTTTTTTCTCTCATTATTAGGCACCTGCCACCAGGTGAGGAACGGTGCTCTCAAAAAGCCCAGGTGAGAGATTCTCAAACTTAAAGGTGCATAAGCATCAACAGGAAAACTTGCCATCATCAGGACAGAGGCCCTGGCCCCATCCCCTGTAATCTCTGATTCAGTAGGTCTCAGGTGCACCCTGTAATCTGGATTTCTAACAATCACCACACTCCCACCTATTCTCCACCCCCTACACGTCAGGGGATCCTGATCTAGGTAGATTCTCTGAGAAACACTGACCTGGGTTTGAGGCTTTCCCCAAACTCAGATGGAGGAAAGCATCCTTTTTAAAATACAATATTAAAAACATTTTCTCCAAAGATAATATCATTCATGAATCTGGCATTTCACAATTTGATTACAGATAAATGTTATTTTAACAATGTGATGTAAAAATCACAGTAAACAGTAATTTTTCTACAAATGGATCATTCCTACAGAAATCAATTTTCTTGTCTCAGCCTATATTTTTGTTTCTTAAACTTAATATAATTTTCTCCATGATGAGGACTAAAGTTGAATTATTTATAATAGTTTAAAGACAGGCATATATGTTACTTCTGTGCTTGTTAGATAAATGTAATTACAAAGTTTTAGAATAATAAAAATGAAAATTATAAGATGAAAATAATTGCAGAATTTTAGATTTATAACGTAAAAAGAAAGCCGTTGACTTACGAAAATGCAAGTTTGACTTGAAAGGGCATTTTGCAAATTAAGAATTAAGAAAATTCTCCCTGTTAAGTAAATAAGAGACGGTATTCTTGTACATATGTGATAATATAAAAATAATGCAACTATATTATTAAATTCATATGTAATATCATTAGACAAACCACTACTAGATACTAATAAAACAAGCTCTTCTCATCAATGAATGTATGTCATAATACGAGGAGGAATTTTGCCCTTACTGTTTTGAAAGTTCCATATGACTTAGACATTCAGTGTCAGAACAACACAGGATTTTCCCACAGGCTTTACACAATGGCCTAGCTAGGAAAACTTTTATTTATATTTTAAAGGTATATAAAAAGTTCTTGGGCTATTTTGAATACAGCACTTAGATAACACTAGAAAACATCATCTAAAGAAAATAAATTAAAATTGTAGTACGTGGTGTTATGAGTTGGTGGAATTGCAGCCTCCAAAAAGATACGTTGAAGTTCTAACCCCTGCTACTTGTGACTCCAGCTTTATTCAGAAATAGGGTCTTTGCATATGTAACCAAGTTATGATGACTTCCTGAGGGTGGTCCCTAATCCAATATGACTGGCGTCCTTAAGAGAAGAGGGGAATTTGGACACAAACTCACACTCAGAGGAGACACAGTGGGAAGATGAAGGAAGAGATCAGAGTGATGCTGCCAGGGGCCACCAGAACGGGGAAGAGCCAAGAAAAGATCCTCCCGAAGGGCCTTTGGAGAGAGAAAGACCCTTCCAACACCTTGGTTTCGGACTTCTAGCCTCCAGATCAGTGGAAGATCATGTTTCTGTTGTTTTAAGCCACCCAGTTTGTGGTGCTGTGTAGGGCAGCACTGGGAAACTCATGTATGTGGATTTTGTCACAAGTCCGCTGAAAAGGCTTCATTTTCTTTTTTCAAAACAATAAAGCGAAATGTTAAAAAAAAATTAAGTCCTCCAGGGACAGTGGCTCATGTGTATAATCCCAGAACTTTGGAAACCCGAGATGGAAGAATTGCTCAAGGCCAGGAGTTCGAGACCAGCCTGAGAAACATAGCAAGACCCTTGTCTCAACAAAAAATTTAAAAATTAGCCCAGCGTGGTATTGCATCCCCACAGTCCCAGCTACTCGGGAGGCTGAGGCAGGAAAATCCCTTGAGCCCAGGAGTTTGAGGCTGCAGTAAGCTGTGATCATGCCACTGCACTCCAGCCTGGGTGACAGAGTGAGATTTTGTTTGTAAAAAATGAAGGAAAGAAAATGAAGAAAAGGGAAGGAGGGAATGAAGGCAGGAAGGAAGGCAGGAAGGAAGACAGGAAGGAAGGAAGGAAGGAAGGAAGGAAGGAAGGAAGGAAGGAAGGAAGGAAGGAAGGAAGAAACGAAGGGAAAGAGAGGGAGGGAAGGAGGGGGGAGAGAGAGAAAGAAAGAGAGGGAGAGAGGGAGGGAGGGATGGAGGGATGGAGAGAGGGGGAGACAGAGAGAGAAAGAGAGAGAGAGAGAAAGAGAGAAAGAAAAAGTTGGAGTGAAATCCGTCACGAACCTGTTAGAAAATGACAGCTTCTTGGGTCAGCCCCAGTTTACTCTTACAAATGGACCTCCAGCTGCCCAGTGGGTTAGTTCTTCCACATCTGTCTGAATGCTGCTTTTTATGTTCCTTGGTGTGTCTCTTTGTCTCTAAGTACCCCTCAATCTGCCTCCCTTTGCCAAGGAACTACACTTCTAATGTCCGCCTCAATCCTGGAGGGGCTGACAAGGGTGCATTTGGCTGTCCTCTGGAGCACTGTACCCAAACACACTCCCTGCTGTGAAGCAGCATCACCCAGCACTGATAACCAGCTTGTTTGCATCCAATGAGACAGAACACCCCTACACAACAACCTACAGGAAGAGTGTTTATTCCTGGCAGACAGGCAGCAAGGGACAACAGATGTCTAGGATTCATCGGAAGCTGGTCCCACACAAGGCTCAGGTAAGCTGCCAGGGCAGATGGAGTCTTATCTGCATGTGCCCTACTTGCAGCACAACTGAGGGGCCCAGGAAAGCCATCTGCCCTGGTTTTACACTGTGGAGAATGTGACTCACTGAGCTCAACTATTGAAGGACATCCCATTCTTGCGGGGACTGGAACAGGGCCTGGCCAGCTCCCCCTTACCTCAAGATGTTGCATGCCTAGCACGTTCCACAGTTATTCTTTTTTTTTTTTTTTTTTTTTTGAGACAGAGTCTCACTTTGTCACTCAGGCTGGAGTGCAGTGGCATGATTTCGTCTCTCAGCAACCTCTGTCTCTCAGGTTCAAGCAATTCTCCTGCCTCAACCTCCCGAGTAGCTGGGACTACAGGCGCCCGCCACTACACAAGCTGATTTTTGTATTTTTAGTAGAGATGGGTTTTCACCATGTTGGCCAGGCCGGTCTCAAACTTCCAAAGTGCTGGGATTACAGGTGTTAGCCACTGTGCCTGGCCTCCACAGTTATTCTCGACAACTACAAGCAAGAAATGGAGAAGTGGCTCAGTCCAAGGCCACCCAGAGAACAGCCCCGCACCTGCCTCTCTCCAAAGACCCTTGATCATGCTTTTCTCACTCAAAGCTTTCAACTGCTCTCTCTAACCCAGCTCCAGGCTAATTCCCTTCTTGCCCAGTATTTCTCAAAACAGTGAGACCTTTATTTTATGAACGTCTCGGCCTGCCTGTATAATGCCACACTAACTACTGCTTATAGGACAGTTGTACAGAAAAGATGAGGCAGGCAAAGCAGCTGGCCCCGAGCCTGTGCATAGCAGGTACTCAACAAAGGCAGTCATAGGTGTCTTCACATCACACAGGTGGAAGGCCTGCTCAGCCTGAGCCTTAGAAACTGAAAGCCAGACAGAAGGGAATGGGATTCTCTTTATCTGGCAACACTAGGACAGATATCAAAAAGGCAACATGCTTCTTAACTGCCTTTTATTGTTGAAGTCCCCATTTCAGATACTTTCAAAGTCATTCAGTCAGAAATTATTGCAAGCCTGACTTGTGTGGGCCAGTGCTCCGGCTCCTGAGGGAGAGACATGGAAACAGGCCCCTGACAAAACCTGCAGGAAACATGGGCCTTCAAGAATAGACTTATGAGAGGATTCGTTTGAACACTGTCAGGTAGGGTCAATCTTTTTAGGCTTCCTGGAGGAGGTGCCTGAGGTAAGTCTCAGGGCCTGAGAGTTCATTGTCAGTGTGAAGACTGAGCTCTCCTGGGTCCTCCCAAGCATTTATGGAATGAAGTTCACTTGCATTCCGTACAGAAAGCAAATTATTTGTGAGGTCCCAGGATGGGAGAGGGGGATTTTGATAACCAAGATTTAGCCTTAAATATCTCTTCACTTCCTACAGGGAAGCCTTGCCTAACTCCAACCTCCTGACCCCAACTAGTCAGAAACCCTGAATTTATGCCCCCATGGCACCCTTCCTTCTCCTCATGGAGCTCATCAGAAATGTGATTGATCATCTGTGTGGTCCTTGCCTCAATGTCTGTTCTCCCCGATGGATTGAGATGACTACAAGGTACAGATATTCCTGACTCCCGTCTCCCTGTTCCAGCTGATCCTGGTACAGTGACTCACACAGGATAGATTCTTAAAAAAAGTTTGCTAAATCGATAAAATCCTCCAAGGTCTTTCTTCTTTTTTAACTTTCATTTTAGGTTTGGAGGTACATGTGAAGGTTTGTTATATAGGTAAACTCATGTCACAGGGCTTGTTGTACAGATTATTTCATCATCCAACTATTAAGCCTGGTACCCAATAGTTATTTTTTTCTGCTCCTCTCCCTCCTCCCTCCCTCCAGCCTCAAGTATACCCCAGTGTCTGTTGTTCCCTTCTTTCTGTTCATGAGTTCTCATCATTTAGCTCCCACGTATAAGTGAGAACATGCTGTATTTGGTTTTCTGTTCCTGTGTTAGTTTGCTAAGAATAATGACCTCCAACTTCATCCATGTTCCCACAAAAGACATGAACTTGTTCTTTTTATGGCTGCATAGTATTCCGTGGTGTATATGTACCACAT
Source organism: Pan paniscus (assembly GCF_029289425.2). Taxonomy (NCBI): domain Eukaryota; kingdom Metazoa; phylum Chordata; class Mammalia; order Primates; family Hominidae; genus Pan; species Pan paniscus. Next base: position 98,270,832 of record NC_073264.2, on the reverse strand, counting down.
TTTCTTTATCCAGTCTGCCATTGATGAGCATTTAGGTTGATTCCATGTCTTTGCCATTGAGAACGGTGCTGCAGTGAACGTTTGCGTGCGAAGTGCGGTCACTTAACCAGCAGCATGGATGCCATCTGGAGCTCGTAAGACATGTGTCATCTCAGGTCCCACCCAGAGCTGCTGAATCAGAGCTGGGATTTTAACAAGCTTCCGGGTGATTCACGCACATTGACATTTGAAGAAGTCCCAAGGCCCAAAGACACATCTGAAACTTGGAGAGGGGTGGGGAAATAGCAGTGGAAAGGTAAGAGTTGGATGGAACTACAGACCTTTAGCAGTCTGCCCAAATGCCCTCCACTGACTCTCCTTCCATCCCTCATCCTTCGTTTCTTTGGATCTTAAGCACCTCCTCCAGGAAGCCCTCCCCAAGTCCCACTGGATTGAGTTAGAGGTCTCACCGGCATGCACCCTCCACACTACAGTTTTATTTTAAATTCCACCCTCCCCCCACCCACCCCCAACCTCCGCCTTGGTGATCTATCTCCCCCAGAGGCTTTGGAGCAAAGGACAGAAATTTGTTTTGAAAACTTCGTGTCCCTAGTGGCTAAAAGAGTCACTGGAAGCAGGTAGGTGCTCAGTAAATAATTACTGAGTGACCAATTGACCCTTAAACTTCAGTCTTCTGACTCTACAGCCACGCCCTTTCCACCTCCCCTGCGGGCGTCTCAAGCCGAGGACAGGCTGGGGTCCTACCCACCGGCACTTCATCTGTGCAGGGATACTCAGAGGAGGCACGTGGGTTTATTTAAAAGCGGATGTGCCCGAAGGGAGAGGTGGTATTTCTTGGTGTTGAGTGAAGTATGAAGAAAAGGAAAGGGTGCATGGCTACGTGGCGAGAAGCTATGAAGTTCAACTGTAAGACATCTGTTTACCCAGGAAGGGTAAACAGAGCTCTGAAAGAAAACACTGAAAATCACTCCGCCGTGGAATGGGCTTTCCTGCCAGGTGCAGGCCACTCAAGCAGCTGCAGAAGAATCAACAGGCAGGGACTCCAGCATCCACCCACAGAGTCAGGGAGAGCCCCTCCAAAGTTCTTTCCAATTCAGTTTCAAGATCTAGGCCAAGAGTCTGCAAATTGTCTTTGAAATGGGCAAGGAGGTAAAAATGTGGGGCTTGCGGTTGACGCTGTCTTTGTTGCAACTACTCCACTCTGCCACTGTGGCTGGGAGGCAGCCTTAGATAAGATGCAAACCCATGGGCATGGCTGAGTCCCAGGGAAATGCTAATGACAAAAGCAGGTGGGTGCCCCCACAGACCCTAGTTTGCTGACCCTCGATCTAAAATAAAACTGAGACAAAACTAAAGTAAGAGTAGACTGCCCACTTTGGATTCTCAAAGGCTCAGGGCAGACGCTGTGGTTGTCTCTCTCTGGAATTTACCCCATCTTTAGCTGATCTTTGACCAGGGTCACACTGAGCCCTCTGGGAACTCTTCCAAGCTGTAGAAACAGCTGATGAAAACAAAAGTATTTCAACTGAAGAAGATAAACCGAATATGCCCCCACTCCCAGTTGAGGATAAAAAGAGGTTGTGACACCCACCTTTTTGTATTGCAATCAATTATTTCCATCAGTGAGGACCAACATTTCTTGATCGTGCATGCACAGAAGGGGGCACACACCAGACAGAGAGAGAGAGAGAGAGAGAAAGAGAGCGAGAGAGGAAGATGGAGATTAGACATGATGCCTATCTAGTGGATATTTAAAATGTTACAATTAGTATTTCCCTCCAGTTAAAGAGGCTCTCCCATAAAATGTACAAATGGCGTTTGGACAATAAAACTGATGGGTTTATAGAGTCAAGTCATCGCCCTGTCCAGGATCCCATTAAGAAGCTCTGCTACTTTGATGCAGAGCTGTGGCCTCCTGCCTCTATTATATTATCCTCTCTTGCCTCCATCCAAAATCAGGCTTCACATCCATATTAGAAGGCTGAAAACGCTTGGCTCGTAGGCATCCTGTGTGACGAGAGCATTCATTTTATTTATTTAAAGCTTGGCTTGCCTGGATGGTCCCCAGAGATAAAGCATCTTATATTCATGGGGGTCCAGGTACCGTTGGAAGAGCATTTATTCCAGTACCGCTGCCTTTGAGCCAAGGCTAAAAGCACTTTCTCAGACATAAGGAATCAGGAAATCTACAATGGGAGCATAATGTTAATATCTCTGTTAAAATAATATCCAATAGCTCTTTCAAACGAGTATATCAAATGGGTGCTTCTCGAGCCATGAGTCAACTGGCTTCATTCATCAAGGCCAGAGAGGGGATGGGTAGCAGGAGAAGGCTGCATGCTTCCTTCCTGCAAAGCTCTCTTTGCAACGATGAAATCGGACAACACCAGGCGGCCCAGTTTTTCCCTCAGGTTCTGTCGCTTAAATAATTCATACGGTCATGCACAGAAAGCTCAAAACACAAATGAGAGCAATAAGAACTTACTTTGGGTGACTTGATCTGTAAGTTTCTTCAGCAAATACTCATTTCACATGAACTATGTGCTGAGAACTGTTTAGGCTGTAGAGGCAGAGAAAAAGAATAAAAATAAAGCTTTTGTCTCCCAGTCCTCCTAGTGAAATGGGGAAATAAACAAGTAATTCGAATATAGACCAAGCTAAAATAAAAATAGTACGACGGTAGAGGTGCGTAGAAAAAATGTTAAAGTTAGGAAAGGGTGTGAGTGTGGAATTGGCAGTTGCATAGAAGTGATATTTAATCTGGTTTTTGAAGTTTAAATCAGACTTTACAAGGTCGAGAATAGCTCTTGTCCTGGGCAGTAATTCTCTTAATTTATTTTGTGGATATATCTCCATTGACATTGTGATAGCTGATAACCGACTTCCGCAGAGGAATGAAGCACCTTGCAGGGCCACGCAGACCCACTGGGAAAAGAGCAAGGATTAAATAGCCAATTACAAACGAATATTTACCTGATAGATTGGGATAGATTAGGAGAGGAAGTAAGAAGGATGAGTGAAAATTGCACACACTAAGAATGAGGAATGGTCTGTAATGGGAATGGGACAAAGGAGCAGCCGAAATGAATTTGGAAAGGTAGCCTAGAGGTCATAAAGAGCTCCACTGGCCAAGATAGGGAATTCGAGGCTTATCTTGTGAGCCAGGATTTACCAAAGTATGCTCCATGAAGCAATTCCATAAGGTACTAATAGGTTTTACCGAAATAAACTTGGGAGACGCTAGGATAAACCCTGCAGGACTTCTCAGAGCCTTTAATATTTTAGTGCACACAGGCATTCCCAAGAGGGAATACAAAAGATATAATAGTTCCCCAATATTTCATCATAGCATCTTTTTAATCATTTTAAGAGAGAGATCTCGTGGGATTTGTGTTCTAAAGAATAGAAATTGGGAAATGCTACTAAAGCCTCACAGAGCTGTAGAGTGTTTCTGGGAAGAGGAGTAACGTGTAGATTTTTCAGATGGAAGTGTAACCCTGGCAGCAATAAAATACCGAAACAGGATGGGAGAAGGATAAAGCTTTGTGACCGATTTCACATGCAAAATCAGGAGCCAATCATGGTTTGTGGTTCTGACTTTGTCGCTGAGAAGATGCTGCAGAAAAGTGAGATAAAGGGGAGCCTAGGAGGAGGAACCTGTGACTGAGCCATTTGGACAAGTTAATCCAACAGTGCCCCTTTCACCATATTACTCAGAAGACAAGTGACTGATGGCTGCAGCATTATTTTAAGCTCATTTTCTTCTGAAAAATCAAGAGGCGGACGAAGTTTTTAATGGAGTGCTATGAAATGCATATTAATTATTACCAGGACTTGAGTCTTTTAGTGCAATACATATTTATAAACCTTTGTGGAGCATAGATCATTTGCCTAATAGAGCAAGACTGCTCTAAAGTCAACCATCCTAATCTATCAGGTAAATATCCATTTATAATTGGTTATTTAATCCTTGCTCTTTTCCCAGTAAGTCCGAATGGCCCTGCAAGGCTGTTGCGTTCCTCCGCGGAAGTCTGTTATCATCCATCACAATGTCAATAGAGATATATACATTAAAGAAATTAGGAAAGTCACTGCCCAGGACAAGAGCTAACATTTAGACTGAGAAAAATGCAAAACATAATGAAACAGCTGCTGTGGGTGAGGAGGAGAGAATTTTTCATTTTAATAACCAGTCATACTCCAGTGCAGAGAGGCAAAAATAGAAAGATGGCAGCGGTAAGCAGTATTTTGGCTGAAATTTTCTGATCCTTCCGAACAAGTCCCTGGACAGAACCCCTACTCCCAGAAAAGGAGAAAGGCATAGATTCTGCACCCCTAAATCCTTCACTTTGTACCACCACCTCCTTATACACACACACACACACACACACACACACACACTTCATTTTATTCTATGTATTTTAGGAATCTCCAAATCAGGCTGTTCATTGAGCATCTATTTATCATGTGCCTGGTGCTTCTGCTTATTAGATCTCATTTACCAAAGAAAAATCATGGTATTCTTTCACTATTGGGGAAATTGAAGTTTGGAGAACTGGAGGGACTGCCCCCAAGTCCCACAGCCAGTAGTGGCAGAGCTGGGATTTGAACCTGGGTACTGCTCCTTTCCCTACAGTCGCTTCTCCCACTAGGACAGGTTCGTCCAGGAAGCACTCCAGGTACATTGGTCAGGAGGAGACCCTGGGGTCAGGAGCATTTTCTGAGCCAAAGGAGATTTGGGAGCAGAATGCTTGGCAAAGAGGGGGTCAGAGGTCTTTTGTGCCCCAAGACAGGAAGGCACCCCACCTGTCTAGGTGGCCTAGAGAGAGACCCCAGAGGAATTCCAAGATCCTGTGGAAGTTGATAATTATTCAGTTTCCTCCTGCTAATCTAACCGGTCCTGAATTTGAGACAAGAAAACTTTTGTGTTTTGTCGTTGCTGTTGTTTTGCAGGACTCATTTTGTCAGTTACGCTAACATGACACCCACCCCAACTGAGAAGCACATCAGACAACAGCTACTGCTAAAGTGTGGTAAGGGCCTGGAACCTGGGATTTATGCTCCCCAGCCCCCACACCATGGTGCCCCCCCCACCCTCTTCCATGCCCCTGGTGGCTCCTAGGACACTTCCATGGAATCCTGGTCTTGGAGACCATTTATAGCTGTGGCTCAAAACCACCAAGTAGGGCTGGCCTGCAAGTGGCCCACATGGCTCTCCGCTGGGGCATAAAGGCCACCTGAGAATGGTGAGGAGAAGGGTTCCCAAATCTATATAAGCCCAGCTGACATTCACTCCCTTCTGGTGTGAATGTTTTCAACATCAGAGTCCCCAGTTGTATGCTGTGTGCCAGGACTTATGGATAGTTGTAGAAAAGGATGCTTGGCATCAAAGACCAGCCATACAGAGCCAGAGGTTTCAAAGCAGGCTGAGAGCTCAGCTTCAAATGCTGTCAGTCAGACCCCTGGTAGAACGAACACTGTTTGCAACTCTGTGGGAAATTGACACAAGTGGTCAAAGGAAATGAAAGGGCGTTGACTGAACCTCCGTGGATCTCATTTCATCACCAGTGTAGAAATTGCTGTTCCCTCATCATAGATGGAGAAACTGAGGCATGGGGAGCCCACGCCTGTATCTGAGGTCACAGAACTACTGGGCGGGGAAATCTCTGGAGGACTGGGCCCTGTCTGTTTGCTAAATGGTATTTCTGCCATCAAGTCCCACTGTATAGAGAAAATACGGTAATATCTTATTTCTCTGGGATCGTCAGAAAATGAACTGTTTCACCAAGTAGATTTTCCAGGTAACTGAAACATATACCTTTGAGCCCCAAAACGTTTTAAGATTTTAATTATTTTAATGGAAACATTTAGTCTGTTCTTAAAACAGCCTATTCAGTGTGATTAACCTTGTCTCGTTGGCTCAGGGCCATCAGTACGAACTGCGGCTGTGTGCTGGGATGTAACCCAGTGACAGAGCAGCACCAGGAGGTTCTAGCAGCAGGTCGCCAGTCACCTGGACCACTGCAGCAGTTTCCAGCTTTTTCCCCCCAGCTCTTCCTCACTAACCCCTTCCCCCCAGCAGTCAGGGGGCGCCTTACAAATGCCAGCTGCCCACGCATTCCCTGCTTAAAACCTTCAGTGGCTTTCCATCACCTGCTGGCTGTAGCATGGACCACCAGGCATCTGGGTTCTCCTCACCCATCACTTCAGGGACCCCTTCCCATTGGGGCCTTTCCCAGTATGCTCTGGTAATGCTGAGCTGTGCGTGATCAATTCCCCAAACAATGCGAGCTGCGGCCTGCCTCCTGGCCTTAGGAGAGGCTGCCCTCTCTGCCTAGGATAGCCATTCTTAAAGTGTGCCCTGAGGACCCCTGAGATCACAGAACCTCTCAGGGGGCACCCAGGTCCTCCATTTTCCTGTTTCTTTTATGTATAAGAACAGATCTTTTTCCTATGTACATCAACTGTACTGCAACCAAAGCAACATCTTACAACAAATGTGGGGCCAGATACGAAGATCCAACTGTCTTCTGATAAGTCAGGCATTGAAGAAATGTGCAGAAATGTTAAATGAGGTCATTTTTTCACTAAGGTTCTTTTGTCTTGTTTTGGAAAGAATATTTTGTTAAAAAAAAAGAAAGAAATACATATATCTTTCAATTTACATTTGCAGTTAATGGATTTATTATTATTTTTAATGAATTTGTAAATATTTTTGTGATTTCTCAGTTTTTATTTCTGACATAGTAAATATTGATAACTATCACCCACATAAAAGCTCTTTAGGGTTCTCATTAATTTATAAGCATGTAAAGGGGTCCTAGTGAGGCAGGAGGTGGGATTCTAAATGTGGGGCTTGGACACTGGACCAAATTGAGGACTAGCTAAAACAGGGCCAGGACAGAAGCAGCTTTTGATAAGGCACGCCTACCAGTGCGCCATGTCAGTTACCATTGCCATGGCAACACTGGGGAGTTCCTGTCCCTTTCCATGACAATGACCTGAAGACTCAAAAGTTATTACCCCTTTCCTAGAAATTTCTGCATAATCCACCCCTTAATCTACATGTAATTAAAAGTAGGTATAAATATGACTGCAAAACTACCCTCAGCAGCTACTCGCTGCCTTTACAGCCCCAGAGTAGGGCTTTAGAGAGCATCTTTATGATCACTTTTTCAGCTCTGGAAAGGCCTTTGTTTATGCTTGGGTTCATGGGAGTAATGTGGAGAACTGAGATTGTCAGGAGCCTGTCCTGTAAATACCAAGGGTACAGTTGTGATGTAAGAAAACAAGGGAAACCCTGGGTGCAAAGGGAAATTCCACTAGTTACAAGCTGTGTGATTTGGGGCAAATTGAATCTCAGTTTCCTTATAGAAAAATAGAGATCATCATATTCTTCTCTTAGCATTTTCTAACAATTAACTAAATCCTATAAGGTGTTTATTGTAACCCTGGTTACATAGCAAGCCCTCTATAAATGGAAGTTGCTATTATTGTTATTATTACTATTATTTTGTGGATTTTCCAGTCCTATCATTGACATTTATTCAGTATGATGAGATATGAAAGCTACTTTGGAAGTGTCACATGGAGAAATGATGGCATATGTTTGAAGGATTTTATGGGCAATTCAAAGAATACAAAGCCCAGCATCTACTGAATACTGCCAAGCTGTCTGTCTCTCCTTCTCCCTAGGCACTGATTTTGAAAACCAATCAACCTTATGGAATCAGGGTATGTTGTGCAACACTCCCTGTGTCCCCCTTTCCCTGCAAAACTCCAAGAGCCCCACCCAGCTACCAGGAACTAATTCCGGAGGAAGCAGGGAAGTTACATGTCCAGTGTATGCCAGGCTCCATTTTCATTGTGCATCATTCATTCATTCATTTAGCAAATATTGACCGAATGCCAACTCTCTGTGCCAGGAATTGTGCTAAGATCTGGGGATTCCACAGCTAACAAAATGACAGACTCTGGGCTTGTGGAGTTCACATATTAGTGGGAAAAACAGACAAAACCAAGTAAAAACACAAGTGGAAAAATACAAATTATAATAAATGTTAGGAAGAAACAATAATTTATCCACCACTACAATCCTATGAGATCATGCATGTTATTATTCCTAGATCATGCAAATTATTATTTTCTAGATGACAAAACTGAGGCTCAGTGAGGTGTCACTGTGAACACGTGGTGATGACTATAACCATCCACCTGCTCCAACTCTGATGAGCTCCTCTGATGGGGACATGGTTAAGAAGCTGTAGATACTGTCACCAAATGGCTGTGTGACCTGAACAAACTTCCTAACCTCTATGATTCTTCATTTGCTCTGTTTTTAAGAAGGACAAGAGAAATGCACGAAAAACTCTTATCACAGTACTTGTCATTCAGGAAACACCCCAAAATAATAGCAATTATAATTGCCATTAGAGTAGCTTCTATATGACTACTAAAGTGTTGATGGGTAGATATCTCAGAGGATTCTGTATCCAAGGATAAATAATCCACGTGCCAATGAAACACCCCACTTAGTAAAATGTGCCCATCTCAATCACTGTCTTGGGTGAGCTACCCATGCCGCCTGCAGTTTCATTTATTCTGCAGGAAAAAAGGAAGGTGAAATCCAACCCAACCTCTTTCCAAGTGATCCCCAACTCAGAACAAATGAATTTTGAATGAAGGAAGACTTGGGTCCACATTTATTTGGAAGATCAATAACAACATACAGAATTGAAGATGCGAGTTCCTAAACTTCCCACAGAGGGCCCTAGATGGGCCACTTCTCAGGAACAGCTGTCTCAGTTTAGGAGGAGGGCTCCAGATGAGCCTGGCCTCCACCTGAGCAATTCTGCAAAATGGCAGCTTCCCAGAGGGCTCTACTTCCATTTCAGATTAGGGGTGTGCCATCATCTTGAAAGACCCTGGGCCTTTATCCCAGGTCGATCTACTGATGCCCAGATCCCAGCCCCCTGGAACAGGAAGCCGTGCAGAGCCAGTCCTGGTCCCCATTAAAGCCCTGTCCCCCTCCCTGCTTCTTTCTCAAGCTCCCCTTCCAGCTCCCAGCCTTATGACTGTGTCTTCCATTCTCCACCCTGCTCTTGACCTTGGGTATGATAGCTTAACCCTGTGCAACCTCAGCTGAACAGTGTCTGGGTCCCCATTCTAGCTTTCATTGCTCTTTGACTGGCATTGCTGAGACAACCCCATTTAAGGAAGGACCTGATTATGTGGACACTTTAGGCTGAGCTGAAAGCAGCTCTCTAGCTGGCTGTCCCTCACCTGACATAACCCTGAGTCAATCATTTATTTCAGCAAACATTTCTTGGGCATCTACAACGTGGTAAGCATTAGACTCAATTCTGGGTGCACAGACATGAAAATAATAGTGCAGCACAGTGCTCAGAAGCCCAGGTTCTAAGACCAGATGCCTTTGAGGTTAAATCCCAGCCTCTCTGCTTCTCAGCTGCAACCAGTCCTGAGTGGGCTTCGTAATTTCTTCCAGTCTCAGCTTCCTTATCTGTCAGGGGGCTATTAAGAGTACCCATTGCATAGGGCTATTCCCGCCATCAAAAAGGACGGTGCACAATAAACACTCAGCTAGTACAAATTCTTATCAATATTAGGGCATGGTCCTGGTCCTCCAGGAGGTTATTGGGGCAGATCAATAAGCACATGGCTTTAGTTTGTCTTCATAATGCAATTGAGAAGATAAGAAGTAAAGAAAGATGAGAGGTGAGAAGAGACAAGGGGCTTTCTGCTTTCGTGGAAAACCTCCTGAGATTCAAAGAATGCTGTGCTCCAGTCCAGCTGGCTCATGAGAGAGTGTTCCTATAACTACAGACCAAACACAGGCAAGGTGAAGACGGTGTGTCTGTCTCATGCTAGGGCCAGCTGGGGTCCTTAGGGCTTGGTCTGATGAGAGCTGCCAAGAAGGAACAAGCCTGACAAAATCTGGGGGTGGAGAAGATGCTGGGCAGCAGAGTCAAGCTCCCCAGAGGCCTCTGTGGACTAAAGGACATTCCAACAAAACGAATTGTTGCTGGCCTAGATGAAAAGCTTGTACATGGGCCTTCAGTATAGTCTAGAATGTGAGGCCAAGAACATTGTTTTTTCCATTGCAGGATTCCTAGAATCAAGAGCACAGCACAGCCCAAAGAAAGAGTGCAATGAGTGTCGGTTGATGAATGAATGACATGGGGGTTGGTTGTGTAACATGGGTCTCAGAACCTGCCAGTGATGGAAAGAATTGGTGGTTTTAGTCAACAGCAAACCCAATATAACTCAAGACTGGTTTGCAGCCTCTAGAAAAACATCTGCCTGAGGCTGATCTGTAAAAATACAATACCTAGGGTGGGAGCAGGGATAGTTCTAGCTCCTCCAGAAAGCACAGGTCATCTGGAAGAACGGAGAAGTCTTGGGCACAAGCCTTGGCAAGGGACACAAAACAGCTGGAGTGAAAAGATGGCGTGGGGCTTGAAACTATGTCAGGTTAGAAATGGTGGAGGACTAAGGACATTCAGGGTGGAGAGGAGAAGACCAAGGGGACATGTGAGCTGTGTCCACATGCTTCTCAATGCTTGTTGTAGGGGATGGGGAACAAACACATTCTGAGGGTCTTCCCAAGAATAGTGGTCTCATGGTGGCAGATTACAATGAACACGCTGAATCAGAAAAATCTCTCCAGCCAGGCACAGTGGTGTATGCCTGTAATTCCAGCTACTTGGGAGGCTAACATGAGAGGATTGCTTGAAGCCAGGAGTTTGAAACCAGCCTGGGCAACATAGCAAGACTCTGTCTCTAAAAAGAAACAAACAAAAATATCTTTTCAATAGGCAGAGCTGTCCAAGACCTGGGTGCATTCTGTGGTTAAGACTGAATTCCCCATCACTGAAGGCACTCAAGCAGAGACTGGATATCCACTGCCCTGAGCCAACAATGCTGTAAGCATCTTTCTGTCTGTTCTTCCATCATCATATTTTCCCCAACCCTCTTCTTCTGCCTGTCCCCCTTCCACATTTAAGGATGCTTGTGATGACTTTGAGCCACCAGATAATCAAAGACAATCTCCCTAGTTTAAGGTCAACTGATTAACAACCTTAATTCCACCTGTACCTTAATTACCTCTTTGTCATGTGAGAGAACACATTCCCAGGTTCCAGGGATTAGAGTGTGGACATTACTCTGCCAGCCACAGCAAGTGCTCCATGTGCAGTGCTCACATTGTTGTGATTCACAGCATGTGAACCAAAGGCCTCTAGTCCTTGTGTAGCTGTCAAGTCCCCTCCACTATCTGCTCAGGGCAGGGCATGCAGTAACAGGTGACCGGGGCACAGTGCCTACGGGCCCAGCTTCATCTGTCACCCCTAGGGTGTTTATTATGGCTAAGGTAGGGCTGAGGAGCATTTGCCTCCTGTCACTCTAGGACCCCTGTATAAGGCATGTGGAAGGACAGAGCACACACGTGCCCTGGAGAGCAGCATCAGGAACTTGTATCTACTGAAGACGCTGCATGTGGGAGCAGAGCCTAGGAGAATCTGTGCAGATGCATGAGGGACTCGCTTTCAGGACAGATGTTCTCTGAGTGCATGAAACTGCAGCCACAACCTCTTGCCCTTAGACAAAAGGGCATGATTAGAAAAATCCAACATGTTCAAGAGGTTTCAAGTAGAACAAATTTGAAAGATCAGGGTAAGGTTCTGGCACATGCGCCTGACCCAGGGACTGCACCTGTTGCCTTTCCATAAGCTCCCTCATCAATCCTCAAGGAAACCTCATCAGGAAGACTTCTTTTGGTCCCTGCCTTTCAGAAGATCAAAATGACCCTCAAAATGGCTACAATTACTGAGCAAATAAGTGATCAAAGCTGGAATCATATTCAGGTCCCACGGTTTGGAAGTCTTTGTTTTTCACAACACGCTTCATTGCCCAGGGCAGAGAAAGTCACATATTTTGTGCGGCATCTTCAAGCCCATCCAGCAGGTGGAGACGAGGAGGGGTCCTGGGATATTCAAGTTTCTCACTCCACAGCTAAGACTGTCTCCCATACTGCACTGATCTTAGGGAATTACCTCTCAATAGCACTACCACTTTAACTCCTGTTCAGTGCAGAAAACTTGAAAAATATAGAAAAACAGGAAAAAATTAAAATTACCTAGAATTAGACATTATCATCATTTGAGGTATCATGTAGATATGTATTGCTTTTTGATAAAGTAAAATTTTTCTGCTCGTAAGTTTTTTATGGCTTATTTTTCACTTCATAGACCATAGACACTTTCCTGTATCATTATCTCTTCTTCCATCATATCCATTTTATAGCTGCATGTGGATATAGCACAATTTATTAAAACACCCTCTATTGTTGGACAATTAGATTTTTGTGGTTTTTTTTCATATTATGATTTTGCAATAAAATCCTGGTAGATGAAACTGCACATATAATTGACAGTTTCCACAAGACGCATTTCTAGAAATAGAATGGGCCGGCCAAAGCATATGAACATTGTTAAGGTCTTTGTTGCAGACTAACAAAAGGCCTACCGATGCTCCCCTTGGCTGTGTATGAAAGTGTCCCTTCCCCCACAACCACAGTAATGCTGAATCTTATCTTTTTTAAAAAAATCTTTGCTTCTGTAGGCTTCTTGGTTTTAAGGGGTCGCGTTTGGCATTGCATGGATTAAACAGAAGTATATATGCAATGGTCCTCTTCTCCTAGGATTTAACTCAAAGATCAGCAAATTTTCTGTAAGGACCAGACAGTACATATTTTAGGCTTTGCAGGCCATACAATCTCTGTTGCAACTGCTCTACCAATGAAGCACAAAATATATAAACGTTGACTGTTGAACATATGAGCAGCTATAGACAATAACTTGTAAATGAGCATAGCTGTGTGTCAATAAAACTTTATTCACAGATACTGAATTGTGAATCTCATATAACTCCCACGTATCACCAAATATTATTCTTTTAAATATTTTTCAACCACTCAAAAATGCAAAAACAATCTTGTATGGGTCATACAAAAACACGTGGTGCGCACAGCCCACGCTAAGCCCAAGGGCCTTCGTTTGCTGTTCCTCTGGTTTAACCGAAGGCTGCATGTGCACAGGACCCTTATGCCTTTAAATGTCTCTACAAGGAAGACTTTTTTCCAAATGTGTAATAGTTTTCAACATTGGCTACACATTAGAGTTATATAGAAAGTTAAAAAAAAAAAAAAAGCCAGCACTGGACCCCACCCCAGCTGAATTAAATCAGGCTCTGTTAAAGGTGCATATGGACATGGCTGGTGTAACTCTCTCCATGTGACTCTAAGGCTCAGCTACAACCTTGCTTCAATTAGTCAGACAAACCCAGCTCAGTTCCACTAGGCCCCATGCCTGGGCCACCTTAACTTGCGATCCGAGGAGCTGCCAAGAAGATAAAAGATCTGATAATTAGTCGGGCGTGGTGGTGTGCACCTGTGGTCCCAGCTACTTAGGAGGCTTAGGCAGGAGGACTGCTTGACCCCAGAAGGTTAAGGCTACAGTGAGCCGAGATTGCACCACTGCACTCCAGCCTGGGCAACAGAGTGAGACAATGTCAAAAAACAAAAACAAAAAACAAAAAACCCTGGTTAGAGGAGGTGAAATGCATTGCATGACAATCTCAAGTCCCCAAGCACCTGGAGGATGAGCTAACAAAGGGCTCCTGCTCCTGCTTCTGGCTTTCTTCAGGACTCACTGCCAACCTCCCTGAAGGACAGAAAGTGCGGAAGTTTAAAAAAAAATGTCTGTAATTCCAACACTTTGGGAGGCTGAGGTGGGCAGATCACAAAGTCAGGAGTTCGAGACCAGCCTGGCCAATATGGTGAAACCCTGTCTCTACTAAAAAAAAATAAATAATACAAAAATTAGCCAGGCGTGGTGGTGAGTGCCTGTAGTTCCAGCTACTCGGGAGGCTGAGGCAGAAGAATCGCTTGAACCCAAGAGGCGGAGCTTGCAGTGAGCTGAGATTGTGCCACTGCACTCTCGCCTGGGTGATAGAATGAAACTCTGTCTCAAAAAAAAAAAAAAAGTCTTCAGGCCACCAATATTGGCTCAAGCTCTGTGGTTAGGAGATCTGACCCAATCAGCTGCTCAAGCCTGCCAGGCTTTGGGACATTCCCTGGCCTTCTGCGTTTTCCCTGCAGATTCAGGCTTTGGCTTCTCTTGAGGCCAGATGTGGAGATGGTGAACAGCAGTTCCCACCTTTTCTCCTGCCCAGCCTTAATCTGTGGCCAGCCATGGGCATCGAGCGGATGTTCCATCCCCACCCAGCCTCTCTCCTTGGGTCCTTCCCACTCTTTGCTTTTCTTTGCAGATTTCAAGGTGATGACAAAAGAGACAACAGTCTTAGCATTTGTTAATACCCACTTGACCCACAAAAGAAAATTCGCCAGCATTCCGCAGCTTCTAATTTAAAAACCATTAGACCGTTCCGCTTGGCAGACCAGATCTAAATATTCTTAAAGGGGTGGTTTAATTTAATGATTACCTTAACAAGCCCCCTTTTAAAATGATGATCCGCCAAATTCGAGGGATTTGTTTTGGAATCTGATCCAATAAGTGGCTTTGTACAAAGAGGAGCAGAACGGAATCTGATTTGGTTCAGAACGCAGTGAAAATCATGGAAATTACTTTGCATATTTAATCACTGTAGAAACATGAGTACAAACTACTTTCTAGAGATTACCTTAGGAAAAAAAGGGGAAAAAAAAGCTCCAGGCTTTGCAGCCAGCATGCCAAGTACTTTGATTTACAATGAATTATTTGGATTTTATAGAACACTCAGTGTTTCAAAGACTTCAACCTACTCAGCCCCTGGCAGGAAGACATATTTTCAACAGTGGAGCAAAAACTGGACTTTGGGAACAGAAGCCACAGTGAGGGGATTTGTTGTACAGGCCTGCAAGGTGGCCTCAACTTTTCTACCTTTTGCAACCAGAGTTTGGGAAGAAAATATGAGGACAAGTGCCAAGAAAAGCCCTCCGCTCAGGTGTTTGGACTGAAGGCACCTGGTTCATCTCAGGGAAGATGGCCACCCTTCCATCCACCCAGTAGCACAGAGCAAGAATGGAGCTCCACCAGCTCTGCCCGTGGAAGCTTGGAGGCAGAAGCTTCACTGAGAGCTAGGGCTGTGGTCTGAGCTCAGCCCTACTGCTACAGGGCCTTGTGACCACATCTGAGTTAATTCACCTCCCCCAGATAGTTCGCTTCTTATTTATGCTTCACCTCCTCTAGGTTCTACTTAATGATCACTTCATCAGTGAGGCCTCCTCTGAGCACCCCATCTTTTTTTTAGGAAGGTAATATCTTTACTCAGCTATAAAACCTTGGCAAATCTATACAGTCTTCTTTAATACAATAAAATCATATATTTGTTGGAGTCATGGATTACTTTAGTGATAATTTTCACTCCAAAAATATTTAAGCACCAAATGAAAACACTGTTTTGTTGTTGTTGTTGTTGTTGTTTTTGCTTTTTTGTTTGTTTGTTTTTGTTTTTTTGAGAATGAGTCTTGCTCTGTCACCCAGGCTGGAGTACAGTGGCATGAACTCGGCTCACTGCAACCTCTGCCTCCTGGGTTAAAGCGATTCTCCTGCCTCAGCCTCCAGAGTAGCTGGAACTACAGGCACGTGTCTGGCTAATTTTTCTGTATTTTTAGTAGAGACAGGGTTTCACTGTGTTAGCCAGGATGGTCTGGATCTCCTGACCTCGTGATCCACTCACCTTGGCCTCCCAAAGTGCTGGGATTACAGGTGTGAGCCACCGTGCCTGGCCCACTGTGTTTTTTTTAATGGTGGTTTATAGCAGATCAAGTTATTTTATACAAATGAGCAGCTTTTAAAACTCTACAATTTCTCATTTTGGAGTGAGTTCCTTCATGCAAGCTGTTGAAGCTTCCAGCACTGGGGCAGCTGTGTGTCCATAGAGGTGGCTCTGCTTTTTTCCAGGGATAGCCCAAGGCCAGGTAGAGTTCCAATATGTGAAAAGCTTTAACATTTTACCTTAAAGAGATTCAACATCAATACCAATTTCTAAGTACTTTTTAAAAAATGTTGAATTTCTCCATAAATACTGAAATCCTCAAAATTAGCCAGTCATTTCAAACAACACTACTACCAGATGATCCCTTTTATTTACAAGTACTGCATCTTTTTGTTTTGGTCAAAAGTCACATAGCCTTAGCAAGTACCCCATCTTAGGAGAAACACCCCAGACACTTTTCCCCTTTCCTGCTCTTTTTCTCCTGCATTGCACACACAGAAGTATTACTTAGGAACTTGTTTACACTCCGCCTTCTCCTATTAGAAAGAAGCTGGTATTTAGAACTTAGTCTGCTCTGTTCATGGGCTGTTTCCCCAAACTGAGAACAGTGCCTGGCTCAATAAATATTTGGATGAAAGTATTAATAATGTCCACCTTCTTGTTACTTGTGTAAAGGTGAACTGCAATAGTAGAAGTGCCTAACAAAGCAAAAAAAAAAAAAAGTGTGCACAGAAAAAAAAAAAAGGTGCCATTGAATATGAATTTTAGAGTAGAAGGGACCTGTGTTAGACCCCAGCACTGCTATCCTCTCACTCTGACCCTGGCAGACACAGATCCGCCTTTCTGGGCCTCAGTTTCACATCTATAAAATGGGACCACACTTACTTCTTGGAGTCATTGTGAAGGTTTGAGATCATGCATGGAAAAGGCCAAGCCCAGTGCTTGGCATGTGCTAATATGCGGTCAAGAACTAAGCGTCAGTATTGTGACTCCCCAGATATGAAGGTTGATTGTGTATGTCAACTTGGCTGGGCCACAGGGTGGCCAGATAGCTGGTTAGACATTATTTCTGGGTGTGTCTGCTGGGGTGTTTCTGGAAAAGATTAGCATTTGACTGGGTGAACTCAGCAGCACAGGAGACCCTCTCCAATATGAGTGGGCATCCTGCAACCTCTCGAGGACCTGAATAAAACAAAAAGGCAGAGGAAAGTTCAGTTCACTCTCTGCCCGATTGCTTGAGCTGGGACATCAATCTGACCCTGCCCTCGATGATCCTGGCTCTCAGGTCTTCAGACTCCACTGGAATCTACACCATCAGCTCTCTGGCTCTTAGGCTTTTGAACCATACACTGAATTTTCTGGGTCTTCAGTTTGCAGGTGGCAGATCATGGGACTTCTTGGCCTCCATAATCACATAAACCTGGTTCTGTTTCTCCTGAGAATTCTGACTAGCACCAAGTGTAAGGAAACAACCACGATGACGGTGATTCAGGAGCACCTCTGCCTAGCCATCTAGGGACATTCACTGTCACATATTCTTGGGGCTTCCTTCCCAACCAACACCCTCCTTTTAGAGAAGTCTGAGCTGTATGCTGGAGGAATCAGAAAATAGACAGATACTTTAAAAAGCTCTCCAGCCGGTCGCAGTGGCTTAGGCCTGTAATCCCAGAACTTTGGGAGGCCAAGGTGGACAGATCACTGGAGGCCAGGAGTTCAAGACCAGCCTGGCCGACATGGTGAAACCCCGTCTCTACTGAAAATACAAAAATTAGCCAGGCATGGTGGCCGGCGCCTGTAATCCCAGCTACTTGGGAGGCTGAGGCACTAGAGTCGCTTGAACCTGGGAGGCGGAGTCTGCAGTGAGCTGGGATCGCACTGCACTCCAGCCTGGGCAACAGAATGAGACTCTGTCTCAAAAAGAAAAAGAGAAAAAAAAAAGCTCTCCAAGAAGTGCAACATTTTTAGATCGGTCCCAAGTTCCAACAGCTGGCAGGCAGTTCCCATTGTAAAACACTGGTTTGCAAGCATCTGTCTGTCTATGTGTGTGCACTTCTCCAAGGCGTAAACGTATGCAGTAACTACACACTTTGCAAGATGTATGTGAGCTGTTAGTGTGGGTGTGTGTATGTGTATGTTTGAGTTTGTGTATTTCTGAAAGGGATTGTAGAGACCAGATGTGCACACTGCATGCATGTGTAAATAAAGAGAGCAGTGCGTACACACAGCATTCCCATACCTGCTTTCAGGTCCTCCCTGTGTATTCCTTGAAGCGTCACAAGCCTCAGAGCTCAGCAGTCGAGAGGTTAATGAACAAGCTTTCTTTCCCATATGCACTGAACAGATAATTTTCTTCTACTCCTTACGATAAGTTGAAGAAGCGTTTGAGTGACAGGACAATTTGTCAATCAACTAAAAAATAGAAGGGGAACCTCCTCTGCATAATTTTACACACAGAATCCAATGTGATCTGGGACCGCACACCAGGCTGGGACAGCAAAGAGGATGGGGACAGCAGGGCCTGTCAAATCCTTGCCTATCTCCTCCTTCCAATCTGCTCTCTGAAGCTGCTGGGGATTTGTCAAAAGGCAGGAAAGTTCATTTGGCCTCGCTCAGTGAAATCCTTCAGTGGCTCCACCTCACCCTTGGCCAGATGGCAAAGGTCCTTTCTCACCTGACACCCACCTCCATCACTCCTTCCACCTTGTGCCTCTGCCTAGCCCGAGTTAGCTAGTGACTGTCCTCGGACACACCAGTCATCACGCCAGTCCTTCCTCCTCCAGGTCGTCCTCTGTGCCTGCCACCTGGAATTCATTCACTCACTCATAAATTCACTAAATTGTGGGTGGGAAGCCCACTGTGAGTCAGGCATGGAGACAAGCATGGGATGGAGAGTGGGGGAAAATAAGACAGATGTTCCTGAGCTCAGAGGACACCCTCCTACAGAATAGTGGTGGCACCCCCTCCCCCGCACTCACCTGGAAAACCCTCGCCTCTCAAGGTTTGGCTCAAGTGCCCACCCTCTACCTATGAAACCACCCCTGACCCTGCTTTCCACCCCCTGGTGAAACTGACCACTGCTTGCTTTTCACCTCCACTGTCATCAATGTAGAATTGTCATTGTCACACCTGTATCACTGTCTCACACATATTCATTATCTCTCTGCCTTTCCCCATGAGACTAAGCCCCTCATGCTTTCATTCACCTTCAGACCCCCAGCCCTTAGCACAGAGCACATGGCACACGATATGGCCTGAAAATCTTTGCAGATGAAATGAACCAGACAACCCATGGTTGGGAGAATGGAAGGATGGATGGATGGAAGAATGAAGGTGTTCAAATGACCAGTAAGAGAGAGCAGAGACAAGGTATTCAGATAGCTTTCTGGCACATGTATTCAAGGCCAACCCAAATCTATAAATGGTAACATCATGATTATTAATAATTAAGGATCACGGTCATTGTGATCTCTTTTATCCTGGGAATTTATAAATATTATTTCAAACTTTCCTAACAACTTTACAAAGTATTATTATTATTATTATTATCCCTGAAGATGCTGAAAATCAGAGAGGTTAAACAACTCTTCCAAAGTCGCACAGCTGGTAGGAGGCAGTGCTGGTGTTGGAATTCTGGTTTGTCCGAATTCAAAGCCACTGTTCTTTCCCCACCACCCTCCCCCACCACTCCCACCACCCCACATCAATATCTGTGTTTGTATTTGGGCCTTAAGGGTCATCCCAGACCCTCACCCAGGGACCTTTGGCTGGCTTCCTTCTTAGCCAATGTGAGAGCTGTCTTTCCCGAAGAGCCCCCCTTCTCTAGCACTAGCCATTTCAGAGTATGGCTTTGCTAAGACCTGCATTATGGAAATAGATTGTCAATTACCCCGGGTGGCTGTGTAAAAGAATTACTGCAAGAGTCATGGCGAAAAGAAAACTTTATTTTCACCACTTTCCAGTAAAAGCTAATTCAGAATAACTCCATTTAACAGTTATTTTATGCTGAAATACTGAATACCTCGGGGAGTCTTTTAGGGATTTTAAAGTCTCTTTATTTATAAATGATTCATGCTGCATTTTCAGAAAAACCTACAATTAGTGTGGGTAGCACAGAAGCTCCTTAGGGAAAGGTAAAAAAAAAAAAGAAGAAGAAGAAAAAGAAAGAAAGAAAGAAAAAGAAAATATACATGCATTCTCTGCAAGCTTTTATCCGTTATTGTTTTGCAGTGGACTATAAAAAGAGAACCGAAGGAAAAAGCCAAGGAGGTATTTTGTCTAACCTTTTAAATACATGCCCCATTTGACAGTATTTGTATAGCAGTTGTTCCCATGATCTGCTCAGCCCACAACATTCTTTTAATGCTCATTTCAACTTGGCACATGCTCTCCAGGCCAGCAGAAGCTTAAAGGAATCAAAGCTACTTTGGGAAGATCGCATCTTAGCAGCATCTAACACAGGGCATCTGAGAGAGAGCCGTGCTCTTGGGCATCAGCTCAGTGCCCCTGAGTGTCGCTTTCTTCACGTGTCCAAGGAGGTACACCATATCCACCTTATGGGGTTCTGCCATTCCACATTCTTGTAATGTCTTATTTGAAGACACCTGCTCTGTGCCATATGTAAGACAGATCCTGGCTTCAGAAGCACACAGTCTGGTGGAAAAGATGGAGGTAGAATAGTCGATGGTGGGGAAGAGGCTCTGAGAGGCTTAGTGAGCACAGAGGGACAGGGGACCCAGATGTGGAGTCAGGGAAGGCTTCTTGGAGGAAGCAATGATGAAGCCAAAATCTGAGGGGTGAGCTGGCACAAAGGGAAACAAGGGCACAGGGCTGGAGGTACCAGCATGTATAGCAATCTGGAGACCAGAGAGAGTGAGGAACATGTAGGATCATATAAGCAATTTAGCCCAGCTGGAGAAATTCAGCCTCTGAGGTGGGAAGGTGATGCCACTGAGCTTTAAAGGATCTGCAAGATGATGATTTCAATAAGAGGGTTTTGTAAACTCTGAAGCCATAGGGCCCTGCACAATGTAAGTTATTATCCAACGTTATTACCCTTTTGGACAGACTGGGGGTGGGGGGCAGATCTGACTCAGAGATAGAACTAGAATTTGCCGGTGTCATTGGCAAAGGATCTCAATATTTTTCCAGCTGTTCTTATCTAATTCATTTATTATGATGTGCCAGATGGATGGGGGTATCCCATTCATTCATGCATCTGTTTGGATATCTGAGTGTGTGCATAACTCATATTTTAGTTTTATTTGAAGCAAATATAACAGAACTTAGAGTTGTTGAAAACCACACACAAAAAAAGAAAAAGAAACAACTTCCCATCTGAGCAACCTACAGAATCCATGCCCAGCATCCCTCTTCCCCTATCTGGAAGTATCCCCTTCCCATCATTGTTTACACCTATCTCTGCTGAGAGAGCAAGTACATGGCTGATGCTGTCTTATGCATTTTCTTGAATTATATTCAATGAAATGAGCATTTTTCCAGCCTCTATTATGTGCCACGTAGTGTGAAAGACATAACAGGAAGACAGGCATGAAAGAGACAAGTTCCCACCTTTAAGAGCTATGTTAGTGTAGTGTAGGGAGATGTCACACAAGGCTGAAACACCTGCATGGGAAGCTGTCCACAGCGGCAGGTACACAACATTTCAAGGTTCTGGGGTCAGACCAAGCTGAGGGGTATTATCTGAGAGGTTGGTGGGCTCTAGTACTGGGACACAGTCAGCCATAGTCTGACACTTACCACCACTATGACCTCAGGCTGGTCACTCAACATCTCTGTGCCTCAGTTTCTTCATCTGTAAAGTAAGCATGACAATCCTATGCTTCCCACCGAGTTGTCCTGATGAGTTTATTAATAGATATAAGGTGCTTTGAAGAGTGCCTGGCTACATAGTAAGTGCCCTGAAAATGTACATTAATCTTACCATCATTATCATTATCATCACTAAGCAGACACAAAAGGCCCTTACTCTTAATTACCACACTCTACACTCCCCCATCCTGAATGAAAGGAGCAGATCTTAACCAGTCACTGGAGTGAACAGATAATGGGTAGGTTCAAGATAAATTCAAAAGAGACGGAGAGAGCTGAGGAGTTGCTTAAGGAGCTCACCGAGATTCCAAGGGGAAACATGGCACGTGAAACAATTTCTTTACTATGTGATAAATTTGCAGACTTCTTTTGTGTATGTTGTGACATTGGAGCCTTAAACCACTCAGGAAGATATGCATAAAAGGGTCATTATCTCTGCTTTGTAGATAAGCTAACCCAGAGCTAATCCAGAGAAGCAAATTATTGGCCTGGGGTCCTCCAGTTTGTAAGTGGCAGGGAAGAGACTCAAATCCAGTGTCCTGAATCCAAGCAAGATGGTTTTGCTCTTCCATTTGACTGCTTTCTCCCTGCTATCAACTGAATATGTACCCCCCCAGAATTTATCTATTGAAACCTAATGCCCAATGTGATCATATTGGGAGGTGGGGCCTTTAGGAGGTGATAAGGTCATGAGGATGGATCCCTCATGAATGGGATTAGTGCCCTTATCACATGGAGAAACCTTGTCTCTACTAAAAATACAAAATTAGCTGGATGTGTTGGCGCATGCCTGTAATCCCAGCTACTCAGGAGGCTGAGGCAGGAGAATCACTTGAACCCGGGAGGGTGAGGTTGTGGTGAGCCAAGATCATGCCATTGCACTCCAGCCTGGGCAACAAGAGCAAAACTCCATCTCAAAAAAAAAAAAAAAAAGGCCCCACTAAGTGGCCTCGCCCTTCTACCATGTGAGGACACGGGGAGAGGATGGCCATCTACGGACCTGAATTTAGGCCCTCACCAGGAACTGGATCTGCTGGCACCTTGATTTTTGGACTTCCAGACTGCAGAACTGTGAAAAATAAATTTCTGATGTTTATAAGCTTCCCAGTCTATCGTATTTTGTGAGAGCAGCCCGAATGGACTAAGACACTCCCTGTTGAGGTTTAGAATCCTGGCAATGCTGCTTCTTTGGAGAAACTGAAACTACAGATGTGAGACCTGGAAGTGAACTTGGTTGACAGCAAGGGACGTGTGCAGCCTGGTGGGGAAGGGGGTAGCCAACAAATGTGCTCTGGCCTCTCCACGGTGACCTGGCAATTGGTGTAAGAGGGTATCAATAATTCATGATGCTTGTCCCCTATACAAAACTAACTCAAAATGGATCATAGGTCTAAATGTAAAACTTAAAACTATAATGCTTCTAGAAGAAAAACAGGGGAAAATTGTTGTGGACTTGAGTTAGGCAAAGATTTCTTAGTTACAAGACCAAAAGCATCATCCATAAAAGAAAAAATGATACAGTGGATTTCATCAAAATCAAGAACTTCTCTTCTTCAAAACACACAGTTAAGAGAATGAAAAGACAAACCACAGACTGGGGGAAAAATGTACAAAACACATATCTGATAAAGGACTTGTATTCAAAATATATGAGGAACTCTCAAAACTCAACAATAAGAAAAGCAACAACTCATACTCAAAAAGAAAAATGAGCTGATGGACCAAAGACCTTAGCAGACGTCTCACCAAAGAAGATATACAGGTGTCAAATAAGCACATGAAAAGAGTCTACATATCTTATGTCAGCAAGGAAATGCAAATTAAAACAACGAGATACTACCGTACACCAATTAGAGTGGCCAAAATTCAAAACGCTAACAACATCACATGCTGGCAAGGATGTGGAGCAACACAAACTCTCATTCATGTTCTTGAGAATAGAAAATAGTACAGCCACTTTGGATGACAGTTTGGAAGTTTCTTACAAAACTAAACATACTCTAACCATACGATCCAGAAATCATGCTCTTTGGTATTTACCCAAAGGCATTGAAAATTTATGTCCACAGAAAAACCTGTACAGAGATGTTAGCACCTTTACTCTTAACTTCCAAAACATGGAAGCAACCAAGATGTCCTTCAGTAAATGACTGGGTCAATAAAATGTGTTACGCCAGGTGCGGTGACTCATGCCTGTAATCTCAGCACTTCGGAAGGCTGAGGCAGGCGGATCATGAGGTCAGGAGATGGAGACCATCCTGGCTAACATGATGAAACCCAGTCTCTACTATAAAAAAAATACAAAAAATTAGCTGGGCGTGGTGGCAGGTGTCTGTAATCCCAGCTACTGGGGAGGCTGAGGCAAGAGAATGGCATGAACCCGGGAGGTGGAGCTTGCAGTGAGCCAAGATCATGCCACTGCACTCCAGCCTGGGCAACAGAGCGAGACTCTGTCTCAAAAAAAATAAAATGAAATAAAATAAAATAAAATGTGATACATTCAGAAAATGTAATATTATTCAGTGTTAAAAAGAAATAAGCTATCAAGTCATGAAAAGACATGGAGGAATCTTAGAGGCATATTGCTAAGTGAAAGAAGCCAATATGAAAAGACTACATAGTGTATGATTGCAACTATATGACACTCTGGAAAAGACAAAAATAAGGAGTCAGGAAAAAGATCAGTGGCTTCTAGGGGTACGCGAGGAGGCAAAGATGAACCAGCAGAGCACGGGGGGTTTTCAAGCAGTGAAACTACACTGTACGATGTTATATGTGTGGATGCATGTCATCATGCATTTGTCCAAACCCATAGAATGCACAACTCCAAACGTGGCCCAATGTAAACTACGGACTTTGGGTGATAATGACAGCCAGTGCAGATTCATCAATTGCAACAAATATACCACTGGTGGAGGATGTCGATACTAGGGGAGGCTATGCACATGTGGAGGCAGGGATGATATGGGAAAACCTTCCACTCAATATTGCTGTGAACATAAAACTGTTCTAAACAGTATAGTACATTAAAAAAATGGATATAGAGTGTGATCAGATATTTCACCAAAATAAATAAATAAATAAATAAATAAAAACACAAGAAAAGATACTCAATATCATTGGTCACTAGGGAAATGCAAATCAAAACCGTAAGGAAATGCCACTATGTGCCTGTCTTAATGGCTAAAACGAAGCAGGGAAATGATAATAGCAAGTGTTGGCAAGGATGTGGAGCAAGCGGAATTCTCCTGTGTTTCTCGGGGGCCTGCAAAATGGTAGTCTGGAAAACAGTCACTCTGGAAAACAATTTGACAGCTTCCTGTAAAAGGAAATAAAGTTAAATGTACATTTACCATACCACTGACTGAGCCAATTCCTAAGTATTTATCCAAATAAAATGCAAATCTATGTTCTCATAAAAACCTGTAGGAGAATGTTTGCGGCAGCTTTACTCATAACCCCAAAAACTGGAAACAACCCAGGAGTCTCTCAACCAGGGATTAAAGAAACTGTGGTACATCCATGCATTGGAATACTATTTATTTGATATGGTTTTGCTGTGTCCCCACCCAAATCTCATTTTGAATTGTAATCCCCATGATCCCCATAGTCCCCATGTGTCAAGGGAGATACCAGGTGGAGGTGATTGGATCATGGAGGCAGTTTCCCCCATGCTGTTCTCATGATATTGAGTGAGTTCTCACGAGATCTGACTGTTTTATAAGTGTTTGGTAGCTCGTCCTGTGACCCTTCTCCCTCCTGCTGCCTTGTGAAGAAGGTGCCTTGCTTCTCCTTCACCTTCCACTGTGATTATAAGTTTCCTGAGGACCCCCCAGCCATGCTGAACTGTGAGTCAATTAAACCTCTTTCCTTTCTAAATTACTCAGTCTTGGGTAGTTCTTTTATAGCAGTGTGACACTATTAATCAATAAACAGAAAAAAAACTACTTATACATAACAACATAGATAAAATCTCAAAGTCATCATGCCAAGTGCAACCGGCCTGACTCAAAAGGCAAAATTCTGTATGAGTTCATGTGTACTGAATTCTTGAAAAGGCAAAATTATAAGGGCAGTAAATGTAGCAGAGGGTTTGGGGGTTGGCCAGGGAAGGGAGGTTTGGCAATGAATGGGCACAGGAATATTCCTTTACATGATGGAATTGTTCCATATCTTGAGTGTGGGGGTGTTACACACTGTAATCATTTGTCAAAACTCCCAGAACTATACATTAGAAAGAATAAATTCTACTTATGTAATTATACCTTACTGTTGAAAGGGGGAAAAGATGAAATCATTATTCAGTTTTTAAAAAATCCATAGGAAGACACAAAATCACTCCTTTAATAAAAGAGCTCTTCCTTCATAGAAAGGAACTGAGCAATTCCTTAAACATCACAATCTTTTGTTTTTAATATTACAATTAATATGGTAGGAAAACAATAATTTGTAAAGGGACTCAAAAATGCATTAATGTGATATTGAATTTAAATTTTTATAAGGAAGAGAGAGGTCCAAATACTTCCCTGGCACCTACGATGTGCCTGCAGAGTGATGGGTGTTTTCTGTGCTAGGCCTTGGTTAATTGCAGGAACAGAAGGGAGGCAGTCACTTGAGCAAACTTTCTGTTCCTTGTTTTCTAAGTTCTGTTCTCCAAAACTTCCAGACAGCAGCATAATGCTGATGCTTCTCCTCCTTCCCCTCTTCCCCAAAAAAGTTCATAATTCAGTCCATCAAGGGGTCTGCGTGACAGCAAACTTCAGGTTGACTGATTTTTTTTCCTCCTAAACTGACAGAATCAAATGGTGATTTATTTATTTACTTACTAATAATTTATATCTTGTCTCCTTCCAAAGAGGATTTGAGTACCTCGCTGGATGTGTTGGCATTACCTCCAAAAAGTGTAAGCATATCGGGGAAGAAAATAACCACTGGAGAAGTGGTCTTTGGTTTCGTTGCAGATTCTATGGAGTCACACAGTAATGCTTAATGAGCCCATTACTGCAGAATATGAATAATAGAGAGTCTGACCTGGTTGCTATGTTAAAATGGGATATCAGATCTAAAACCACCTCCATGAGGTTGTCTGCACAGGTGAGGGGAGGTGATCTACGAGGTAATTGGGCCCAAAGACTTGACACATTGGAGAAATAGAAGCTTTCTTCCCTGAGCAAGTCCATTAAGCTAAGAACAAGTTACCTACCAGCCACTAAAGGTGGTCTGTGGACCAGCACTTACATGAAGAGTTTCAGCAACTGGGCAAAGTAGGCATTAGGACTCCATGAAAAACCAGAGAGGGATCAGAGAGGGTATGTAACTTGCCAAGGGTCACAGAGCTGGCAAGCGGTAAAGCTAGGACCTTGAATCTAGGTCTTCTGGAATCCACAGCCTGTGCTTCCCCCCTTTTCCAACTTGCCTCTTGGCTTTTGAGCCCAATCAAATTGTCTGGCACTGGCTACCTGTAATGATCTCATTTATTAATATAGTTTGACATCCTTTGCTCAGTTTTGGACACTGCTTCAAAAAATGTTTGCCATCCCTGCCATGGGTTAGGATAATCTCAGCTACAAGTAACAGCAAGTTCAAATTCAAACTGGCTTCAACAATGAGATGATTGATTAGCCCCTAACCGTGGAGGACCAGAGGCAGGGCAGGTTCCAGGCACCATATGTTAGAAGATCTGCTTTGCTGCTTCAAGTTTCCCCCTGCTTGGCCCTTTTCCATGTGTGTGCTTCTTCCTCGGGAAGGAAGGAATCAGAATGCAGCAGTTGTAGGGATTTCTCCAAAGAAGCAATGGGCCCATCTCCTGAAGTGTGAGACAGCCTCTCTTATAAGCCCCAGCTGTCATCACCTCCAGACACATTGGCCAGGGATGGGCTACATACACATTGCCGGCTTACATCCCCATTCTTAAACCATCACTGGCAGGGTGGGGGGATGACCATGGACGCTGTAGGAGAAACTTGGTAGATGTTTTCTAATCCATTACCCCCTCCAGGAGAAAAGAGTCGTTTTCAGAACCCAGGAAGACTGCCTTTCCCAGCCTCTGTTACAATTCAGTTGGGGCCATGTAACCAGCTTCGATAAATAGAATGTGAGAAAGTGATGCCACTTCCAGGCCTGTCCATAAAATGTCTTGTGTGGTCCTCCACACTCACTTTCATCAGCAGCCAAAGGCAGAGGACTCACAGCACAGCAGAGAAGTAGAGATTAAAAGATGCCTTAAAAGATGACAGCACAGTAGAGAAGTAGAGATCTGAATTCCTAAATCGCTTCATAAGAGGCCAAATGCTGGTCTAGACACATAAAGGTATTGTGTCAAGCCACTCAAATTTTAGGGTTATTTGTTCCTGCAGCTAGCACTAATTGCCCTAACTAATCCAGGTGGCTTCAACTAATCAGCGGGGGTGGAAAAGAAGTCTGGGAGTCAGCCATAAAAACCGCTCTGTAACAAATCATGTGCTTCACGCATGGTAGAGAGGCCCCATGTTCAGGGTCTCCCATGGCCAGGGAGATGGAAGAAGGATATTAGCGAGCTGCTTTGAAAGTTCAACAAGTTTAATAATTACAGGACAGCTTTAGAGACTAACTTTAGTCTCTGTGTGATCTTGGGCAAGTCACTCCCAAACTGGAGGCCTCAGTTTCTCCAGGAGAACATGGTATCTTTACTCTCTCCAGGCTCTGAGACCCAGTGGGTCAGGGCAGCTCAAGGGGTTGATCTGCACTTACCTTGGGTTTGGTGCTGTTGAAGCAACACATAGTGTGGCCTGGAAAAGGGTCATTTTCAGAACTAAGGCCAGGGCACCCACTCTGGAGAATCTGCACCAAGAAGCTCCAGGCCACCCAGCAACCTTGGGACAGTTACATCTGTGCATGTTGATCCCCAGGGCGGGCTCTTTTCTCAGTGAAACCATTACTCCAGTGTATTTGATGTAATTCCTACAAAACATGATTTTTATAACTCTGATCAGGGAGCCAATTAATATAACTATTATTTATTGTGACTGCCTAGGCATAAAAACCGCACAAATCAAACTGATTCCCTAAATCCACTTGGATCTCCACATTGTTAAGTCACATCCATTACACTGCTTTATAGTCGCATTTGTATTTTTTATTATTAATGCTATCAATACAATATTTATTCACCATGAAATAGCCTTCCACTTGGGAGGGAAATATGTGTACTTGTAAGTGCTCCTAATCATATCAAGCTCTGCACACGCTGGCTGGCGGATTGATGATGACTGGAACACATATTTTTTGAATAACAATAATGATCACCAGTTATTGAAGTCCTACTAAGCACCAGGCTATGCCTTACATTCATTATCTCTTTAACCTTATCAATAATTATATCTTTCTCAACTTCATTTTACAGAAGGACACACTGAGGCTCAAGAAGGTGATGTAACTTCCCAAACATCCCACAAATAGTCAGTAAGGAACTGAGTCTTTCACCCAAGGACTCCCTGTTTTCACACAATTGCCCAAGTGCCTTCTAGGATCGATGGGGGGAAAGGCCAAAGCCAAGCATTCAAGATTGAAACCAAAACAACACACAAACATATCGCTCACTTTAATTGCGTCTCTTTCCTCATGTATTCTTCACCCAGAAATTGCCATCGTATCCATTTCAGTTTCATGCGAACTAATGCAGGCATCTGGATCACAAAGGCAGTGCGGCAAACTCACCTATGCTTTGCACATTTTGGAGCACATCCCCCTCAGTGATCTCAGGCCACATTTGATGACACCAGCACAAGTTACTAAAAAAGTGTCTTTCTCCCTTCCAGGCAGCAATAAAGGCAGCGTGCGCCATGTTGCTCTGCAAGTTCCCAAGAATTAGTAACATTTGAACAGACAATTTCTTGGTATCACTCCACTTCACCTCTCCCCACACCTCAGCCCTGCCCACCGCCAACCTCTCCGGCCATACCCACCTCCAGGCAGCACAAATATTATTGACAATGCTAGGTGACAGCAGGAAACAAAACATACGCCAATGATGAGGGTTGCCAGATAATGTACAGGATGCCCAGTTAGATTTGAATTTCAGATAAACAAGCATGTTTTTAGCATAACCATGTCCCCAATAAGTATGATGGGAATTCACATTTAACCAAGCACCCTGTATTTTTATTTGCTCAATCTGGCAATCGTATCAACTACGTTAGAGAGAAAACTTCTACTTTCTCAGCTAAAGCTCCTTTTTTCTCTTGGCCCCTTTCCAGACCACTGCCAGGCCTCAAAGGAAGGGAAGTGGCTAATGTGCTGAGTCAGACCCCAGGACGCCCCTGGTCTGAGCTTCATCAGCCGGTAGAGTTTCTCTGTCGTCACGGCCAGTGTGCAAGCACACGCTTCCCTCCGGCGCTTCCACTTGTCAGGCACTAAGCAGACCAAAGCTGGACCTGCTGGTTTTTTTTAACCTGTTCCAACTCTGCTCTCCTGCACCTGGGTGGGGGACACAGGCAGGCCATCCCCTGCTCACACAGCCATCTTAGACTTAGGAGGGGTCATGGGAAACAAAGGTTTGGAGCCTCCCCTGCAGAGTCCAGCTGCTCTATCAGAGGGCCCGGCACCGGCGATGTCGCAGGACCTGTCATTTGGGTTAGGCACCTGTGGAGAAGGATCAATCCCTCCTCCAAAAACCTCCTCGAGGAGAAGAAATGAGGAATGAACCAGGCCTGAGCTCCGCTGAGCCCTGCTGTCCAGTGACCTGCAAAGGGGCAGCTCTCTGCCCAGAAACCGCAACACACAGGGCCAACCGCTACAGAACCTCAAACAGCCTGATACAGAGCAACATGCACAGGGCTCTGGGTTTCTCTGGAGAGTGGATCATGTGGACAAGATCAATAATCAATGCTTACTGGGGCCAATAGTTAGTGGGGCTGATATAACAAACCCATAAATAACTCTCCTCTGTTCTCTTCCTGAAACCCAACCTGGACCAGCACCAACCAGCTCTTTTCACGCTAGTGAACTGGTTATTCCTACAGATGAGTCCATTGGCATAAGGTCACTGATTTCCTTAAAGAGCATGTGCCCTTGCCATTATTTTCAATGAGGGACCAATGAGCGGGCTACTTGAAATCTGACCCCAGACTTCAGATGGCCAGGGGCTTACAGGCCAGGGGCTTACAGGCACAGATCAACGTACAGCAACATTCTTTTTTTTTTTTTTTTTTTTTTGAAACAGAGTCTCGCTCTGTTGCCCAGGCTGGAGTGCAGTGGCTCTATCTCCGCTCACTGCAAGCTCCGCCTCTTGGGTTCACGCCATTCTCCTGCCTCAGCCTCCCGAGTAGCTGGGACTACAGGCACCTGCCACCACGCCTGGCTAATTTTAATGTACAGCAACATTCTACCTGTGCTCCCTGATAGCATCTGACCAAAACCTCCTGCTAGCCCTGCACAGGGACAAATCTCTGTGCTGTTCATTTTCTCTTCTCTAAAAAATGGCTTATCCACTATGGAAAATAGTACACAGGTTCCTCAAAAATTAAAAATAGAACTACTACCTGATCCAGCAATCCCACTTCTGGGTATGTATCAAAAAGATTTGAAATTAGGATCTCAAAGGGATCTCTGCACTCCCATGTTCACTGCGGCACTATTTACAGCAGCCAAAATATGGAAACCACCTAAATGTCCATTGATGGATGACTGGATAAAGAAAATGCAGGGCCAGTATAGCAGTTCATGCCTATCATCCCAGCCCTTTGGGAGGTCAAGTTGGGAGGATCACTTGAGCCCAGGAATTGGAGACCAGTCTGGGCAATGTAGGGAGACCCTGTCTTTACAAAAAATAAAAATATTAGCGAGGTGTGGTGGCACATGCATGTGGTCTCAGCTACTTGGGAGGCTGAGATGGGAGGATCGCTTGGGCCCAGGAGGTCGAGGCTGCAGTAAGGCATGGTTGTGCCACTGCACCCCAGCCTGGGCCACAGAGCAAGACCTTTCCTCATTAAAAAAAAAAATGTGATATATACACACAATGAAATATTATTCAGCCTCTAAAAAGAAGGAAATCCTGCCATATGTTACAACATAAATGATGCTAACAAAGGACAAAGACTGCATGATTCCATTTATATGAGATATTAAAATAATCAAATTCCTAGAAACAAAGAATAGAAGGTGATTTTCAGGGGCTGAGGGAGGGGAAAAGTGGCATTGCTATCAGTGAGTACAAAGTTTCAGTTATGAAAAATGAGTAAGTTCTAGAGATCTGTTGTTCAGCCTTACACTTGTAGATAATAATACTGCACTGGACACTTAAAATGTTTTAAGAGGGTACATCTAAAGAATGGACACATAGAAGAGAACAACACACACGGGGGCCTTTTGGAGGGTAGAGGGTTGAGGAGGGAGAGGATCAGGAAAAATAATTAATGGGTACAAGCTTAACACCTGGGTGATGAGATAATCCTTACAACAAACCCCCATGACACAAGTTTACCTAGGTAACAAACCTGCACATGTACCCTGAATTTAAAATAGAAGCTAAAAAGAAAAAGATGGTGGATTTCATGTTAACCGTTCTTATCACAATAAAATAAATTTTTTAAAAAAGAAAAAGAAAAACTTCTCTGTGGTTGAGGCAGGAAAGAAGAAAAGTCAGCATCATGCCTACGTCTAGCGGACCCCAAAGTGCAGAAAAGCCGGAGTCAAAATGTGTAACTACTGTCCAGGAAGCGGGAGAAAAAGAATCAGACCAGTGAGCTATTTTTAGGTGTATTTGTCCTCACCACATAATGCAACTTTCAAATATGCTTCTATTTCTTCAAGTACAGTGAGTCCCCAGACACCCCCGTTCACACACTGTGTGCTGCCTGTATCGGAGAAATATCTGCTTCTCACAGATAATCAACCCTCCTAATTAATAACACAAAGTCACAGGAGGAGCTCTCTAACTGAAACCGCAGCGGGGAACAGATAAGAAAAATATACTGGAGGTGTGGAGTTGTGGGTTGTTTTTTTTCCCCCTAATTCCCTAAGTCCTGCCAGTATTCTATGATGTCTTATAAATTCCAGAATAATGAAACATGACACAATGTAACCCAATGTGAGGCGTCAACATGACATAAGCAAATGCAAAAGGATTCAAGATCACCAAGCATGTCAGAAATACACGCGGAACTTTCTTCCTCCACCCCTACTCCTGGGTGACAGGGTTTGGAGATTGGGATCTGTGTGATAATGACGGCTGCAAATGAGAAGAACCGCCCCACCTTTGTGTGGGCACCTTCCTTGTTAATCGCACTCAAGATGCTTTGTAGACTTCATAAAGCTAAGAACCAGGTAGTCACATTTGGAAAACAAGGGTCATTTCACCTGCCAGGGACCACACACAGACACAGTCCTGCCTCTGTTTGCCAGCTGTTACCACCAAAGCCCCATCAACAGGCTAGCCTCCTGACCTAAAATTACAGCATGTGGAACTTTTCCAAGGAAATTATTTATTTAAGATTGTAGGAACTTCCCTGAAAACACTGCTATTTTTATTAGTGAATGGATATGTGTCTGGACTATTTGGTAAATGGTAGAAAATCACATTGGCATTTGCCATTCCTCTACAGTTGTCTAAGTATTTTGCTTAGAAATAGTCCCTTTGGGCCGGGCGTGGTGGCTCATGCCTGTAATCCCAACACTTTGGGAGGCCAAGGCAGGCAGATTGCCTGAGCCCAGGAGTTCAAGACCAGCCTGGCCAACATGGTAAAATCCCGTCTGTACTAAAAATACAAAAATTAGCTGGGTGTGGTGCCGTGTGAGTGTAATCCCAGCTACTTGGGAGACTGAGGCATGAGAATCACTTAAACCTGGGAGGCAGAGGTTGCAGTGAGTCAAGATCACGCCACTGCACTCCAGCCTGGATGACAGAGCAAGACTCTATCTTAAAAAAAGAAAAGAAAAGAAAAGAAGAAAAAGGAAATAGTCCCTTTGGATTCTCACAAATTCCTTACCGTGTCGGTTCAGGCCCATCTTGTGGATGGGAAAACTGAGGCCCAGAGGAGGATGTGGCTTGGCAAGATGGAACAGCCTGTGACCAGCAGGGCCTGGACAGGCAGATGTCCTCTCGCTCGCTCAGGGTTCTCTTCATGGCACCAAGCTCTCTCTCCAATTCAGCTCTCACCCATGCTGGTGGTTCAGACACCATCCCTCCCCCATCAGGCTATCACAGCCCACAGGAGCTGCAATTGAGCTTTTGAAATATCACAATATTTATCTTTCTTGGATTCAGGATGTTGTTGAAGCTCATCAGAAACAGCAATCTGGGGACCAAATAGAGAATTCCTTAAAAATTTCGTCCCTGTCAGAGAGAAACATTCCCTCATTCCAACATGTCCCAAATTGCAGTTTGCAACTCTCCATGTT
The DNA here is from genome assembly GCF_029289425.2 of Pan paniscus. Classification (NCBI taxonomy): domain Eukaryota; kingdom Metazoa; phylum Chordata; class Mammalia; order Primates; family Hominidae; genus Pan; species Pan paniscus. Next base: position 98,236,833 of record NC_073264.2, on the reverse strand, counting down.
TGAAGGCAACCCAAAGGCTTTATTCTCGGGGTCCTGGATGGAAACACCACTGGTCTGTCAGTCATCCTGATGTCATCAGAAGCCACTGGGTCACCCCAAAGGATCCAAGATTGCTAAATTTTAGTTTTGTAGAGAAGCAATTTGGAAATGTTGGCAACAGAGAAAGTGCTTCCAAATCAATACATCCCTATTCGTTATCAAAGAAAGTTTTCCAAGACTCATAGCCTCAAACAATGCCTTTCTCAGCGTGATAACAGTGTATGTCTTTGTCCACAAAAGGTGCACCCTACTCAACCCTCATAACAGCACATAGCTTGTGTCAGGAAAAGAAAGAAGAAGAAGAAAGGGAGGGAGAGAGGCAGAAAAGGAGGGAAGGGGGAAGGAGATGAAGCATAGAGGAAGAGAGGAAGAGAAACAGAGAAAGGCAGAAAAGAGGGGAGAAATAATGAGAGAGAGAAGAAAGAGAACTTGCCCTTAAAGGATGGCAATATTAGTAATCTATAAGGCTTCATAGTTTATAGACTGTTCACATGATCCTCTCACTTCATTCAGCCTCCCCAGCAGCCCTGAGTGTTGCTTATATAATAATTTTGCCCACATTGTTCAAATTACAAAAGTGAGGCTCTGAGAGATGGAGGCCCAGCTAAGGGTTATCCAGCCGTGAACACCCCCAACTCTTGCTGCGGATATGACCCCATGGTCATCCTAAAGGGTCCTTCTGTTTCCGCGACTTTTGAGATTCAACACTTTTTGTTTGAGGATGACGTGTTCATTCTGTCAATGTATCATTATATATAATATTTGTGTTTTAATGCTGCTGATCTGGAAAGAAAATGGCATGTATGAAATGATCAGTCTCAGAGGTTTCTGCAGAGCCACACCAGCCAGACAGGGAGCTGTGACCAGCCACAGGCAGGGACCCTTGGCCCTGTGTCCTCTTCCTTCAAAATCCTTCTGCTCTGAGCTCCTGCCACTCCGGCTCTCTGAAAGCCCACGCAGGGGTGAGTCACGTACCCTGGGGGTGGCTCCTCGTTCCCAGTCTCCAGGCTCTGACCTCGGGTGTCTCCTCTTCAGGCGTAACAGCTCTGGGTGGGGTTGGAGCTCCACTTTTGCCTTCGCCACCACCACCCTGAGTGGCCTTTGTTTGTCTAAGGCCTGTGTCTTCTCCCTCCTGTGAGCTCACCTCATGAGCCCTAAAATAAAAGTGGTTATATTGAACAACTTTATGCCATAGGTACTCTTAACCTGATTTGCAGATGGCATAAACAAAATTCAAACCACGCAGCAGAGTAGGGATTGACATGGAAGAATGGTTGAGGGGCCTTCAGTAACCCTTTTCTTTATGCGACCTGCATTCAATTCCTGTGGCTGCCATAACAAAGTATCACAAACCAGGTGACTGAAGACAACAGAAATTATTCTTTTATACTTCTAAATGCTAAAAGACAAAATCAAGCCATCAGCAGGGCCACACTCCCTCCAAGGGCACTAGGGCAGGATCCTTCCTTGCTTCTTCCAGTTCCTGGTGACTCCAGACATTGCTGGGCAGCCTCACTCCAGTCGCTGACCCCATCTTCCCAAGGCTGTCTTCTCCCTGTGTGTCTCTGTGTCCTCTCTTCTTATAAGGACATCCAGTCATTGGATTTAGGGCTCACCCTAAATCCAGGATTATTTTATCTGCAGGTTCTTAGCTAATTACATCTGCCGTAACCCTATTTCCAAGTAAGGTCACATTCTGAGACTCTGGGTGGACATGAATTAGGGTGGGGGAAATCCTGTTCAACCCATCACACAACTCCCAGTTTTATTCTTTGTAAAAGAGATTTTAAGCAGCTGAAAGAAGGAGTTTTAAAAACCGGGAAGCTCTGACTACCACCCAGAAAAATCCCACAATGTAGGCAATTGTCCTTACAGCCCAAATGCATGGCAGGTACAAGCACTAGCCATTTGCCACCAATGCCCCTGGGACGCCAAGAGACACCCAGCCCTGTGGGGAGTCAAAATACCAGCCCGTTTCTATGCAAATAGCATTATGGAGCCATTCAGCATCTGATTCCTTGTAGATGAATCTGTGCTTGCCAAACGCCACCCGGAATTTTTCCACGGGAGAGACTCTGCAAGATATCAAACAAGATCTGACAATACATTCATCTTTAATCTGCGCAGTGCACCTTTACTTTGCAAGTCGTTTGCTTTGCATGGCATGATATGATTTCCGATAAATTCTCAAAATTTGCAGCCTCCGTCTAGATGAAGGAAAAAACCCAGCAGGCAGAGAGGAGAGGAAGAGACTGAAGGCAGCAGATTTGCTGAAGTCCGTGGAAGTCCAAAGCATGCAAAAGTGGGCCCCAAAGTTGCTTCTCAGGAAAGGAGCCACGTGCATTTGCACCAGGGCCTACCCCTGTTTCTAAGAGGCATGCAATGTGGCTGAAATCAGGAAAGGCACACAGCTCTCTCATTCACTGCATCTAGAATTAATGCCTTGAAATAGAAACACACACACACACACACACACACACAAAATCCCCACCAGTGCCCTCTCTCACAAATGAGCGTTTTGTAAGGAAAGATATGACCCTTGCTGGAAACTGGATAGGGCATTCCTGGGTAGAGTTTAAATAAAACCCCTGCCTACTATAGCTATTAGTTTCTTACAGGGATGATACAGGTTATAAATCCAATATTCAGCTCCCAAGTAAGCTTCAGGAGGAAAAAACTCATATTGCAACATTAATGTCCAATTGACACAAACTTTGAAAAAGTGTATATATATATAGATAGATAGATAGATAGATAGATTCACATATATATGTGCACATGCATGTGTGTGTGTGTATACAGATGTATACATACATATTTGGGGGGTAATTCTAAATCCTCCACAACATACACCAATGTCACATTTTAATGTAATATCATGTCCAATGCATATTCATGAAATACAATCTTGGCAGTGGCACAAGAAAAGTGGGATGAAGTGTGTTTGGCGGAGTGCGTCACGTTTCCAGGCCAGCGGATTTTTTGATTAAAGTCCCTTATCCGTTTTATCATGCATATCCACTCTCTGATTAAAGTGATCTGGGGCTGACACTCACAATGTCAGTATGCACTGAGACCCTTCACACAAAACATGGTTGGAATTTATATCCTTAAAAAAAAGACCCTGTACACCCAATAACAAAACGAAAACAGGGCAACATTCATTTAAATATAAGTCTACGTCGGATGGCTCTGTGAGTTGTCTGTTCCCTAGTTCAAAGAGATTTAACTCAGAATATCAATCAGTGTCCAACTTCAGATGCTAAATTTTATTTCTTTTTTTTTTCTAAGTTAAGTTTTTTTTTCTGATTTGTTGGGCTTTTTATCAAATGTTTCCACTTGAGAAAAACATGACCAGGAACTCCCACGCAGCGTATAAATAATGAATTTCCCCCAGATGCCGGCCTCTCCAGCACTGTGAACATCAACTTGTCCCAATTTTCCTAAGGCCCCATACAACAGCACTTTCCATCAGGTGCTCCCTGCCAAGCAGCCAGGAGGAGAGAGGAAGGGGGCCACCCAGACCACTGCCCATCTCATGGTGGCAGAGACTAAGCAAGCCTGAGGCCACAGACAGGATGGAGCTGGGCGCGAAATCTCCCGCCTCCCACTGGAGCTCCATGTCCCCTTGAGTCACTTGGGCCAATGGCTGAAGGAAATGACGCAGCTTTTGAAAGCCAACTGATGTCAGAGAAAACAAAGAGAGGGCAGCTATGCATGTGCTCCTTTGACACCCTGCCACACCCTTCCAGAAGCCCCCTGCATGTGGCAAACGATGCATCTGGAAAGTCTGGAGTGAGATGCTTTTGGAGAGCTGGTGAAGTGTGATCTGAAGTCCTGGGTCACATTGCAGTTGACCAGACAGGTGGCCATGGGCCGGTCATTTCATCCGTCCTCATCTCCAAATCTTCTTTCATGGAGATAATCACATCAACCCATGGGCCTCTTGTGCAGCTCCAACAAAATTGCATCTGAGAAGAGACTTCATACCCAGGACAGACGTTCTCAATGCAGGTCATACCTGTGGGTATGGCCCTCAGAGACAGTGAGATCTCCAGATGAGCACTGACATTCTGTTCCAGAAAAGACCCCAGTCCATCTGTTGTCACACATTTCTGTTTTCAATTCCCAGGCTCCCAGGAATCTATTCCTCTGGCCCTCTGAGCAGGTCCCATGAAGAGCCAGAAGGTTTTCCCCAGCAGCCAGTTCCCACCCCACCTCCACCCACACCCAAGCCAGGTGAGAAGCTAATCCTCCACCAGGTGCTCCAGTGACACCCTGCCACCCCCCTCCTGAAGCGCCCTCCTCACCCTTAACAGGGAGGAGGTCAGCCGTGTGTTTATCAGGACCCCTGCTGGATTGAAAACCTGGGACTGTGGATGTTCACTGCTTTTTCCCAGTACTCTACGCAGGGGTGGTACACAGTAGGTGGTCCATGGGCTTGGTTAAGTGAATGTACAAATGAAGCCAAGCCCCATTGGTTGGTGCCCTTAGTGTGCCAGACCCCATGCTGGCCGTTCCCTCTCTCTATCTTACCCCAGCCTGACACTGACACGTTGGAGTTGGCCTCATTAAGTCTAGTTCACAGAGGAGTAAAAGGAAGCTCAGAGGAGGGCAGCACCTACAAACCCGGCAGAAAGGGGCAGAGCCAGAACCACGAGCGCACCTGGTGCCTGAGCTGTGGCTATCAGTAGCCCCTGAAAGGCATTTGAAGCCTCTAATTCATGGAACTTCCCTGAGATAGCTAGAGCAGTGGTATCCAGACCTGTGGGTGTCACCAAGCAGCAAATTTTAAAATTAAAGATAGATAGATAGATAGATAGATAGATAGATAGATAGATAGATAGATAGAAAATAGAGATAGGTAAATAGATAAGTTAGAGATAAATAGGTAGATAGATAAGAGAGAGAGATACATGGATAGATAGATGATAGATAAACAGATAGATAGATAGATAGATAGATAGATAGATAGATAGATAGATGATAGATAACAGATGATAGATAGATAGATAGATGATAGATAACAGATAGATAGATAGATAGATAGATGATAGATAGATAGATAGATAGATGATAGATAGACAGAGATAGAATTGACATAGAGTTGTCAGCTTTTATTTGGCCAAAACTTAAAAACAAAACCCAAGTACTACATAAAATAGAGTAAAATAGAGAACTTTTCTTCCTTTCATAAAATAGAGAACTTTTCACACCAAAATTCTAGAACAGTCACAAATATGTCTCAGACTAAATGGTAGCTCTTTAAAAGGAAGACCTTGGGCCTGTCGATGTTCCTCATGTTGCAGTTGACCTGCAGCTCCTCATATCGCAGCTGACCTGAGGATGCACCCCAAAGCCAGCCCTGGCCCTGGATGGTCACTGGGGACAATGCTCCCCACATTGTTGGTTGTTTTCTTGTTTAGGAGGTGTGTGTTGCACAGGCCCAGGCTGAAGGCAGAGTTTCTTCCTCTGAGATCAAAGCTGCGGTGAGGCAGCTGCATGGCCAGGGCCACTTGTCTGCTGCCACGTATCTCTGCCCACTGGCTGTGTGGCCCTGGATAAGCTCTTTGCTTGCCTATGTGCCACTGAGGTTCCCTATCTGGAAAAACAGGGTAAAGGATCCCCTGATCAGGCTGCTGTGAGATCATGTGTGTGGAGCCCAGGCTCTGCCTCTGAGCACACACTTTGCTTTCAAGAATAACCCACATGCGGTAGCTCATGCCTTGTAACTCCAGCACTTTGGGAGGCAGAGGCAGGTGGATCACTTGAGGTCAAGAGTTCAAGACCAGCCTGGTCAACATGGTGAAACCCCATCTCTACCAAAAATATAAAAAATTAGCTGGGTGTGGTGGCTCATCCCTGTAATCTCAGCTATTTGGGAGACTGAGGCAGGAGAATCACTTGAACCTGAGAGGCAGAGGTTGCAGTGAGCCGAGATCGTGCCACTGAACTCCAGCCTGGGCCACAGAGTGAGACTATGTCTCAGAAAAAAAAAACACACACACACACACAAACACACACACACACACACACACACACACACCTTGCAGAACTCACTGCTCTCCCGTCCCACCGGGGGCAGACGTCCCTGGGCAGGGGGCAGCAGTCATACATTGAGTTCCAAAGCCAAGTCTGGCCTCTAGCAAATCTATCTAATCTATCTATCTATCTATCTATCTATCTATCTATCTATCTATCTATCTATCTATCATCTATTTATTCCATTCATCTATCTATCTGTCTATTTATCTGTCTGTGTATCTATTAACCTTGTATCCGTGTATCTATTTGTCTTATCTATCTACCTGTCTATTTCTATCTTATCTGGGAAGCAAAATGAGGCTCCCCAGAAATGCTTCAAGAGAAAGAGAATCTTCTCTCAGGGATCTCACTTCTGACTTCCCAATGAGCAGATCCAGTGCAGTCCTGCCCTATTCTCATTCTGGAAAAGTATACAAATAACCCCTTTGCTGTGCATGGGTTGTTGGGAGGAGATTCCTGCCCACATCACCAGCGAAAGCATTTGGTGGTGGTTCCTGTGAGTCCCTGCATAAGAACCTGGCAAGGTCGGCTCTATCAACCCTGGTTTACAGATGACAAAGCTGGGTTTCTGAATGACACAGGGACTTGACAGAGAAAACAGTAGCTAGAAGAAGACAGGATTCATCCCCTAGCCTCCATGACATCGATAACTCTAAATTCAATAAATAATTGTCCCTTTCTCCCCTGCATGCCCATTTTCTACTACCATATATTAGTGCCTAATGGATGGACGGGAAGGAGGAAGGGGGAAAGGAAGGAAGGAAAGAAAGAAGGAAGGAAGGAAGGAAGGAAGGAAGGAAGGAAGGAAGGAAGGAAGGAAGGAAGGAAGGAAGGAAGAAATTAGGGAGGGAGAGAGGGAGGGCATTCTTGTTTTCTTAAAATTAAAACTGGGAGAAATCAAATGTATGTCACCTGAGAGTTTGGATACACAGAAAAAGTGAGGAAAGGTGTCGTCTGAGAGGCCCTGCCCCTCAGCAGAGGGGCATCCAAAGGCAGAGACAGAAAAGAAACAGGGGACAGGTGATGTTTAAGAGGATACTGGGATTCTGTCTTTTGTCCTTTGCAGACTAACACTTAGTTTCAAGATTCAGAAACTGCCCTGATATTTTAATCCTTTTCTAATTTGATCTCTTCTCCTTCCCCCACCCACTCAGAACCCCGCTGAGATCTGTCTTTTGTGTCCTCCAACTTTAACCTTGGATTAAAATCCATGCTTCTGGAATTAGCTCCATCCTTCTGAAATGGGGAGAGAGAGAAAAAAAGAGGAAGAAGAAAGAGGAGGAGGAGGGAGGAATGATGAAGGGAAGGAAGGAAGGAAGGAAGGAGGCAGGGAGGGAGGGAGGTAGGGAGGGAGGGAGGGAGGGAGGGAGGCACGGAGGGAGGGAGGGAGGAAGGAGGGAGGAGGGAAAACGGGGAAGACGAGTTTTCAGCCCCTTTGTAGGCCCCATGGTATTGAACAGGATGCCCCCCACTCTGGTCTGACTCCCACCATCCTAATTTGGCCCCTCCATCCTCTTCTGCACACACAGTCCTCAGGTACAAACACACTGTCTACCAACAATCCCTGGGTGTGCTTGCATTTTTCTCCTCCGGACCCTCAGAAATGCCATCTGTTTCCCAATTCCTGTGCCTGACCCTTTTCCTTCTCTGCCTACTGAAGTCCTTACTGTTCACAGCTGAGTCGAGCCTTCAGCTGGAAGTGATGGCATCGTCCTGGGACCTCCATGAGCCTCTGTCATCTGTACCCACCCTTTAGATGTTCGGTGAATGCTCCTGGATGCTGCCCCAGATGGCAACAAAGAGCAGACAAAGACATTAAGTTGAAAGATGGACTAACAGGTACCTTACCTGCCAGAGCCAGGAAATTACAAGGGAAGGAAGAGGAAAGCGACTCATCTTGAGTCATCCATGTATCAGGCATAGCCCCTGCCATAGCCCCATTCTGCCTTGCCCTCATTTTACAGATGAAAAAACTGAAGCCAAGACTTGGGGAAGGTTAGAGGTCAATAAGCAGCTGAGCAAAGACCCAGCACAGGTGTGCCCGGCCCTGACACTGTTTCTATTGGGACATCTCACCCCAGTTCAAGACGTTCCTCAGGTTGATCCCCTCTGAGATTCTCCTAGGATTCTCCAGATACATAGGATATTTGACAAACCTCTGTGCATGTTTAAGTTCATGTCTCCATAAGAAGCTATGGAAATTGCAAATTATATTAACAATCATGCAGCACCACTCACTGCTATATTTTCCTAACATGATTTTGATGAGAAGAAATTTCCATAAATTATGTGACTTAGACTTTTGAGAGCTATGGAGGAGCTTAGAGATTCCTTCACATCTAACTCTCTTATTTCATGTATATGGAATTTATTTCTTCCTTCACTCACTCAGCAGGTATTTATTGAGTATCTGCCTATGTCAAACATTATGCTAGATGCTGGGGATGCAGACATGAATAAGTCTTATCCCCCTGTCAAAGAATTCACAAAGTGACTGGGTCAATGAACAGTGCACAAATAAGGTGAAATGTGTGGGGAGAGACAGTGATAAATCAGCATAGCCTGAGGACCACAGAGCCCTGTGCTTGAAATCTTGTGACCTGGAAAGCTTTGTGTCCTTGGACAAATCAATTTTTATAAGCCCCAGTTTCCGTATTTGTAAAATGGGGAGAAGAGAACTCGCAAGGTTTTAGGAGGACTGCATGGGACAAACTACAAACACTAGGACCCAAGAGGTTTCTCAGAGGAGGAGTCGCTGGAGCTCAGAGGGTGTGAAGTGACTGGGCTACTGGCAGAGACAAGAGGCGACACATTGCAGGAAGAGCTGGGTGTAAACACGAAGAGATGAGTGGGCTGGCCCAAGTATAGAGGGGAGCAGAAATGGGAGAGGATGGGAATTTTTTTAAATGATGACAACAATAAGAACGAGCAGATGATAGCTATCATTTCTTGAGCAAACTCTCTGCTAAATGATCTGTGTGCATGATATCTCTTGATGTCCCCAACCACTTTTAAGATAGGTACTGTGATGATTCCCATGTTACAGACATGGAAACCAAGGCACGGAGAGATGAAGTAACTTCCCTAAACCTGCACAGCTAGGAAGTGGCACATCCAGAGTTTAAGCTCAGGCCTGTAGGCCAGGGTTGGGGAGTGATGAATTCAAAAACCCTTTGGGCGGCCAAGCGCAGTGGCTCACACTGTAATCCCAGCATTTTGGGAGGTCAAGGCGGGTGGATCACCTGAGGTCAGGAGTTCGAGACCAGCCTGGCCAATATGGTGAAACCCCACGTCTACTAAAATTACAAAGAATTAGCTGGGCATGGTGGTGGATGCGAGTAATCCCAGCTACTCGGGAGGCAGAGACAGGAGAGTCATTTGAGCCCGGGAGGCGGAGGTTGCAGTGAGCCAAGATCGCACCATTGCACTCCAGCCTGGGCAACAAGAGCATTACTCCGTATCCAAAAAAAAAAAAAAAAAAAAAAAAACTTTAGGGACCATTATGCCTTTTGCAGATATGATGAGGAATTGTCACTATTTTCTGCTTTAACTTCTTCCTATTCCCAGTGACCTCAATCGTGTCATCCATCCAAAAGGGAGGTGGGAGACAGGATTCACATTGCAATCTAAGAGTGAGATTATCCACATGCAGTCTTGCTTTCACACCTTTTTCGACATTTGCACGGCTTAATTAAGGAGGTGACCAGCTGCCACAGCAGATTTTTTGTTTGTTCTACGGCAGCAGGAGGTACAAGAGAGGTCCTTAAAAGGCCCAAAAGTGGTCACAAGGGCTCAGAGAGGGGTTCAAACCAGCAGATTTGCTGCTGGAAGCCAGCTTTCCTTCAGTGGGCCATGCATCAGGCAGCACCGAGCCCCCATCCCCAGGCCCAGGGCCAGGCTGGGGCAGCAGGAGAGGGGAGGATCTCAAGTTCAGCCCTGCTGGGCAAAAAGCTGTGAACTGCATCCATGAGTTTGAGGGCTTGTCCTGCATCACGCGTCATCCGCTATACCATGTATTATCTCACTGAAGCCACTTGACAGCACTGAGGGACAGATGCTGCTGTTATTAGCCCCATTTAAAGATGGAGACACTGAGAGTCCAGGGTTAAGTCATGATGCCAAGACCCCAAGCCTAGCAGGTGAGGAGCCAAAACTCAGGTGGAATCTTGTTCCAAGTCTCTGTGCTTGACTCCTCACTGCTCGGGCCTTGCCTCCCTTGCGGGTGTGCTCCTGGGAAGACCGTTTCACCCTCACCCTGTGTCCGTCACACCTGGGGGGATGAGGCCTGCCTTGCCGGGTTGCTGAGGGGCATCTGGAAATCTTCTCTGTGAAGCACTTCTCATGCTGCCTTGACTGAACTCAGGCCTCTGCAAACAGGAGCTGTTAACTGCTATAAAGGGGCTGTCCAGGTGTGTTAGTTTGCTAGGGCTACCATAACAAAGTACCCCAGGCTGGAGAACTTAAATAACAGAAATGTATTTTTATACAGTTCTGGAGGCTGGAAGTCCATGATCAAGGTGTTTCCAGGGGTGGTTTCTCCTAAGGCCTCTCTTCTTGGCTCACGGACAGCTGCCTTCTCCCTATATCTTCACACGGCCCTCCTCTGGGTGTGTCTGGGTCCACATTCCTTCTCTGAATAAGGACAACAGTCTTATTGGATTAGGGTCCACCCCAGTGACCTCATTTAACCTCAATTACCTCTTTATAAGATTTTATCTCCAAATACAGTCACATTCGGAGGTACTGGGGGTTAGGACTCCAACACAGGGATTTTGGAGAGGGGCACATTTCAACCCATTATACCAGGGAAGCCAGACAGGCTCTGTTTCAGCAGGTGAGTCCTTCCTTTGCAGTTCCTTAGTGTTGGCTCGGACTGCCCCACACCATGCTTTTACCCAAAAATCACCTTGGAGAGGGAGCAGGGCTTTTGCCAGATGCCACAGTGACAAAGCTGAGCCACTCGCTGTCCCTGCCCTCTGGAAGCTGACAGTGTCCCCAGTGACTCAGATGTGAGGTGTGACTTACAATTCGCACATCACTTTTCATATTCTTTATAGCATTTAATTCTCCCAACTCTTCTAGGGGAAAGTTTCTAGCACTGTCCTTGTTTTGAGCTGTAGAGACTGATGCTCAAAGACCAGGGGATTGGCCCCAGACCACAATGACCATGCATTAAACCTGAATCCCAGGGTTCTCAGCCCTAGTCCAGAGCAGTCTGGAATATTCTTTCTTCAGCCTATCTGGAATATTATTTCTTCAGCCACAAATTTCAATATCTGGTCAACAATAATTTATTGAGTTTCTACTTTGTGCTGGGAGCTTACATAAAAACAGAGGGTGTTGGGATAAAGGAAGGAACAAACAAATTACAAATTGCAGAAATGAACAGATCAGTGTGACAGATTGTAAGGGGGAGAATGACTTTAGATGGCATGAACTTGGAAGGTCCCTCTGGGAAGGTGACATGTAAGCAAAGACCAAAAGAGGCAAAAGAGGCCATGCAAAGGCCCTGGGGTACCCTGGTTTGAGATGATACTGGAGAGTTAGACAGGGGCCAACTCACACACTACCTTGGAAAATATCATTCTAAATATAGTAGAAAAAAACCTTGGACATGAACCAAGAGAATGTGAACTGTTCATCTGATGATGTTTGCTAGTCTCTCTGGTGTTCTCTGTCATTATTGTAGGAAATGGGAGTGGAGTTAAAGATTTCTTTGGGATTGAAATTGTCGTCAAGACTTAGGCTTTCTGAATCCACAGGGCAATGACAGCCAACTTCTTTGCAACTAAAGGGATTTGCAAGGGGTGGATGCATGGAACACAATGAGTTTCAGTGGAAGCTTTATTCAGGTCAAACCAAGGACACTATACTATTCAAGTCGAGTTTACGGAGGGACCCATTGTGGCCTGGGTCTCCCATCAGCCTCTGGGGTACAGATCAGCTTGAGTACTAAAACAGGACAGCCAGTTCCCTGTGGCTGTGGTTGAGGCTGGATGGAGTAGGCCTGTGGATGAGAAGCAGGAACAGAAACCTGGCTGCCCTCCCGACAAGCATCTACAGGCGATGAATGAAGGAAAATGGGCGACCCGGTCCCATCTCATTGTGCCTGCTCCGGCAATACGAGGCGCATCACGCCACTCTAAAACAGCAGGACTATTTTCTCCGTCCTAATTGATGAACAGCTGTGCTTTAATAGACTACAACGTGTAGCTTCACTGATCTCTCCTTAGGCCACCCTGTGAACTGAAGGCTCCCCAGGGAACTGGGAAAAACAAAGTTTTGCCTTTATGAGCAGGCAAAGGGGTAGTGTTAGTGGGGGCAAAATTTGTTGTTAATAAATTAATAAACAGATAAATGAAAAACTCAGCAAAAAGGATTTCAGAAAGTTGATTTTTTTCCCCTTTTATTGGCCATTTAATGATAGTCATCACCGTGAATTCTGGTCTCCCCTTAAGGAACAAGTGAGGACTAACACGAAATAGATAATGTTAAGAGCTTACAGTGGCACAGAGCTTTGTGGTGTCAATCTCCTTCCAGATCAAGGAGTTTAACCTTCATTATACAGACTTTGCTTATTCCACAGTGTCTTAGTTTGTTTTCTCTTGCTACAGCTGAATCTCTGAGACTGGGTAATTTATAAAGAAAACAAATTTATTTCTTACTGTTCTGGAGGCTGGGAAGGTCAAGGCTGATGGGGTCACATCTAGTGAGGACCTTCTTGTTGGTGCGGTCTCTCTGCAGAGTCCCAAGATGAGGCAGGGCGTCACATGGCCAGGGGCCTCACAAGAGACAGCCAAACTGGCTTTTTTTTGAGACGGAGTCTCGCTCTGTCGCCCAGGCTGGAGTGCAGTGGCGCGATCTCGGCTTACTGCAAGCTCCACATCCCGGGTCCACGCCATTCTCCTGCCTCAGCCTCCCGAGTAGCTGGGACTACAGGTGCCCGCCACCATGCCCGGCTAATTTTTTGTATTTTTAGTAGAGATGGGGTTTCACCATGTTAGCCAGGATGGTCTCGATCTCCTGACCTCATGATCCACCCGCCTCGGCCTCCCAAAGTGCTGGGATTACAGGCGTGAGCCACCGCGCCCGGCCCCTAAACTGGCTTTTTTAGCAGCCCCACTCTGGTGATAACTAACCCACCCCCAGGATAACAAATTAACCCATGAATTTATTTATTTGTGAGGGCAGAGTCCTCATGATCCAACCACCTCTCAACATGGCTGTGCTAGAGACCATGTTTCCAACACATGAACTTTTGAGGGGCACAGTCAAGCCATTGCACACTGATGTTTGTGCCTATCTGCTCTGCACAGGAAATATGCTGGAGATTTTGGGAAGAGCAAAGTACACATGGTTTCTGCCCTCCAGAGGCTTACAGTCTAGTGCAGGGCTTGGCAAACTCTGGCCTGAGGCCTCATCCAGCCTGCCACCTGCTTTTGTATAGCCCTCAATCTGAGAATGGTTTTACATTTTTAAATGCTTGAAAAAAATCCAAAGTACAATAGCATTTCATGACTCATTAAAATTATACGAAATTCAAATTTCAGGCCAGGTGTGGTGGCTCAAGCCTGTAATCCCAGCACTTTGGGAGGCTGAGGTGGGCAGATCACCTGAGGTCAGGAGTTCAAGACCAGCCTGGCCAACATGGTGAAACTCCATCTCTACTAAAAATACAAAAATTAGCCAGACATGGTGGCATGCACCTGTAATCCCAGCTACTCGGGAGGCTGAGGCAGGAGAATCACTTGAACTCAGAAGGTGGAGGTTGCAGTGAGCCAAGATAGCGCCGCTGTACTCCAGCCTGGGTGGCAGAGCGAGACTCCATCTCCAAAAAAAAAAGAATTTCAAATTTTAGTGGCCAGAAATATAAAGTCTTATTGGAAGACAGCTGCACCCACTTGTGTATATACTGTCAATGACTGCTTTCATGCTACAAGAATACAGTGGAACAATGGGGACAGATACCATAATAAATGTACTCTCTAGTCCTGTAAAGAAAAGGCTTGCCAACACCTGGTTAGTGGAACCAATGATTCAGAAAGGAAGCAGAAGGCAGCCTGCCTTCACTGAGTGTGGGACATCTTAGAAGCATCAGGTCATTCAATAGTCACTGGGACAATTGAATGGCTGGGACTACTTTCCCCACCTTACAAAGGAGGAGACCAAAGTTCAGGAAAATTAGCAACTTGCCCAAACTTCTAGCAGAGTATTGTTCACTTTACACCATAGTATTTAAGTTACAGGATAGCAAGAAGAGTGACATCACCTAAGGACTTCGCATCATCTTCTGACGAAAGAGTTAGTGTATTTTTCTATGGTACATAGTATAGTTGTATTATGTTAGGAGTACGTCTGACATCATTAATGTTTTTATTCAGAGATTAAGAACGGCTGAAGAACATACGTATGGGCACCAAGCTCACAAGAGGTTAACTTGTGATGGTTAATTTTATAGGCCAACGTGGCCAGGCCATGGTACTCACATATATTGTCAAATACTAGTCTAGATATTGCTATGAAGGTATTTTTTAGATGCAATTGACATTTAAATCAGTCGACTTTGAATAAAGCAGATTCTCCTCCATAATATGGTGGGCCTCATCAAATTAGTTGAAGGCCTTAGAGAAAAAAATTTTCTGAGGAAGTGGAAATTCAGCCAACAGATGTTCTTTGAACTTGAATGGCAACATCAATTTTTCCATGAGACTCCAGCCCTGCAGATTTTGGACTCACCAGCTCCCATTATCACATGAGCCAATTCCTTACATCTCAGTCTCTCAACTTTCTCCTTATAGGTATAGAGATACAGACAGAGAGAGAGAGAGAGAAAGAGAAAGAGAGAAAGCGAGAGAGAGAGAGAGAGAGATGCATTGTATTGGTTCTGTTTCCCTGGAGATCCCTAACTGACACAGACTTTGGTAAGCAGCAGCTGGGAATTGGAGACAGGTCTATTAGCAGAACCAAAGCCAGAACCACAGTTTCCTGACTCCAGTCCAGTGCTCTTCAGACCGAAGGCTGGTTTTTAACCAGGTCTGGCAACTGCTGAGTCCTGCCATCTGTAAAGCATAGGGTCATAAAAGCAGCAACATGATGGTGATGTCATGAGGATTTAATGAGATGATGCATATATAGCACTTAGAGCAGAGCCTGGTGCACAGAGAGTCCTCAGTAAGTGTCAGCCAGCGTGCTCATTCACATCACTAACCCTGAGCCTTGATCTCTCCCAGCGGACAAGGGCCAAGTCCTTGCTCACCCAGCAGCCACTGAGAGTGCTCTTCTGGACAATATCTCATTTCCATCAAGTCTGGGATCTGAGTGGGTGATCAGTTTTCTGCGTCTGTCTGAACCTTGATCACACATCGCCTACTGACTGCTTAAAAACCTACTATTTATGTTTAAAGGTGCAAGAAACAGTTAAATGTTTCCTATTGTTGTATCAGTGAACCGGTTCAGAGATTGCCGACTCAATTCAATCAAAATTAGTGACAAGAGAGCAATTTTCCCATTCCGTTCAGCATGGCGAGCTTTTTGTTTTGCTTTGTTTTATTGGAGGTGATTCGCTGTATCTTTCCTAGAGGTAAAGCTGAGTAGCTCCGGCAGCTTCGTGCCTCCTTTTGTCTAGATAAGTGTTATCCAGTAAAACGAACACAATAAGATTATGTTTACTTTAATGCTGTTTTAAAATCAC
Source organism: Pan paniscus (assembly GCF_029289425.2). Taxonomy (NCBI): domain Eukaryota; kingdom Metazoa; phylum Chordata; class Mammalia; order Primates; family Hominidae; genus Pan; species Pan paniscus. The sequence continues at coordinate 98,221,058 of NC_073264.2, read as the reverse complement.
ATCGCAATAAGAGATCAATAGCTCTCCACAACAATTTACCAAAGACCCGTCTGGGGAAGAGAAATTCAAATTGCATTGATTTTTTTTTTTTCCATGAGTGTATGGGTGCGTGTGACAGTAATAGTCCATGAGCAGGCGTGTTGACAATATGGCACATGAGCATTGAATCTAAAACACAAGGCAGAAGGAGCCAAGAGGAGGATTGCTAAAGTGTTGTGGCTGTTACCCATTGCCCTGGGAATTGGTAGAGATTCAGTAAAGACAAGAGAGAGAGGGGATTTTTCCACACACTTCCCACTTTTCCAGAGCTCATAGCCTTGGAGAATGCATTTCTAGAAAAAACTGTGGGGATGACTCAAGGCCTCCTTCCTCTTTTGTACAGATAGAAGGTGAAGATCAATGGCCATAGGGCTCCTGGGGTTGTGTTTCCATGGGGGTCCATGAAAAAAGAGTTGAGTCTCTAAAGGCGGAGGCCACTTTTCACTCACCTTGGACCCTGGAACAGAGCAGGTGCTCAGAAAATCTTTTGAATAACTAGACAGAGCCAAAACAGGAAGGGAGGCAGGGAGGGAAGGGAAGCAATGGACACATCTGGTTGACCTGAGTTAGGTTCTGACCAACCCACACTAGCTCTTGACCTTGAACATGCTGTCTTTTCTCTCCAACTACATCAACACCAGGGTTGTGAGAAGAAAATTGAATTGTCACATATATACTTCCTGGTATGCAGTAGGTGCCTAAGTAATGGCAAAACAGAGTTGAGACTAGATCTCGCTCTTCATGCCACAAACGTCACATCGAGTCTAAATTCCTCTGAAGGAAAGTTTCCTTGATCCGTGAACAGTGCCTACGACATGCAGTGGGACCACCCTGCTCCGTGGCTACAGCTGGTGGACAAAAGGCAGGCTGTGCATTTGCCTCCCTGGTAGCCCTGCAAGCCTGCTCTGACCACTTTGAAATATGCTTTGGAAGAAGTAGAATTAAAAAAAAAAAAAAAAAAAGAGGAGGGGGAAAGGGGGAAGAAATGTAAGTGGAGAAATTATTGGAACTGGAGAGGGGTTTTAATGGTAACGTTGGCATCCTGCAATTTCACACATTAAAACATATTTTTAAAGAAACGACTACAGTGCTGATTGTATAAGGGCAAAGCTTTCCACTCTTCAGACTATTAATAAGAGCTTCCCATAGAGAAGACAAATACATGCTTGATGCATTTTTAATCCTTTGCCAATACATTTGACTAAAGCTGTTTGCTGTTTCAATGACAGGATTTAACTTGCCCTTCTGTATTCAACGTTGCTGATTATTAATGACATTTAGGAAACACAAGCTATAGAGTTACATTCTGGTCGAACTGCAGCCTCTCCTCCACATTCCTTGGAAGGGAACACACATCTGAAGTGGGGGGAAGCCCTCTTCCACAGGCATCTGGCACTAAGGACCAGGGCAAAGTGGGCATCCCCAATCCTGTACTGCCCCCTGCCACCTGCATGGGAGCTGGTTCAAGGTCAGGGCTGAGCACCAGCACCCGTGGTTCCAGCTCCTTAACCTTGACAGCCATTTCCAGGATTCCAGGAGAATCTCCACGCTATCCCATGATAGTACCTTGGCAATATTAAACTAAATTCAAGGAGGATATTTAGATTTCTCAGGATCCCCCTCATTCAAATGCCAATAATGAAATCTTCCAGGAAGAAGAGGCAGCGAGGAACCTGAATAACTTTGAAACAAGGGATCAAGGGATCAAGAGAAAGCCCTTGGATCTTAATAGAATACAAGCACAGAGAAAAATCCTTACCCGGACACAGCTGATTATTTTGTGCTTTTTTATTATTTTAAGAAATAAATTAATGCTCGGGTTAAAATGAAATTACATGTGCTGATACCCTGCAGGCCACTTCCTTTATTCAGCCGGGTTATGGTATGTTAATAAGAGCATTAACCAAGTGAACACAACGGAATGCCATCAAGAACGGCTGCAGAGGAAAAAGCTAGGGGCTGGGGGTGCAGGGGGGCACTTAGCTTTGGTTTTAAACTATTCCTGCTCTGGGGGGAAACGGGGATCAACAGGCAAGTGACAAGGCAAGAGAAATAGAAAGAGAGAGTTGGATTTACAGACAGTGTCTGAAGAGGACCCCCCCTCTTTCCATCCACGAAGAGTCATTTGCACAAAAGCTTTTCAGCCTCCCAGTATTATATGCTCAGCCTCGGCCCCCTTTTGTAATGAAAAGCAGATCCCCCTATGAATCACAGAAAATCAATACTGCATTTTACTAAGTTTGCGTTAATTTTGCACCTTTCAGCTTCCGGACGGGAATTATTGCCGCAAAGATGAGAAATTCTCTTCTCCCCCACTCTGCAGTTGTCTGAGTTTCAGGTTTGGAAAACCCTATCACTATTTAAAAAGAAAGAAAAAAAACGATGATGAAGAAGGAGAAGAAAGAAGGGGTGTTGAGGGGCTTGCAGTTTGAGAGATTTTAATAGCTAATAATAGGAGAGACCATAAAAGCACAGATCCAATTTAAGCGAAAGAGTCCCTGTGTAAGCATTGCTTGTCAGTCTTGGGGTGTACTGTATAGGGGCCAGCTCCTGAGCATGGCAGCCCAGAAATATAAAGTCCAGATTTAATTCTGATACAGAGAAATACAATTTCAAAACCGGACGTCTTATCATCAGCATGTCCCACTGGAGAACTCATTTCCCTAGCAAAAGGCTGTCAATGCCATTATGTTGTACAAGGAAGCAATTTACCACTACAGCTAAACAGGGCTACCAGGGCTGTGGGAACTTAAGCATTTGAAGTTATCGCTAGGAAAAAAAAATAGCATTTCAAATGTCAGTGAAATGGGAAGGAATAATTGAAAAGTATCAATCAGAGAAGCAAAGGGGTTTCGAAGGCTGATGGCAGCCTGACTCTTGGGCTCTGTTCCTTTCTCTTTCTTTCCTGCTCTTTCTCCCCCTCTGCTCACCTTACAGCCACTTCCTCCCCATTTTCTCTCCTTAACCCTACACCCTCCCATTGCAAGTTCAAATTCAACTCAAGAGAAGAAAAGATAGCTGCTTGGTCCTTGTTCCACGTCAGACGTGAAGGGCAATCTCGTGGTCTCCTAGTCTCCAGTGGCCAGCATTACATGGTGCAAATTTGCTCCCGGCCAGGGTCCCAAACCACAAGTAAGCTCAAGATCGATGGGAGGTCCAACTCTCTAAGTCCTGAGGATCGACACATTCTCACCAAGCACTAAAATGGTGGCCCTGGGCCCAGTTCCTCTTTATAGCTATTCAGAACATTTTGATAAAACTTGGGGTACAGAGAGTGCTGAATGACATTTTTACCCTGGTCCCACCACTGATTAGTTCTGATTCACCCTGACAAGGTAATTTCCCTCCCTGCACTTTAGTATCCTTGTCAACAAAATGAGGATAATGGCATCTACTTTGCAGGGTTGGTGTCGGGATAAGACACAGCCTTTATAAAGTAACTGGAATTCTGCCTGGCATGGGCGCAGCTGTCAACATGACTATCATCATTCCCCTGCAAGTCGAAGAACATTCTAATCTCTTGCCAGCTAAAAGGTCGTGTGTGATCGGATCACCTCTGAGAGCTCCGTGTTTACCACTGTCTCCTGGCTCTCTTCTGTCCTTCCGGCACTGCAAGCTCATGCCAACATGCAAGCCTTTGCATTTGCTCTTCTCTTTTTCTGGAATGCTCTCCCTATAGGTCTCTGCATAGCTGGCCACTTCTCATTCAGTTCTCAGCTCAGCTCACATCTCACAGTGGCCTTCCCTGACCAACCTACTGGAGGTTGTACCAGCAACCAGCAATTGCTCTCCTATCCCTGGGCTTTATTTTCTTTATGATACTTACTTTGGAAATCACTGTCTGTCTTCTTCACTGGAATATAAGCCCCATGGAACAAGGCCCTTGTCTGTCTCATTTTCTATTGACTACTTTCCTCTTGGATCGGGCACCTGGTACAAAGCAAGCATTACATAAATACCACCATTTGTTGATGAATGAAGGAACAAGTGAAGGGAAGACCATCCCACTTGAGTAGAAACTGAACTCATTCAACACAGAGCCTGGAAAATGACAGGCATTCCACACATGTTAGCTGGCCTTCCCTTGCTGTGTGGCTGGTCCTAGACACACCCATCTTTGTGGGCAAAGCCATGGGGATATGCAGCAGGTGGCCCTGCCTCTTCACAGCCCTCAGAGCTGAGTTACAGACTCGTGGTGGAAACTTCAGGTGGGCTTGGGTGAGGGTGGTGTGCCCTGTGCTGGAGAGGCCCTTGCCTCCAGGCGCCACACTAGGCCCACACTAGGTTTGTTCAGCCTGCAGTAAGCTCTGGGCCCTGAACCGGGCACTGGTTTCTGTTCCACGTGCTCAGTCCCAGTTCAGGGCCCCATGGAAGCACTCTTGCTCTCTAGTCTAGCACCCAGGCCATCTGCCAGGGGGCTCTGCCTTCCCCTGTGTCCCCCACTCTCCACCCACACAGCTCCTCTCACTTGCCCAAGTCCCACATTTGATTGTACCAGAAAAGCTCTTCCCCCACCTTGTCACCTGCCCAATTCCTTCTTGTCCCTTTCTGACTAAGTCCTGGGTTCTCCTCAGAAAAGCCTCTCCTGGGCCTCCAGGATGACTGTCACCTGCCTCACCTGTGTGCTCACTGGATTCTAACTTTTGCTCAGCACTTAGAATTAATTGGGTTTCCAAGTTTGTCCCTACCGACCTGTCCTTGGGCTCAGGGATTTTGCCTCTCTGCGATGCATCTACCTGGCTTGGTGGCAGTCTCGTGCTAAGAACCATAATAAAGAAGCCCATGTCGAATGGTTCCTGCAGGCCAGGCCCCACACTAAACACTGAGCATTTACCCCTCATTCCACTGTTGTCCCCAGTTCACAGGGGAGGAGGCCATGGCTTAGAACAGTTACACTTAGCCGTGCTCCACATGGAGCCTGACACTCAATAAAATACATTAAGATTGAACTATTGCTAACTACTATAATTTTCCAGTTCAAAAATACACATTGCTTCCTATTTTAAGATTTTTTTAAATTCAGATGCATCTTACAATTGATGTAAATATTTAACGTAGGAATGTTTCTCTGTTCTAGAAAAGCTGTTGTTCTGTCTGATGGTGGCTGGCACTTTAGAAATGAGAAGACAGAATGGAGTCACCCTAAGGATGTCTGAGCTCAAGGACCCCAACTCCCACCCCCAGTGCTGAGCTGTTTTTGTTCCAGGGGAACCCCATTACCAGGCAAACTTTTGGGGATCCCCTTCAGGGAAATGAGTTTCACGGACTTTGCAGGGTGGCAAATTTTCTCTCCCTTTCCCACTGTGTGTGTGTGTGTGTGTGTGTGTATCTATGTGTGCTTGTGTGTATATGTGTCTGTGTGTATTTATGTTTGTGTGTGTATCTATGTGTGTGTATGTGTATGTCTGTGTATAGGGATGTTGTCTGTGTGTGTGTGTGCTTGTGTGTCTTTGTGTGTATGTCTGTGTGCATATGTGTGTATATGTGTGTGCATGGATGTTGTCTGTGTGTGTGTGTGTGCTTGTGTGTCTGTATGTGTATGTGTGTGTATGGATGTTGTCTGTGTATGTGTGTTTGCTTGTGTGTCTGTGTGTGTATATAGCTATGGACTGAATTGTGTGACCCCCAAAATTTATATATTGAAGCTCTAGGGTGGGCCTTTGCAAGGTCGTTAGAGTTAGCTGATGTCATAAGGGTGGGGCCCCACAATAGCATTAATGCCTTTATAAGAAGAGACAACAAAGAGCTTGGTCTCTATCTCTCCACCATGCAAGGACACAGCAAGAAGGCGGCTGTCTGTAAACCAGGAAGAGAGGCCTCATCAGAACCCAATTGTGCTGGCAACCTGATCTCAGATTTTCAGCCTCCAGAAATATGAGAAGATAAATTTCTGTTGTTTAAGCCACCCAATCTATGGTGTTTTGTTATGACAGTCCAAGCAGACTAAGACAGATATAGATATAGATATAAATAGAGATATAGATAGAGAGATAGTGATAGATGCAGACACAGATATAGATATACAGACATATCAATAGAGAGAGAAGGAGATTTATTTTAAGGAATTAGCTCACACGATTATGGAGGCTGGCAGGGCTAAAATCTACAGGCTGGGTATTCAGGTAAGAGTTCGTGTTGCTGCCTTAAGTCTGAAATCTGCAGAGCAGGACAGTGGATAGGAAACTTGGGTGAAATTTCTAGGGTACAGTCTTGAGACAGAATTGCTTATTTTTTGGGAGACCTCAGGTTTTGATCTTAAGGCCTTTGTCTGAATAGACAAGGTCCACCCACATTATAGAGGGTAATCGGCTTTGTTGAGTCTACTGATTGAAATGTTAATCTCATCTTTAAAAAACGCCATCACAATAACATCTAAAGTGGTGTTTGACCAAACAACTGGATACCATGGCCCAGCCATGTTGGTAACATAAAATTAACCAGCACACATGGTTAGGCTAAAGGATCCAACAGTAAGTAGTCTGGAAATCTCCATCAAATACTAAATTCTGGACACTGTAGGTCTGAAAACCCACTCGCCTGTGGCATTTCTTAATGCTGTGAGAGATATTGAAGCACCTGATTTGTTTTCTGCCCCCTGGGATTTTCAGAATTTCACTGCACCCTCTAAGTCTTAGAAGGCATTGCCTCTTGGCTCAGGAATGAGTGAGTCGTCATTGACTTCCTCTTCATCCAAGTCAGCTTTGTTCCCTCAGCTCTTCCCTCCCCAGCACCCTGAGACTCCTTGGTCAGCTCCAGATGTCCCTCTTCTAACCTGCTTTCCAACCATGGCCTCCAAGACCCAGGAGGAAGGGAGCTGCAGGAGCCCTCTCCCATCTTTGAGGTGTAAGGTTATCCAAACCCCCTTTCATTTGTGAATCCCATCTTGTTTTACATTCCCTTTTTTGCTTTACTTTTCTTTGACTGGAGACTCCTCAGCTACTCTTACTGACTTCCAGTGGACCTCTTGAATCTTCTCACATCTCTCTAGCAGAACCCTGGGTTGTAGGCTTGTTACATCCAAAATAATTTTCACAGGAGAGATGTTGCTGAGTGCGCTACATAGAGGTACAAAGTGATGAGCATGGCAACAACGATTCTGCTGTTTCTGTTGGTTTCTCTTGCTTTGCTCAAAGATCCCCAGTTAAACAGAAGAATTATTCTAGAAATGGTTCTGCCAAGCAGACACCCTAGCTCCCAGTTTGTTGACTGACAAAGTGGAAAATCTCATATTTCAGAGCAAACTGCTTCATAAAGCTGAAGGGAGTGTGTTGGTCCACAACTCCATTCTGCAATGACAAGTGTGAATCCAGTTCCCTTGACTCACAGCCAATACCTGCCCAGGCTCAACTGGCTTGTCATATGGTCATATGGCCTCTGTTCCAAAAGGTGTAGGCTGGGTGGGAAGGGGGTTGTAGTGGGGATCAAGGTCTTGGGTTCTGTGCAGCCTTGGGCAAGCCATTTACCCAATATTCATTTCACCACTTCAACTCTAAAATGAGGATGATAACACTTACCTACTTGCTACAGATCACACAGTTTTTATGAGGATCGAAGGACACTTGTGAAGGTCATGTAGTGTGCCATACAAATATAAAATAAAAGGGGTAGCACAGTATCTTCAATTGCTTCAGCAAAATAACAGCAACAGACACTTAAATTGCACTCTCATATGCTCTCTCTCTCAGCTTCACACACATTGACTCATTTAATTCTTAGTCTTCTGTTGGGGTCCCATTATCCCCATTTTAGAGGTGAATAAACTGAGTCCCAGGGAGTTTACGGAACATTCCCAAGGTCCCAGAAAGATTTAGTGAAGGTGCAGCTGAGACCCACACAGTCGGCTCTGGAGTCTGTGTTCTTAGCCATTATCCTACATTGCTTCTCCCGCTATCCCCACCTTCCATAGCACCTCACACAGGGTTGATGCTCCACATAAAAGTCAGCCAACATAAAAGATACCTAAGTCCTGAAAAGATGTAAAGAAGTGTAGTTTTCACCCATGCCTAGCTTTCACCCTAGCTAGCAGGCTTTTAGCAAATATTTGTTATGTGAATGAGTGATCTACTCAGAGAACATTTCTTCAATCTCTTTATTAGTGAAAATTGTGACATCTGAAATGTATCAAATTGGAGTTGGAGTTTCTAATGAAGAATTTCAGCAAGCCAGAGGCTTTCTGATAACATGCAAATCACAGAGAATATGTCTGCCTGGCCAGCTCCTAGCTCTGTTTCACCCCACAGCAAAACCAAGGAGTCTCCTTTTTTCTTTACATTATCCCCATGTAAGACATTACAGAGTGGAGAAAAAAAAACTCTACTTTGAAGAGCTAAGGGCTTATGTTTTGGAAAATTGTTCTTGGACATTGCTTTAAATATTGTGTATCTTAATTGGTATTTGTGGTATATCTTGCTAAACCATCCAAAACCTCTCCATACTAAATTAATACATTTATTTAACTGAATTTTTTAAAAAAGAAAATTTTCATATGCTACTTTCTTCAAACAGAAACTCTGATGTCAGAATTAAACGTTTACCCTAGGACCCAGGCTGGTGACTCTCATTTTAACTTGACCTAACTGGATGGCTATCCTCGTTCTAACTTGACCTAACTGGATGGGGAATGAACTCAACTTTGGATGAAATGCACCAGCCTTTTCTTGGATCTGACAAGAGATGCTTGTACCCCTTCTGAAACAACCTACATTAGTTGTATTTCAAGAAAAAAGTTTTGAGTTTTCTTTATCACTTGCTCACACTAGCATACACGTTTTGTCAATATCCCTTTTAATAAGTGTAGTGACCACCATGAATCCCAGGTGTGAACCAAGCTACAGAGTGGAGAATTAGACAGATCCCTCCTCTAGTTCTGGCTGATATATAACTATTAATACCATTTTAAATATCATTAGTAGAACTAGATATTGGGATCACAAAAGTCAAATCAAAGACCTCCTTCCCGTGCACCAATTTGTACCGAACTCCCCAATAAAACATTTAGCCTGAACTTGGTTCTAAAGAAATCCTGAATATAAATGGCAAAAACCAGACCTACCAATGAATGGGTAGATTTGACTGAATAAGAAGAAAGTGATAACCGTGTCAGCCCATCTGGAGAATGAAGAGTGGAGTGTGGTAGAGCAGGGGTCAGCACATTTTTCTATAGTGTTTTCAACCTCACAGGCCATACATTCATGCTCACAACTGATCCAATCTGCCGTTGTGGCACAAAATAATAACATAACAATGATAACAATAACAGATGATAACAATAAACAAATGGCCGTGGCTGTGCACCCATACAACATTTTTTATGGACACTGAAATTTGAATCCCATATAATTTTCATAGGCCTTTTGATTTTTTTTTCAACCATCTAAAAATGTAAAAGAGCCATTCTTAGCTTGAGGCCATGCAAAAGCAGGTAGCAGGTCAGATTTGGCCCACAGACCCCCAGTGCGGCCTGCAAAAGGAATCTTAGAGAAGAATTTCGAAGACTTGAGTTCTAGTCCCAGTTCAGCCTCCAGCAAGCCAGTTTCCATTCAGAGCCCTCCCTCCTCCACCAGTGAAGTGAAGGGTTCTAACACACGCTCCCAAGGTCCTTTTAGCTCTTGGACGCCATGACCCTGTGAGGGCTGCAGGCTGTCCTACTGAGGACTAGCCGGGTTACTTCCAAATCACCTGCCACAGCTCCCGGATGCTTCCAAACAGTTTGTTCTCATGTCACATCTTTCCCTCATAGGAAGGCTCTGTAATTTTTAAGAAGAAAATAACAATCGATTATAGGACCACATCTTGAAGGACATTTACCCAAAGCTTCACTGCTCTGAAGCATGCTCAAAGGGAGGTCATGGGAGCAGGGTGCTCCTTGGAAATGTTTAGACAAAATGAGAGATGGGATGCTTTTCTGCATAAAAAATGCAAGGTTCTCCAAAAGATGATAATAATAACAATAATAATACAGGACATTGATACAGCACTAAAAAATACAGTGTCCCTCTTGCGGTTTCAAATAAAGAAAAGAAAACCCACGCTTTTCTTCAAAGCGAACTAAAAACAGCAGGATTAATATTGATGCTGCAATGGGAAAAGCAAACAGACAGGCAGGGACAGGACTGCATCCAGCCTCCAAAACACATGTAAAGTTGGAGCTAAAATGTCATATGCATATGTAATTTATATGCAAAAACTCTCCTATAACAGGGCCACTGGCTGCCAAGTCTCCTTTTGCTACTTCCCGATCCTCGCTGAAACTCTATAATTTCATATTATCAGTCACCTACCAAGGGCAAGTCTGTCTGAGGAGAACACAGAAACTTTCTTAAGGCCAGGATATTAAATTCTTCTCGCACATCGCTTTCCTGGTAGCTCAGCAGGTTTCAGCAGGAAGACCTATTTTTGCTCCTGTGCGGGCTCTGTCCCTGGCAATGAGTGACTGGAACAGACTGCAGACAACTCTGCCAAGAATCTGAAGCTCTGATGATGTGAGCCAACCTCAGACTAATAATTTTATATCTCAATATAAGCAAAAGAGTTCCATAAAAATAGACCGTTTTTAACAGGATGGTATTCTGTGCTGAGAGAGGGCTGAAGAACGCGGTGCCATGTGAACATCTTTCCCCTATCTGCGGTACCTAACTTTAGCAACTTCCATATGTCTATTTGTCTGATCACTGAACTTGGGGAAAGAATGTTGAATGAGATGTGACTCTTCAAACTCCACGCCTGGGATTCTTCGGAGGTGAAATACCTATCCGTGTGTATATAACACTTCCTTCTTTCAAGTTTCCAGGAGATGGAAAACAAACAAACCCGAGGCTCAGGCTGTCGTATTCTTCATCAAATGTATCCAAGCACAAGGCCATGTGCACATTCCTGCTTGTAAATTAACGAGAAATATATTGACGCCACCGAGGGCAGGTGTGAGAATGGCCTGGTTACTCTAAGACATCTTTTTTTCAATGTTCAAAGCAGTGACCAGATTCTCAGAAGGCCAAATCTCATGGCACATGCTGATTCAGGGGGTTTCTCCCTAGAGAATTTCCCCGGGATGAAAGTGGAAGAGGTTAGTCTCAACATGGAGCTCTCCATGACTGGCTGTCACAGAGAGAGGGGCAGAAACCAAAAAAAAAAAAAAAAAAAAAAAAAGTGCTTTTTATTTGCTTGGTGGGACAGGAAGCCCAAGCACAACATCCAGAAAGCAAACCAGCTGGGTTGAAAGGAGAAGAGAAGGCTTAAAGGAACGGTGTAACGGCTGTTGTGCCCTAGTGTATCAATCTGAGTTCTGAAGAGAGACAGAACTAATAGAATATGTATGTTAAGAGACTATTTTAAGGAGTTGACTTACAGGATTGTGGGGGCTAGCATGTCCAGAATCCACAGGGCAGGCCAGCAGCCTGGAGATTCAGAAGTGGATGCTGCAGTTGAAGCAGAATTTCTGCCTCTTCTGGCAACTTCAGTTCTGCCTTGGAAGGCCGTCCAACTGACTGGATAAAGACCACCCACATTATCCAGAATAATCCCTTTTCATTAAAGTCACTGAATCTACATGTTAACCACATCTACGAAATACCTCCCCAGCAACACCTAGATTGATGTTTGGTTAAGTAGCTGGCTTAGCCGTGTTGACACTTGAAACCCACCATCACACCTTGCATGCAGAAACTAAATTAGGCATGGCTGGGGAAAAGGATCTGCTCAGTGAGAAGGAAACGGGTGGTCCTGACCACACATCAGAGATGCGTGAGGCCGGCTGTTCCAAGGATCGGTCCGGCAGACGTAGGCTGAGATCCTACCATGTGCCAAGCACTGTGCTCGACGTGGGGGAGTTAAACATGGAGCTTCCAGTGCAGATGAAACAGACAAGGGGACCAACACTGAGGATCACTGGATAAGACAGTGATGATTCCTCACCTGAATATCTTCCTCAGTTTTTATGTATGTGTGTGTGCAGAGAGAAAAGAGGTGTTCTTTTTGGTCTAGGTAAGGAATGGGAAGAAAAGAGCTGACATAGTAGAGGTGGGGAGTGATGATCATTTTAGGGTTCTGCAACAGTCTTGGGCATCCTGATCTTTCCAGGCTCCTAAGTCCACACGTCAAGAGCACCACTAGTAACACAGGCAAGTCAAAATCCACAAATATTTACATGAAACACAAATGCACTGTACTTGCATGAGAAGTTAAATATGATGTTTTAAATATATCATACAAATCTAGGATACTCACTGGGATGAACAGAGAGAAAAACATCAATAGTCCTTTATACTCATCTTTTCTTTTTTTCTTCCTGGACTGAAGATTGTAACCCTCCCTAAGATTTCATTATTGCCTCGGAACTTGTGAAATGCGATATTGGCATTATTTCTGACATTTCTTCAAAATAGGACCCTTCTCCCCAAAAGATACATTACATAATACAACCAGGTTGATTGTGGGAAGTCCATGAAGTAGGGAGAAGAAGATAGGATTTGGAAGCAGGAGATCTGGATGGGAGTTCCAGCACTTCCAGTGATGAATGATGTCCCCCTAGGTGAGACATTCAGCCCAGAAGGTGGTGGGGGACAGTGGTTCATAGAGGAATCTCTGGAGCCAAGCTGCCTGGGCACCTCACAGGTCTGCTGCTTGCTAGCTGTGTGACCTCAGGCAACTTGCTCAGACTCTGATCCTCATTTTATCGATCAAATAAGGAAGAAAACAGTCCCCCTGTGTTGAGCCATTGTGAGGACTGAAATGGCACAGATAAAGCAGTGCATACAGCACCCAGCTTTGAGTTTGTGGCTGTTATTTTCTATATCTTTAAGGGGAAACAATTATAGCAGCATCTGCTGTGCCTATTTCCCAGACTTATAGAAGAATCAAAATCAGACCATGTGAGTGAGGGCTCCATAGAAGCAAGCCAGGCACTGTACTAACAGGTGCTGGCTCTCATTCCACAAACAGTGCTCTCTGAGTTGAGCTCCGGGACCAATGCAGACCACTTCCTCTCATGTCCCGGTGGCTGGGCTCTCCTGGTGGCCCTTCCACAAGCTATCTTCTCCCTTTTCCTGCTCCTTTTTCCTAGCGCCCAGCAGTGACCCAGGCAGCTGTCCTGTCACCTCTAGTAACCCTGGTCACCATCACTGAGTCATGGTGGCATCAGTGACATCCACAAGCCTCCACCTCCTCCTTGTCATCTTCTGTCTCATCTGCTGCTGCCTGCCCAGAAGCTGCCATAAAACTTTTCCCCCATGGAAGTCCAAAGGAATAGTGGGCTAGAATGCTGGAGACCTGGTCCCAAGATTGTCATGTGTGAGCTTAAAGAAAACACTTCCCCAACCAGGGCCACTGAAGAAAGCTTAGTCTTGGACAGTGGGGGGCAGGAAGGTCCAGAGAGCAGGGCAAGGGCCTCAGAGAGCATGATGGGGGGTGCGGTGTATATCGAACCCAGTCTCACACACAGGTGGAGCACACCTCCGAACTCCAGGCCCCTGGGCATGATTGAGAAAGTTATGAATGAGAAAACAACAGTGTACCTTGTTCACCACGTGCTCCTCTCTAGAGGCAGATAGACCTGGAGTTCCAGCTCCAGCACTAACTAGAAAACTCTGTTTCCTTATCTGTAGAATGGGGATAATAATAGCAACCTATCTCATAGGATTCTATGTGTGAAGGTTAATGAATTATTACATGCTAAGTATTTAGGATAGGGTCTGGTCTATAAGAACACTTATAAATGTTAGCTAACCTAACTCACAATATTAAAATTATGGCATATTATCTCATTTCATCTTATATCATTGAGTTTATTTTAATTTTATTTTTCCAACAACCTTATGGGTAGGTTGCTACTGTTTCACAGATGAATAAACTGAGGCACAGAGAGGTTAAAGGATTTCCCCAAGGCCATGTAGGCAATAAGGGATGAAACTAGGGACCTAACCCAGATAATCTAGCGCCAGAGTTGATGCTTATAACCTCCACACTGTATCCCCTTTGGTTCTTTGCCAGAATTCTATGAATGTGTGGGAGACAAACAAAAGGATAAGAATTATCTATCTAGAGCAATGAATTCTGAGACTGTACCAATCCTGGCACTCTATAATTAATCTACAGGGTTGTTTTTCCCAACTTAGCCTGACTTCCTTCACTTCCCAGCATACTTCAAACACTCTTTGCTTCCTAGATTGCATGCGTGCACTCAGAAAATATCACAGTTACATTAATAACTCCAGTAACACAAGATTAGGAACGTATATGTTCCTGGGGAAAAGTTCCATAAGGCATCCATGCTATCAGTGGATAGTAGCAGTGGTACCTGCCATCTTGGAGTCTCTGCACCCTACTAATGAACAATCCCAATGACTCTGAATGTCTCCAGAGAGAAGCCATTGCAAAATGGACCAGGTTTACCTTCAGGGTTTTCTGGGTGAGCCAAGGGATTTCATGAGTGCCGCTCTTTTCCCATTTGAATTCTCTTACATGGAAATCACTTCCCCATTACATACACAAACAAGGTAGGGCAGACCTAAGATGATCGCTCAAGTTTTGTTTTCTAGAGGCCCCTTAAAATGAAAAAGGAAATGGAAATGAGAAAAAAAGTAATAATAATAATAATAGTAATAATAATAACTTCTGATTCTACCATTTATTGAGCTCCTGCTCTCTTCTCAGATATTATTGTACAAATTAAGCCATGGAAGAGTAAACCATGTAGCTGGATCTCCAAGGGCAGAGCAGGAGAAAGGGCTGCAGCTGAACATGCTCATTTCTACTCTCAAATTTACCAACCAAGTAACTCTATCTACCCACTTGAGAAGAGTTAGGGTAAGGCAGGTGACCAAGAGTATTCCTCTAACAAGTGTCTCTCCACTTTGAAGGAAATATCAACAGTGGAGAACAGGCGCTAACACTAATAACCCATATAAACACTCATAACCCACTCCTGCTAACAATTTCCATCATGGAATCTTTCATAGTACCTGTCATACGCCTACCTAAGAGTTTATCTTATCCCATTTCATTCCTCCACCCTCTGCCTAAGCAGTGACCAAGAAAAGGGTATTGACCAATTTATTTGCTGCTTGTAAATAATCACCAGTTACTTAGGAAAAAAGAAAACTGGGTTTAAAGGTGGTTTACAACATTCAGGCACAGTTAACAGAGGATATGACAAAACTTCTGGTTCTAGTCATGATGGAATAACTAGTACTAGATTATTTCTCCTGTTGAAAACAACTGTAAAACTGGGCAATATCTGCAGCAAATGTTTTCAGATATCGCACAAGAGTCATCATAGGATTATGATCCCTGAGAGAAAGTAAATGCGTGAAGTAAGTGCTACAATTGCTCTGGCTTTCTGCTTGAAGGTGTTTTATGCTCTGCAGTATAAAGAGGTGGAGCCCAAGAAAACATGGTGGTGTTACTGGACTGAGAAGGCAGAGATTAGAATTTGGGACTATTGAGGGGCACTGGAATTTACACAGTGGGGTGCCAGAGAAGAAGGAGATGCACAGAAAGGGAAATTCAAAATCTCCATAGGGATTCTTTTAAGTCTCTGGCCATATACTAAGCTGTGCAAGTGCGTGAAAAGACTTCATTTTGGCCTAGCAGGTAACAACTACTGGGAAGCTATAAGGTGAATAGAGATTTTGAAAATTATACAGTGCTAGTACCTGGTGCCATTCTGAACAGACAAGGGACAAAGACCTCAATAGACTCTCCAGGTGTTCAGCTGAATCTCCAGAAAGGCCGAAACTTAGAATTAGGGTCATACTAGCCCTTAAGTAAAGTCTCCACTAGACCCACAAATAACAAAGCTTTAAAACAAGTCTTAAAAGGATCAAGCTGATCCACCAATAAATTAACTACCAGTCAAAACAAAACCCAACAATTTTTAAAGGAAGACAACAAAACCAAGACCCTCATCAATATAACATCCACAATATCCAACATATAATCAAAAGTTACTGAACATGAGAAGAAGCAGAAAAATATAACCAACAATCAAGAAGAAAAATGTCAATAAACATGGACATGTATATAATGAAGATATTAGAACCAGGAGAAAATAATAAGAAACATAAAAATGTTTAAGTATCTAAATGAGACACTAGATATAATGAGGAAAGAAATAGAAAATCTCTGTGGAAAAATATAGACTATTTTTAAAATGACTAAATGGAAAATTCTTGAACTGAAATATTAAATAAACCTGAATAGAAAAATTCACTGGATGTGTTGGAATATCAGCAAATTAAACACTGCAAAGAATCAGTATAATTAAAGACAGAGCAATAGACACTATTCAAAATAATGCATAGAGAAAGGGGGCGGACAAAAATATAAACAGCCTAAGTGACCTGTGAAACAATATCAACTGATCTAATATATGTATAATCCCAAATATATGCAGTCCCTAAAAGAGAAGAGAGATTAAGATAGAAAAAATATTTGATAATATAATGGTCCAAATTTTCTAAATTTGATGAGATTAACTTATATTCCAAGAAATTTGGCAAAGCCCAAGCAAGATAAACCAAAATAAATAATTAAATAAATAAAATAAACACACTTCCAGAGACATCATGGTCAAATTGCTAAAAATGGAAGATAAAAATAAAATATTAAAAGCAGCTAGAGGCAATGAAAAAAAAACTATTACTCACAGAAGAACAATGGTAAGAATGACTACTCTTCTCATTAGAAATAATGCAGACCAGAACACAATAAAACAACACCTTCAAAATGCTGGGGAAGGGGGAGCTGTCTATTTATAATTCTATATCCAGCAAAAATATTTTTCAAAATAAAGACATTTTTAGATAAACACAAGCTGAGATAATCCATCACTAGCAGACCTACCCTCTAAGAAATGTTAAAGGAAATTCTTTATGTTAAAGAAAAATTATACCAAATGGAGGCTTGAATATATACAAAGTAATGAAGAACCTCAAAAATGGCAAATACATAGATACATTTAAAAGACAAGTTTTTTGTTTCTTAATTTCCTTAAAAGATAATTGATTATTTAAAACAAAATTAATAACAATGTTATAAATGCTATAATTTATAACATATGGAAGTACAATGTATGAGAACAGTAATACAAACTACAGAAAGGATAAATTGAGATTTAGTGTTATAAAGTTCTTATTGTATATGTAAAGTGGTATAATATTAATTCGTGATAGATTGTGATAAGTTAAACATGCATATTATAATCCCCAGAGCACCTCTTTAAGAAAAATAACACAGAGGATCCTTTTGTCGCCTTTTGGCTAAGATAAGTGTGAAAAATAACACAGAGATATAGCTAAAGAACCAATGTAGCAGATAAAATCAAATACTAAAAAATACTTATTTTTTAGAAAAAGTAAAAAGGAGAAGGAAAGAACAAAAATTAAATAAGACAAGTGAAAAATGAATAGCAAAATGGTAAAGCAGACTTAAACTCAACCGCAACAATAATTGCATTAAATATAAATGGACTAAATATTTTAATTAAAAGGCAGAGATTTTTCAGACTGGACTAAAACATTAAGACCCAACTATATGCTTTTTAAAGGGGATGTACTTTAAACAGAAAGAAGAATGTGCCCTGAGCTGAGGAGCTTCTGAGAGACTGTGGGAATGCAGGAAAACACCTCAACACAGCCACCCCAAGATAACCCAGACATTCATGGGTCCCAGAAGATCTAATTCAGGAAATGAAACCAGAACATGAAGCCCTAATGAAGAGACATGGGAAACAAAAGCACAGCTTTCAAGGCTAGCCAATTTTCTGAAAGATCTCAGCAAGTCTTGAGTATGTACGGGAAAGACAGGTCACAGTGAGCTGAGCCCAGGCTCTGGGTAAAATCTTTTGGCAAGACTTTGACATGGTAATGTGACCTGGCTGGATTCATGATAGTTCCCAAATCCAGAAAGATACCTTCCAGAAAGATGAGGCAAAGTAACTGGGCAGATAGAGTGGGGATCTGAAGAGAGTCCCTGGCTCCGGATCATGAGCCATGGTGGAGTAAGCGGGGCTTTGGCTTGGATCCTTCCTGGCACCCAACATACACCCTAGTCTATCCAATTCTGGGTATGGCTGGAAACTCAAGTTTTTATTTATTCCGTTTCTACACTAATTCACAATGAATTTGGGGCAATGTATAAAAATATAGTCAACACTAAAGAAGAAAATATGTTCTTGAGGAAATCAGGCAGAGGGAGGAAAGGGAAGCAAAATCAAAAAGCCTGGAGTCTGCATACTGAACAGACTCACAGAATGTTTAGAAGTGAGCCAAAAAATTGCTTCTGAGACTCCACAGAAGCAAGACAAACAAAGAAACACAGCAAGCCCCTCTGGGTGGCAGGCTGGGGACACAGCTGGATGAGCTCATAGGTAAAACAAGATGAAGATTGTAGATGGGATTCATCTATTAATGCATCTGTAAGGAGCTTCCCCCAGACAGGATCAGAGAAAAACACTGGAGGCTCATATTTTGCAAACTGCAGCCATTCCTTCAAGAAGTCATTATGGAGTACATTCTGGGTGCCAGGCACTGAGCTAAACACAAGAGGAATTATGGGAGTAAAACAAGTGATCCCTGCCCTCATGGACATTAGAGTCTGGCAGGGAGGCATGTGTTTATTTGTACTTGTTGGGCATTTAGATACTGTTGTAGATGCTGGGTTACAGCAGTAAACAAATGATCAGAAATGTAAGTGTAACAAGTATCATGACAGAACAGTGCAGAAAATGCTGGGGACCATGACATCAAATCAGGGATCTAGCCAGGACTTGAGAGAGTCAGAGGCTGGAGCACAGGGAAGGCAAGGAGTAGCATTTGAACTGAGCTTTGATGAATATAGAGACAGGATTAACAGGCAGAAGATAAGGGACTATACCAGATGGAAACAAGTGCACACCCATGAAGGACATGAGACAGGAAGCCGCATGGTGTGTCTGAGAAGCAGGTGGGGCTGGGGCACAGGCTGTAGAAAAAGAGTTAGGAGGCTAGAAACAAGGACAGGAGCAGACCTGACAGGATGGCGTTGCTCCCATGATGGATTCAGGACTCAATTGTAAGAGCCATGGGAAGCTGTTGAAGGATTTTAAGTTGGGGCATGATGATATAATCAGATTTGTATTTCTGTAAGATCATTCTGGCCTATGTGGGGAATGGCTTGGAGCAAAGTGGAGTGGACACAAGGAGAACAAACAACAGCTCTTTCAGGGATCCATGAGAGATACAGGGCAGCTTGAACCAGGGCAGATGGTCTGAAGATACAGACAAATGAATAGATGAGAGATTTTCAGGAAGCAAAATAACAGTCTTCAACTCTTCATTTTCAAACCTTTCTGAAGGAAGGCTCCAATATCTTCACATTGAGCCAGGTGGTTTTCACATCACCAAAAAGATCCCTGGGATGGTGGAAACAGATGAGCACAGTGGTTAATGGCACAGACTCTTGGTCAAGTTGTGCAACTTTGCCCTGAGTCTGAGCCCTCTCTTCTGTGACATGATCTCCCAGTGGGCTTCTGAAGACTGCACAAGCATATGTGATCGCCCTCCTGTTCTCTGGACACAATAAGCAAGTGTCCACCTCTGGCTGTTTGCACTTTCTGTTCCCTCTGCTCTTCCTCAGCCATTCACGTCTCACTCCCTCATCTCCTCCATTGCTCATCTCCTACCTGCCTGATGATGCTGTGTAAAAATGCAAACTATGTTTGACCACTCCCCAGCACACCCTCTCTCCCTTCCCTGATTTATTTTTTCTGCAGCACTCATCATTCTTATTTTGCATGTCTTCCAGTAAAATAAAAGCTCCACGAAAGCAGAAATTTTTATCTTTGTTCACTACTGTATCCGCAGCACATGGTGCATACTAGACACTCAGAACGTAGCTCTTGAATGAATGAATAGATCATGTTTGAAAATCATGCAGGCCATATTAATTGCCCAAGGAATAAAAGCGATCAGTCTGTTGACAACACCAATAATACTAATTTTAAAAATTATAATATAAATTCCTTCTTCCGATGCCTTCCACAATGCCAGTTTTCTGTTTGGAATGATTTCTTTCATCACAATGACTACTTGTTTTAGCAATTGTGAAAACAAATCTTTCTCATTGGCCTCAGTGTTGTTCATTGAAATCATGCCCTGACTTTTTCAATTAAAAAAAAGCACAAACCCACGGCATTCTAAGTTGACAGAAGGACCACAGGGCAGGGCTTATACTTTATCCCTTAGGATGAAGCCCACAGAGGTTTCCTCTTTCTGTCCAACTTCCCCAGAGCTCATTTTACTGCCACCGGGTTGATCTGAAGGTCAGAGATGCTAAGGCTTGTGTCTGCTGCTCACCAATGCATTATCTATTTATATATGTTGCCATTATGTGTAAGGAGCTGGAATTGGAAAGAAGGTAAATAGGACATCTTGATTCTGAGTTACATTTTCCTGTAGTGCAATTGAAACACGATTCATTCTATTCTTACTGCATTGATCGGTAATTTTCATTTTCTAATTTCAAATAAAACCTCTTGCTGCAGTCAAAAGTGGTCGGCTCCTGGATGCAACTTCACAGCTCATTTTAGCTTCATCGCTTAAAGACGTTCTGTTACCATCAGTCTTAAGTGGTAATTCCACTTTTCCAATTAGACTGTGGGAACGAACCAGATAAATGGACTCTCATCCCCCAAGCCATAATCTCAGCCCAGCCATCAAGACTGGGACAATGAACACCCCAGGAGCTCTTTCCTGTCATTCCGTTCCAGAGCCAAAGCCCTCCCCGTGCACCCTTTCTAAATAAGCCACGCTTTGAGGGGCAGTTGTATTTTGAGATGTTGACTCCCAAGTGATTTGAACTTCTTTTGAATGGTTCTAATGTCCAACACAGTAAAGGCACAGATACCAGTTAGACAGGGCTCGTTTTTAGCATCATCCAAAAGGTAGCCCCTTCTGTCATTCTTCCTTCCCTCATCAACATGCACACGTGTGTGTGCACGCACACATACACACACGCACATGTCATCAAAACCAACTGCAGATACAGAGGCACCTGTGTCGTAGCAAAAAGACCTAAGACTTCATATCAGTTGGCATGAGTTCAAGCCCTGGTTCCACTGTGGGGCCTCGAGCAAGTCATTGCCTCCTTTGGGATGTTAGTCTTCTGTATTCATGAAATTGACAGGCAATTTTGAAAAACTATGTATCACACAGGGATACTGGGAAAGCGAAATGTCATTAGGCACAGGAAAGCATTCTAGGGACTGCTAGTGTGAGGTCGGGAGACGGCCTGATGGGGGTTGGAGTGGGTCCTGGAGAATCTGATAGGCTTGCTGGCATGGGGCGTTGCTTCATTCCATGTCAAAGGCAGCATTTCATTTCCCCAGCCCCACTGAGGCTTAGTTGCTTTGGCAACAAGAGGAAGAAAATAAGCCTTATCCTCAGGATCTTAGTAGTCTGCTGTGGAGACTCAGTGACGTCTTGCACGTGAAAGAATGTTAAAAGTAAATGCCATGTGAATATATATGATTATGCTTGTGATCAATATTGTTATTTAACTACGTAATTCAAATATGTACTTGGTGCATCCTATGATGGCCACATGACTAGCATTTCTGGATGGAGAAACAGAGTGGAGACCAAGATAGACGTTCGTCTGAGAAGGGCAAGACAAAAACACAGTCGAATCTGGAGGCCAGACTGCAGGAGAGAGAAACTGGTTATCCCTTGCTCCTGGGCTTCAGGCTGATTTCTTTCCTCTGAAGTCCTTTGGCCATTTTATTCGTGGGCTAGAATATACCATTACATGTGTCTCCACTGTACATAATCACCAGTGACTTTGAGTTACATTTCCTTCCTTCTGTGCTTCGTGGATCCAGCATGCTAATCCTGTTTCTTGAATTGATGACTGCCCAAGGCCCCCTTCCCGTTGCCTCTTAATGGCAAGTATGAATTTTTCATACAACAGGGAGGGAAAAAAAGGGAAGTCAGCTAAAGAAATGCTTTGGATAAGTTGTTTCTCCAGGTTTCTGCCCCCAGGGAGTCCCTGGCAGATCCTTACATCTTCCAACATGATGCTATGGAAAAGAAGGGCCTTTGGGGTCAGATTACCCTCTCCAGATGTGAATCCTGGCTCTGCCATTTACCAGCTATGTGAACTTGGGCTGGTTATCTCACCTCTTGAGTATTGCCTTTCTCAACTCTAAAATGGGAACAACACCAGCTTCAAAATGCTCTAGCGAGGAGCCAACAAAATAGTGGATGTAAGGTACCTTGCAGAGTAAAATCAATGTTAATCTCCTTCTTACTCCTCTTCCTTGAAGTGCGGGAGGATAAT
Source organism: Pan paniscus (assembly GCF_029289425.2). Taxonomy (NCBI): domain Eukaryota; kingdom Metazoa; phylum Chordata; class Mammalia; order Primates; family Hominidae; genus Pan; species Pan paniscus. The sequence continues at coordinate 98,198,711 of NC_073264.2, read as the reverse complement.
TTGAGCAAGGGAGAGATTGGAAGTGAAACTATTACAAAAGGGACAAATGGCCTGTAACGGAGAGATGTAAGTTGCTGAAAATAAACTTCAAGCCCTGCAGAAGACGGCATTTGGTAGCTCGGATTCAGCGGTAGAGGCCTGCACGCCTCCGGGTGGGTGAACACGTATCAGACACCCCTGCAGTTCAATCTGCATCACTTCCTTCTGCCAAATCTCATGCCCTCTCCTAGCCTCAGTTTACCTCACCCTGAAAATTGGGTAATTCCTTCCATTTCACATCTGTGCTGTGATGATCACAAGAAGAAAGACAATGCTGTCAACAGTTGGATTTGTGGAGCCCTCAGGGTGGACAAAGTCCGGAAGAGTTAAAAAGTCTACAAGACACTTTTTTTGATTTTTGTCTTTTCCTTTGAATTATACAAAACATTACCATTTAAAGAGCCAAAGTCTCTTTTGCTGTAATAATGCTTGATTTTAAAACATTTTCAGAGGGTAAGACCATCATTTTTTACAGTTTCTCATTTATTTGAGGGGGTCTTTAAAATCTGTTTTAGAAGAAAGCACAAAAGGTCTCTGTCACATTCAAGTTTAAGAGACATAGAGGAGGCCGGGCGCAGTGGCTCACGCCTGTATTCCCAGTACTTTGGGAGTCCAAGGCAGGCGGATCACGAGGTCAGGAGACTGAGACCATCCTGGCTAACACGGTGAAACCCCGTCTCTACTAAAAATACAAAAAATTAGCCGAGCGTAGTGGCGGGCGCCTGTAGTCCCAGCTACTCCGGAGCTGAGGCAGGAGAATCGCTTGAACCCGGGAGGCAGAGGTTGCAGTGAGTTGAGATCGCACCACTGCAGTCCAGCCTAGGCGACAGAGAGAGACTCCTTCTCAAAAAAAAAAAAAAAAAGAAAGAAAAGAAAAGAAAAAGAAAAAAAGACACAGAGGAAAGATGCAGAGACTGGAGCCACCCCGACGCTCAACGCCAAAGTGTTCCCTTCCCCAGGGCCCTTTGACCCCAAGCCACGGCTCCCATGGGTGTGTCCTGGAGGTCACCAGAGCCCCCGCCGCAGGGCCAGTCTGCAGGGCAGAGTTGGTCTCACTATTAAGCATCTCAGCTGGCCTCCCGTAACCAGGCACTGCAGAAAGAAAGTCCTTTTCAAGGGAACTGTCTGCAGAGAGGACTCTTAAAAAAGGTAGGGGTCCCCGGCCCCTGGGGGAAGAGAGAACTGGGTGAGGAGCCGAGCACAAGAAAGAACAGCCCACCGCTCCTCGGGAGATGAATCACGTTCCATCACAGCTGAGATAGAAAAGGCTTCTGTGTCCTTTTGTCCGGTAACATTCCAGCTGGGGCTGGGCCTAGGGGCGACCACAGCAGCAGTCACATATCCAGCCATTAACATGCCCGCTGAGCCCTTTCTCATTAGGCCTGAGGCAGGCACCCGTGTTGCAGATAATAACTGGCCACTTTGGGACATCTCGGACAGAGACAGGAGTCTGGGTCGAGAGAGGCGATGCAGAGACCACCAGCGGCCCTTCTCCCCGCCGGGGTGGGTGCCCTCGGCCCGTTCCGGGGCTGCAGCAGAGTTTCTGAGTCCTCTGCGCTGCCTGAGAAGCTGGGGTCACGAAGAACTTCGCGTCCCTTCCAGCCTCTGGAATTTGGCAAGAGCTGTGGACCCTAAACCCAGGCCCGGGAGGAGCTGGACGCGCGGCTCTCGGCGCAGCTCTGGGCCTGCACCGTGGGATTCCGCTGTCGCAGCGATCAGGTCACGCGTGGGGACAGAGGAGGCCGAACAGATGCCCACCGCGGCACCAGCTGCTGCGCCGCGCCCCGGGGACATGCAGCGCCGAGAGCACGGCGAGAGCGGGAGCAGGACGCGCTGGGCCGGCCAGGAGCTGGGGCGGGAGCCGGGGCGAGGGAAGGCACCTGCCCTGGGCCCTCACCTGCTGGGGTCCCGCGCCCGCTCCGCATAGCGAAACTGAAGGAGCGGTTCGCTGCGGCCGCGAGGACCCCGGCGCAGACGCCAAGGAGCTGAAGCTGCTGCGGCCCCGGGGCGGCGGATCCCGCAGCTCGGGCTCCCTGGCCCTGAGGTGGCTGCTGCTCGGTGCTGCTGTGCAGGAAGCAGCCTGGAGGGGAGGAGAACCTGGATTCGCACATGAGGGGCTGCAGGGGTCACCCCCAACCCCACAGGGCGCCCAAAGGCGGGGAGCGCCACGCAGTTGGGTGGGTTGGGGCTTGTTGAAGCGTCCTTGAAGCAGCGTCTTTAAGGTGGGCTCCAGGTCTATGCACGCAGGACCCCGGTCCTCAGAGCCCCACCTTCCAAGAGCCACAGCGCGCGCGCTCTGGGAGCAGACCCCACATCACACTCTCCGCGAGCCTTCGGACTCCCAGACCCATCAGACTGCTGGCCACAGCTCCCCCAACTCGCTGCACTTTCTCTCTCTCTCTCTCTCTCTCTCTCTGTGTGTGTGTGTGTGTGTGTGTGTGTCTGTGAGAGAGAAAGAAAGAGAAAGAGAGAGAGAGAGAGACAAAATCCACAGAATGTGAAATTCCCCACTTTAACCGTTTTGAAATGTACAATTCAGTGGCTTTCTAGCACATTGACAATGTTGTGTAATTATCACCACTATCCAGTTCCAGAACATTTCATCACCCCAAAAAGAAGCTGGATACCCATTAGCAGCCACTCCTCACTCCCCCTATCCCAGCCCCTGGCAACTACCAATCTGCTTTCTGTCTCCACAGATGTGCCTCTTCTGAGCATTTCCTATAAATGGGTTCACACGATATGTGGCCTTTGTAACTGACTTCTCTCATGTCACATAAAGTTCTCACAAGGCTCGGCCATGTTGTAGCATGCGTCAGTTCCTCATTCCTTTTTATGGTTAAATACTATTTTATTGTTTGCATATACCACATTTTATTTCATCAGTGGATGGATATTTGGGTTTTTCTCCACCTCTTGGCTGTCATGAATGGGGCTGCAATAAACATTTGTTTCAGGGACACGTTTTTGAGTACCTGATTCCAATTCTTTGGGTTATGTAGCTAGAAATGAAATTGCTGTGTCATATGATAACTCCATATATAACTTATTGAAGAATCAACAAACTGTTTTCCACAATGGTTGTGAACTTCTTTTTGTTATTGGTACATAATAGTTGTATATATTTTGGGATACATGTGATATTTTGACACATGCATACAATGTGTAATGATCAAATCAGGCCAACTGCAGCATCATCACCACAAATATTCACCTTTTACTTATGCTGGAAGCATTCCAGGTTGTCTCCCACAGCTATTTTGAACTATGGAACAAATAGTTGTTAAAGAATGTTGCCTTACTGTGCTATCGAACACTAGAACTAATTCCTTCTAGCTAACTTCGTGTTTGTACCCATTAACCAATCTCTCTTTATCCCCCTTCTCCCGCTTTCCTTCCCAGCCTCTGGTTACCACCAATCAACTCTCTACCTACATGAGATCCACTTTTTTAGTTCCTACATATGAGTGAGAACATGTGTCATTTGTCTTTCTGTGCCTGGCTTATTTCATTTAATATAATGACTTCCAATTCTAACCATGTTGATGTTGATGACAAGACTTCATTCTTTTTTATGGCTGAATAGTATTCCATTGTGCATACGTGCGTGTGTGTGCATGTGTATAATGTATACATGCAATGAAAGTGACCCTAAGTTATTCATGGTCCCATATACATATACCGTATCACTTTTTTAAATCCATATATCCACTGACGGACAGTTAGGTTGATTCTATAGCTTGCCTATTGTGAATAGTGCTGGATTTAACTTATTTTTTAAATAGCATTTACTATAGGATACAACCAAGCATGTAGCGATTATTTGATCATACTTGTCTTGCCTCATCAGAATGTAAGCTCCATGAGGCAGGGACCGCTGAAGTTCCATTTACTTCCATCTCTCTAGTTCCTAACACAGGGATGAGCCCCAAATGGTGCCCATTAAATATTCATGGAAGGAAGAGAGGAAATATTCATGGATGGCAGAAAGGAAGAGATGGATAAAGGGAGAAAGAGAGGGAGGAAAAGAGGAGAGATGGAGGAAGAAAGAGAGAAAAAATTATTTGCACAAATAGCCTTAACTATTCCCCCTCTCTCTACCCACTCCACTCTGCAAGAGACTTCACAGCTTCTCTTACCAAGAGGTTGAGGCCATCACACCACCACTTGAACCTGGGCAGGCCTTGACCATTAGAATGAGCTGGAGAGGATAGGGTGCCCTTTCTAGGCTTCAGGAAGCCCTTGTGCTTCTGTTCTCTCTCAGAATGCTGGTCAGCTGCTGAATGAATGAGCCAGGGCTAGCCTAGTGGATGATAGAGACATCGCCCCAACCAGACACCAGACACGAGTGAGGATCTCCTAGACAGCCAGCCCCCCAGAGAAACACAGAGGAGCCCAGCCCATGAGATCAATTAAGACTGATCCAGGACAGCCTAACTGCCCAGCTGATCCACGGGCTCACGAGCCCGAATAAATGCATGTCGTTTTAAGTCACTGCATTTTGGGTTGGTCTGTTATACAATATATAATGTATACAAAACTGTCTTTTAAAAATCTGTCCCTCTAACGAAATAATGGCATTTGCAACAACCTGGATGGAGTCGAGACCATTATTCTAAGTGAAGTAACTCGGGAATGGAAAACCAAATATCTTATGTTCTCACTTGTAAGTGGGAGCTAAGCTATGAGGATGCAAAGGCATAAGAATGATATAATGGGCTTTGGGGGTTTGGTGAGGGGAGGATAAAAGACTACACGTTGGGTACAGTATACACTGCTCAGGTGATGGGTGCACCAAAATCTTAGAAATTACCACTAAAGAACTTATGTAGAACTGAAAAACCACCTGCCCCCCCCAAAAAAAACTATTGAAATAAAAAATAAATTATATAAATAAATAAATAAATCTGTCCCTTTGTTCATACATCCCCTCACTGTTAAGGCCTCCTCCCAATCCTGTCTACACCGAATTCTTTTCATTGTTCAACTTCCAATTCAGTCATCCTCCTTCAGGCAGCCTTCCTTGATTTCACCAGCCCATACTACACTTTTCTAAACTTCTATAGCCTCAGCGGCATGGTGTCCTGCTCAAAGTTCATTCCCAAACTGTCTTGGTTTGTATGTTAAGGTGATGGGTGATCAACTAGTTTTAAACTCCAGGAGGATCAGGAATTAACTTCTCCCTCCTTTGAATAGATTTGGAGTCTTATGAATTGGGGTTAAATCTGGCCTCCTTCCTCTTTGCGTTAAAGAAGTTGCACATCTGTAGTCAGGTGCTTGAAAGCAGAAGTTCTTGGTCTGAACCCTGGTTGTGCTCCTTCGTATCTGAGTGACATCAGAGCAGTCATGCAATAACTTGCACCTCAGCTTCCCATCTGCAAAATGGGCACAGTAATTCTTCCAAGGAGATCTCACAGTTAAGGTAGGTTTGTGTATTCATATTCAGTAAGAGTGAAGCTCTAAGCAGATGTAAGAATTTCTTCTCAGCCCCCATTACCTTCTTTGCCATCTCAACCTGACTTCTTGGTAAAATTGCCTTGTAAAAGAAGTGATGGGCTCCAGCATCTCACCCTGAACTCTCCAGTTATCCTCAATGCCAAAACAATTACCATGGCCTTGGGAAAGCGGAAAGTGAACCAAGGACTACAGGGCTGGAGCCCCCCGAGCTTCTGCCCTATCAGCTGGCCAACTGACCATTCAACATGCCCTTTGCCATTTGCTGCTTCTATTATAGCAGAGGTGCTTCCCTTACCCTGAGATGCGGATTCACTTAGTCTGGGGTGGGTCCCAGGCACGGATACCGTTAAAGCTCCCTTGGTGATTCTGATATGCAGCCAGCATAAAGAAGCACTGCTTCAAAGTAAGCATTGCTTTATTAGTGCATTCACTGGTTTGCTTATCAAATATTTATTGAGCACATACTATAGGCCAAGCCAGATATAGGTACAGGAATCCCCAGCACCCAAAAAAGTGATGAGTCCATGATGGAAACTATTCATGGAAGGAAGGAGGGAAAGAAGGAGGGAGGGAGGGAGAGAGGGAAGAGGGAGGGACAAAGGAAGGAAAAAAGAAAAAGAAAAGAAGGAAAGAGAAGAAAGAGGGAAGAAGGGAGGGAGGACTCATCCTGCACTTCTTCTATCGCCCTGCCCCTGTCACACCTGTCCTCCTGTCCTCTCACCTCCCATTTCCCCTCAGGAGTCTCAGGAAGCAGGAGTTTGTGCCACTTCCACAGCACAAACACAACAGAGAGAACAGGGCTATTTCAAGCACAATGCTTAAGCACCCTGGGCAAAGGAAACCAGAATCTTGGTGCTGAAAATGGGTCACCCCCAAAAAGATACAATTACCTTTCTTGCCCCAAATTGAACCCAAATACATTGCAAATGGAAGCCACTGGGATCAGAGAAGCTAAGTGCCTTGATGGTAAATGGTCATGTGACAATCTCCTGATGCCAAGTTGGTGTCCTTTCCACGGTGCCCTGTGCCCTCCACCTTTTCTGTTATGATAACCATGATTGCCACCAGTTCTGAGCACTTCCTCCCTGCCGGGCACTGCGCTAAGAGTGCCCTATGCTGTTTCATCCTTACCTAGAGGCAGGCCCTATTACTCCCCTCTAGGGTTGAGGGGAGTTTTCTCTAGCTTAGAGAAAACTCATCTAGGAAGTGCAGAACCCGCATGAGAAGCTGGGTCATCCTGGGAGGAGCCAGGGGGAACGTGCTTTCTTTTACACCAAGTCAGTCAGAATGTTTATTGCATAATCGTTTCTCCCTTTAGAGAGGGTCTGTGTCTTCTTTATCTTTGGATTCCCGGCTATTTGCACCCTGTCTGGCCACACACAGGCACTGACTAAGTTCTTAAAATGGCAGAACATAACTAGCACTTACCACTATTGATAAGTATATATTCATAAGGTGTTTGCTTAATGCCTATCTCTATCACCAGCCTTAAGCCCACAAGGGCAGTGACTGGCTCTGTTTTTTGCATCTTGTATCTCCAGCATCCACCCTCTAGGCCCTCAGCAAGCAGCTTTTGAGTAGATGGATGCCTGGCTCCGTGGAGATTTGGGGCACAAAGCCAGAACACCGTGAGTACCTGGTGGTAATAGCTGCCTTCAGATCACCAGAGAAAAGGAAGCTACCCCAGAGGACAAGCCGAGACCCCGAGAGGAACAAGACCCTGCAGTAGTTAGGTAAGAAATAAGGACCAGAGGCAGAAGGGGCTTCCCTGCCTCCATTTTCACATGGGGCTTCTTGGAAGCTCTGCCACAGCTTGTCAGCAACACTCACCCAGACCAGGCAGTTAACCAGGAACCAGATTAGCTGGGAACCAGCTGTGAGGTCCAAAGTGCTCAACTACAACTCAAGATGCCGGCAGCCCACGTATGGAGCTCGTGGCCTGGGCTGCTCATCCTGTTCCCCAGTAAACAAAGGCCAAGCCCAGCACTCCCCGGCCCCGTGATCAGACACCCCATGGTTGTGTTTCATGTTCTTTGCCCTGTATTCACCCAGTTTCAAGGTTGGACTCAAATCCATCAGGAGAGGCAAAAACACTGAAAGACGGGCATGCTGTCATTGTCCTTTCCACCGAGGTCACAGTGCATGACCCTTCCCCCCTACACAAAAAGCTGTTGCCATGGGAACCACACAGAATGCTGCCAACTTGACAAGAGACATTCAAACCAAGAGGGACAGTGACCTGATCCCCCCACCCCACACACTCCCCTTAAGTGCCAGGGGAGAAGGTTCAGAGAGAGTGTCCTTTCCTCTACCTGAAGCGCTTGCCTATTCATATTCATTTACGTGAGGATGACAAAGACAGAACTTCCCTTACAATTTTCTACCAGAGGTGGAGAAAAAAGCTGGAGAGGATGGGGGTGCTGTTCATTGCTTTCAGCCTCCTCAGCCCCAGGCCTGGGAGACAGCACAATTCTCTGTGTCATTAGCACTTGGTGGGCAAAGGGACAGCTCCCTCAAAATGGGGCCATCCCTAATGGATAAAGGAAAAATAAAATATTATTTCTCAGCAGATATGCCTAGAACTTGTTTCTCATGTTACCAAGTCCAACATCAGGGGAGGCTTTGCCCAGGAAACCTACATGGCATAGTTCCAAGGTCCTTGAGCAAAGAATGATCTGTACATGGGTGGAAAAGAACTCAGAAGAAGCCTTTGTGACCCCTGAAAATTATAGGAAATTCCTATTGCTGTGTCCATCAGTAAGGTCTGATGGGAACACAGTCCACATGTTCATTCCTATACCATCCAGGACAGCTGTTGCCATATAGCAGCAGAGATGGGTAGGAAAAGGGGAGAGCAGGTTGCCAGCCAAGCAGGGCCTAGCACTCCACTGGGCCCACCAGACACAGTGCCTCGGGCCTCAGTTACTTTTAGGGGCTCACAAAAATGTTTTAATTCTAATTTACTTTAAAATAGGAAGAAAAACATGAATATAATAATAAGAAATCCAACCTAGGCTATCTTTGTTTTTATTGTAAATAGAAAAAATATTGTAAAATATTGTAAAAATTGTACAATATGTTGTAATATTTTTTATATTTTCTTACCAAGAAAGGGACCCAAGAAGGTAAAAGTGCCAAGGACCCACAAAAGTCAAGATGTGGCCCTGCCGCAAAGCCTGGTGTTTACTCTCTGGCCCTTACAGAAGGAAGGACTAGTAGATCAAGTCCTGGCTGGGAACCAGGAAATCAAAGTGCTTGCCCATTACTGATGTGCTGGCTGACCTTGAATAATCCGCTGGTCTTCCCTGCACTTCTGGGATTCCCTCCCCGCTCCACCAACTTCCTGGCAGTGTGACCCTGGACCAGAGACTTGCTCTCTCTGAGCATTCCAGAAAACACGGATGATGACAGCCCCACTTTGTAGGGTTAGTATAAGGTGGGGTAACCTTATGACCCACAGCACTCAGCCCAGGGGACTTGGCACTTAAAAAGCAGTTCATTCTACAAGGCCAAGAAGCAGGATGAGCCCCTGCTATTTGGAGGACACGGTGCCAGACCCCACTTCCCTTTGGTAAGCCTGTCTTGCAAAGGGATAAGGCCTGGGAAGTCTTTCCACGTAAGGAGAGGCCCTGGAAGTCCCAAAATAGCTCTACAGGTTCAAGGGGACTCCGGCAGGTGAGGGGAGCCCTCCCAGGGGCCTCGCCTTGCACGGTCGTCCACCCTGTGGCACCTCTGCCTTGGACACCAGTGGGTCTTTCTGCATCTGGAAACTGCCGCCTGGTAATCTCTACATAACCTTTGCAACGTGCCTGCATATTTCACCCTTCCTAGGCGAGCACTCCCATTTTTTTTGTCATTGCAATTTCATTTCCTGGGCTGTGTGGACTGCGGGCTCAGCAGTCGCTCCGGTCTGAAGTGACTCCTGGGACCTCCTCACTGTTCTATATGCAAATGGCCTTGCACCTGGGCAGCCGAGCGGGCTCGCAGACAGTTTAGTTATGCAAATCTGATTGATCGAGAGCATATTGCAGGAGCCCGCGCGCAGACCTGGGACACTGGCAGCTATATTTCACTGGCTAAATTCCCGAAGAAGGGGGAAAATATTAAATGCCAGGCATTTTGATGCATATTCCCTTTCAACCCCTGTAGTGCAATAGTGTTTATTTCTGAATGTGTTCAACACTCGGGTTAGACGTTGCTAATGCAATTTTTGCGTGCAGGGTGTGTTATTGCTGAATTAACAGAAGGCTTGTTTTCAGTGTAAAAAGCCAGTTGTTGTGATGTCACAAGCACAATAGGTCTGTCAGTTGATTTGAAATAATTCCCCAGGCAAATGCACCAACGGCAGTGTTAAAAAATAATTAGGTCCTTCGGCCTCTAAATGTTCACCCAAGTGGAGGGAGTAACGTTAAGTTCCTCTGACTTTATTCTCTTCTACAACAAAAGGTAAAATAAACCGCAGGGACGCTGATTACATATTGTCATCTTATGTTGAAGGCATTTGTCTATTTCCCAAACACAGGGTTTGAAGAGGGAAGATGGAGTAGCAGTAGCAGCTACCGCCTTGGAGGAAATAAATTTTTTAAAAAAGAACCTCAAATCTACTTGAATCTGCTTAAAATAATAAATTCCACATCAGACACGTTGCATTCATGCATGTTGAAGTCTGTAATTCCAGAGGCTTGGGAAGCCTGGCTCATCCCGCTATTCTGCATTGTCCTTATTGATTTATAATCATTGATAAATAAGATCCACCTACATGGCAGACTATAGCTGCACAAGGGAAACAGAAAGATATTTTTGCCAGCATCTTTCTCTACAACCCCACTACCCATGGATCAAAATTAAAAATAAATCAATGTCATGCGGGAGAAGGGATGGTGATGAGGGAGTGGTAGAAAGAGAGAAAGAGTAAACATTGTCTGGTATCTCAACCATTAAAAATGGGGCTACAAAAAGCAGGTCTTGAAAAGTACAGAGCCTTAAGAGAAGAGACGGCAGGGCATGCAACTTGGTTCAGGAGTTACACTGATTGCAAAACGACATTATAGTCAAAGTTAGCAAATACATGCAGTCATTCACTCATTCATTGATGTCAATTACATTACCCTTTGCATATGGCCTTGGACGGCATTAATGTAGCTATCTGCATGGAGCTATCCGAGGTGGACACATCCTATGCACGTGAATATTTGCCCACAAAACACCTGTCTTTAGCTACAAAGGAAAGGGAAGGAGTGAGATTTAAAAGAGTACTTATGGACAGAATTTGCCACAAGTGACACAGCACGAATCCTTTGTTTGCCCCGAATTCCTTCTTTCTCACTGCCTTGCACACACACAGACACATATGCATATGTGTGCACACGTGCACAATAGCACAATACACACCTGCCTCGTACACGCACACGGACACATGCATGGCCTCATACGTTCACACACACATCTGCATACACCATGCAAACATACATACATGCACATATGCACACACATGCAAGCGCCACATACACTCTTGCAACTACATGTATACACATGCATGAGTGCACGCACACATGCACAGGTATACACATTCATGCACACACACATACTTTTTTTAAAAAAAAACAGCCATCTGACAGGCAAAGCCCAGCCTCAGGGTCAAAAATGAAGACCCTAGGAAAGGTCAAGTTTAATCTCTCCCAACCACGGCCCAGCGCACCCCTCCCACCGCTGACTAACAAAAGGGCCTCAGCACTTTGACTGACAGAATTCTTAATTGTATCCACTCATTCATGACAATTTGATTAAAATATTACGCCAAAGTCTCACCCCCTGTTTGCTTCGATCCTCCAAATCTAATTTTGAATTTTCAGAAAGGAGATTACCTCCACAAGCATGACTGGGATGCTATTAACTTCTACTTAATCTTTATTACTGATGTGAATTTAACATATGTACAGCTTCGCTCTGCTCCTGTTGTTTTCCTCTCAAAAGTAACGTCTAGGCAATATACAAGCAGCGGGCATTAATTTTCACTTTGATATTCTGTCAGAGTCCAGCTCCCACTTGCCTGTGAAGAAGAAGAGGCGTCCCTAGTCTCGGGCCCTGATTAGGACACGGAACCTCCACCTTCCGCTCCTCCCTAAGGCATACCTGCAGGGAGAAGCTTTGGGACTCCAGGTTGTGCAAATGCCGAGGTGCAAGGCTGGCTGTCCTCCTCTCTCTGCCTCAGTAGCAATCAGCAGATTCTAATCAGCCTCGCCCTCAGAGAGGCTCACACAGAAGAGACCAGCAGGTCTAGAACCCTCCAGGCTGCCCACTGTCCTACCCCGTGCCTCAGAATCACATCTGCGACAGAGCCCATCACAAAATAAAGGCAAATCAACAAATCGGCAACCTAAGAATAAGAACCTGGACATCGAGGCTTTGTGTTTTCAGGGATTTCTCTATTTTCCATGTTTGTAGGTTTATCCTTTTTCTTGATTTTTCTCTCTTCACACATGGCATGTGAGGGTATGTAATCAAGGGATGTGTAAGCATAGGAAAGTCGGAATCATGGCCTCCAAAGTATTGACAGCAGTTGCTTCACCCTGGGTGGGGAGCTGGAAGCAAAGGTCACAGCAGGTGCAGGGAGCTCCTTCTGTTGTGTTTCTCACTATCTGTTATGGCTTGAATTGTGTACCCCCCCCACCCCCGCAAAATTCATACGTTGAACCCCCAGTACCTCAGAATGTGACCCTTTTTACAGATAAGGTCTTTCTGGAAGTAATTAAGTTAAGATGGGTCACTAGGATGGGCCCTAATCCAATACGAGTGGTGTCCTTATAACAAGGGAACATTGGACCAGACACACACACTCAGGGAGCACTGCATGTGAAGATCTGAGTCTGTGGCCACAAGCCAAGGAGGGAGGTACAGGGGAGGGAGGTCTGGAACAGAGCCTTCCCTAGTGCCTTCAGAGGGAGCACGGCTCGCAGATCCCTTGATCTTGGACTTCTAGCCTCCAGCACCGTGAGAATAACTTTCTATGTTTAAGCCACTTCACTTAAGCTTTGTAATGGCAGCCCTAGTACACTAATACACTCTCCATTCCTATATTTCTTGAATCAGGTATCATAGTATTGCTTTGGAAAATTTTTAAAAATAAGTGTACATTTTTTGAGTCCCATAAATTACAACCCTGTCTTACTGTGTAGAAACAAAGCCTCACCTCCCTTTCCTCCTTCCCTCTTATCTCCTCTAGGGCTCCCACTGACCAAACCCAACCAAAATCAGACAGCAAGGGAAGCCCCTTGATGAAGTTCATGAGAAATTTCACACAGGTTGGTTCCTGGGGCACTGAGCAGGGGGAGAAGGGTAGACAGGGGGTCTGCAGGAGCAACAGGAAGACGTAGGAGAATTTAATCTTGAGAGTGACCTGGACCATCTGTCCATTTAAAAAAATCACTTTGACACTTAGTCAAGAGCAGATCATTCTGTTATGGGACACCGAGGAGATGGGCTGCAGCTCTGGGTCTATGATCCGATCAGAAAGAAGGTGAGAAGGAGAGACAGTCTACCTCCACTTTAAAAGGAGCAATTTGCATTTGGCTAATGTGGGTTCTGTGTTCCTGTTACATACAGAATTACCCATTACATATTTGCAGATTCAAAAATATTTATCCATTCCAATGAGCACAGTGGGACAGCATCTGTAGTACTCCCTGCTCACACCACAGATCCTATCATTTAAAAGGGCACTGACTATTCCCCAGTCCTCAAAACTCTGGGGCAGTTTGTCCTACAGTCTCAGTCTCTCTGCCTTCATAGGTGGACACATGGCTCTCACAATAAAAACTACATTTCCCAGCCTTCCTTGCTGCTCAGGATGGCCATGTGACTAAGGAATGTAGGTGAGGCTTGCAATCTATACGTCCCACCTCTAGGAATAAGGGAGTTTATCTCTTCCCCTTTCCTGTGGACTAGCACGTAGACATGGGAGTGGACTAAGAAAGGGCCAGCAACAAAACGGGGAGCTTAGGACCTGACATCATGGCAGCCATCATGCCAGCCCTGAACTGATTTTGCCGAGCCTGAGAGAAATAAACCTCTCTTCTGTCTGAGCTATCAGTATATTAGCTCTCTGCAAACAGAAAGTCAGCTTATATCCTAATTAACTCATGCTCCCATTGCCTTGCCTCTGTTTCTTTGCAAATACATTCCAGCAGCCTGATGAAACCATGGTTCATCCTTCAGTGACTGGGTCAGATGTGCCTCCTCTGTGAAGTCTTCTATATTGGACAGCTTAAGCTAAGCAACATGCAGTAACAAGCAGTCCCAAATCTCAGTGGTTTATAACCATAAAAATTCATTCTGAGCTGAAGCAGCAGCCACCAGCTGGGATAGGTGGGGCCTTAGCAGAGGGAAAGGAGCCCAGGGAGGTCTTCTTTTCTTTTTTTTTTTTTTAATTCCTTTTTTGAGATGAAGTGTTACTCTGTTGCCCAGGCTGGAGTGCAGTGGCTCAATCTCGGCTCACTGCAACCTCCAACTTCCGGAGCCCAGGGAAGTCTTAAAGTTCCTTTCTAGCTGGGCACACGGCAATCCATCTCCCACATCAGCGGTCAAAGCAGGCCACATGACCACATTTGATGTCAATGGGAAGTGTCATCTTATCACCAGAACAAGAGCACAGTCTGCCACAGCTTCCTCTACTGCCTGTGTGCTTTCCCTGTCACTGCATCTACCACGGGCCAACCATTGTGCAAGGCACTATTTACCTTTGTTGGAACTTCCCAGCCCCCAAAAAAACATTGGTGTTTGAATATTTGGGGAAAATGGAGTACAATTAGAATACTTAATTCAAGATGTTGTTCCCCAAATCATACATAGCCCAGACGCCTTCCAAGAGCTCCTTCCCTACAAGGTGAGGGTGTTAGACGTCTCTGAATTCCCAGAAACTGCACAGAGCCTAGAACAAAGGAGTCACTCTGGAAACGCTTGTTAGATAAATGGCTGAATGAATTGTTGTGAGAGTTCATTCATTCATTCTTTCATCAAACACAGGTGGGCTGGATGTGGTGGCTCACACCTGTAATCCCAGCACTTTGGGAGGCCAAGGCAGGTGGGTCACATGAGGCCAGGAGTTCAAGACCAGCCTGGCCAACATGGAAAAACCCCATCTCTCCTATAAAAGTAATAAATAAATAAAACACACTTGAGCCCCCACCATGTGCCAGGCTCTGGGTGCTTATCCCTGACAGTTCTCTCACATAATCAGGGCCCAGGAGGGACCAGGAAACTTCTGGAAAGAAAAATCGAAGATGTTGTTCCCAAGATCAGTCATAGCCCAGCTCCACATGTGAGGAGTGAATTCACCAAAACACCTTCAACACTGCTAGAAGCAACAACAACCAAAAACAACAGAAAAGTCAAGTTTTGTTTGTTTTTAAAAGTACTTCTTGTTTTGTATGCCTGTGCTTTGCAAGAGACACTGCTGGCAAGGGCCTTTTAATAGACTTTGAAGAAAATCTGTTTACAACACTCACCTCAAAATTAAAAGAATATAAAACGTTTCCTTATTTCCTGCTTCATGGTCTTTTTCCACTTAGCAAACATTTTATTTATTTTGGTCCTGTTTTCAATGGGGCTGAAACTAGAAGCATTTGATTAGCTCATGGGGCCATCTCATGGATAAAGAAAATGTGGTATATTTACACAAGGAAATACTATTCATCCATTAAAAAGAAGAAAATCTTGGCATTTGCTACAACATGGATGAAGTGGGAGGACATTACGTTAAGTGAAATAAGCCAGGCACAGAAAGATAAATTCTGCATGATCCCACTCATATGTGTGAGCTAAACAAGTTGATCTCACAGAAGTAGAGAATAGAACAGTGGTTACCAGAGACTTTGGAGGGGAGAAGACGGGGAGATGGGGAGAAATTGGTCAAGAGGTACAAAGTTGCAAATTAAGAGGATAAGTCCTGGTGTTCTATTGCTCATTAGGGTGACTACAGTACCCCTGTAGAATAATGTATTGCATATTTCAAAATAGCTAGAAGACATTTTGTGTTCACAGCACAAGGAAATGATAAATGTTTGAGGTGTTGGATATGCTACTTACCCTGATTTGATTATTGCATATGGTATGCATGTATTGAAACATCGCATTGTGCTCCATAAATATGTACAATTATTAGGTATGAATTTAAACCTTTTGTTAAAAAATGAGCCAGCTGCTGGGAGTCAGCAGGACAGGGTTTGTCCTTTGGCTCTGGGCATGGAATGGAGCAGCTCAGGACTTCTGGGCAGCCCAGCCTGAGAGATCTGGTGGGACCATCTGCAGAACATGCCTTAACCCCAGGGAGACATCCAAAAATCCAAAATATTTAGCAACTGGCAGACAGGACGAAGATCAAGCAGAATGAGCCCTGGCGTTGTGCCAGAGCTGACCCCCAGTGCCCCTTCCCCTCGTCAGGCATTAACTCTTTAGTTGCTAAGTCAAGGGGATTCCCCAGGCGGGTTCCAGGGCAGCCAAGGGAGCTATCACAGCATAGCTATCTTCCAAACAGTAAAGAAGTACTTCAACACCTAACAACACATAAGCTGTGCCAGGGCCTTCCAGGGGATAGAAGCCTGCCTTCCCCCAAGACGTCACCAACGCTGAGATAGATAGGTGAGAACTCAGAGTTGTCTATTACACACCCAGAGGTCCTTGTGGTCTTGGGCACGTGTTTCTAGGGCCACTGTTACAGATTCCCATAAACCTGATGGCTTCAAGCAACACAAGTTTATCCTCTTGTATACAGTTCTGGAGGTCAGAATTTCAAAATCGGTTTCCCTGGCCTAAAGTCCAGGTGTCTTCAGGGCTGGTTCCTTCTGGAAGTTCTAGGGGGAATGTGTTTCCTTGCTTTTTCAAGCTTCTAGAGACCGCCCGCATTCCTGCTCTTGCATTGCTTCAACTTCTGTCATCACATCACCTCTCCCCTGTGTGCCCAATGTCCCTCAGTTTCCCTCTATAAAACCTCTTATGATGACCTTGGACCCCTCTGGATATTTCAGGATCATCTCCCCGTCTCAAGATCCTTAACCAAATCACCCCTATGCCATATTAGGTAACAATCCCAAGTTCCAAAAATTAGGACCTGGATATCCAGAGGGGGAAGGGGGGCTGTTTTTCAGCCTCCCACAGCAAGACAGTAAGAGTCTCTGGGTTCACGTTCCTGCCTCAGGGCCTTTGCACTCTCTCTGTCAGTAAAGCTCTTCCACCAAATATCAGCCTGCTTTACTCTCTCAGTTCATTAAGGTCTCACTCAAATGCATCTCTTTGGAGAGGCATTCCTTGAGCACCTTGTCTAGAACTGCCACCTTTCCCAGTGAGGCATCTCTTTATCTCCTTACTCTTGTTGTGGTCTTCACAGCACTGATTGGTACCTCACGAATCAGGTGACACTGTTTCCTACCCATTTGCTTCACTAGAACATGAGCCCACGGGGCAGAGATTTGGCTGCCTTGTTGACGGCTGTAGCCACAGTGATTAGAACAGTAATAGGCTTATGGTAGAAATTCAATAGATATTTGTTGAGTTAATCTAACATGAAGATAATTATAAAAAACAACCTTGTAGACTTTCTGCAAGGATCAAAAGAGGTGGTAAATATAAAAAAACTTTGTAAACAATAGAGTTCTGAATGACATAGCTCAGCAAACTTTTTTTGAGTGTCTGTTATGTGCTCGATGCTGGGACATAGAATTAAAAAGAGAAAAGTCTCTAGCCCTAGGGGAGCCTAAAGTGAAGGGCAGAAAGAGAACAGAGACAGACACTCAATAGCCATGTGTCTCAGTATATAATTATAAAGTATAATGTAAGCAATGTGTGGATTACCTATTGATGCACATAAAAACACCCCAAAACTGAGCGACTTACAATAACAACAACCATTTTGTTATATCTCATGGTTTTGTGGGTGAGCAATTTGGGCAGGGCTCAGCTGGGCAACTCTTCTGCTCTGTGTGGCATCAACTGGGATTACTGGATGGTATTCAGCAAGCAGCTGGATGGAGTGGAACAACCAAAACAACTTTACTCACAGGCCTGGTACCTTGGCAGGGATGGCTGGAAGGTTGAACCCAACTGGGTCCCTCTTCTTTTCATCTCATGGTCTCTCTACATGGTCTACTCAGGGCTCCAGAAGACCACAGTGGAAGCTTCTAGTCCTCTGGAAGTCCAGGCTCAGAACTGGCACAGTGCCATTTCTACCATACTCTACTGGTTAAAGCAGTCACAGACTGGCCCAGATTCAGCAGAAGAGAAGTTGACTCCTCTTCAGAGCAGGAGCAGTGTCAGAGAACAGCAAGCACACTTAGCCCACCGCAAACATCATAAAGGAAAAGTACTGGGTATACATGTAACCAAGGAGCTGGGTTTCCATCAGGGAGATGAGGTAGGTGTTTCTGGGGTATATGTGTAGAAGCTGAGCAGGAGAATGAGGTGGGAGGGAGGGTGTTCCTGACAGAAGGAAACTGTAACTGCAAAGAAGAAACTGTAGCAGAAAACAGCTTGGCCAGTGTGAGGAACTAGAAAATGCCTGGGGGCAGGGGTGGGAAGGGACAGGAGATCCGGGCAGGAGCTAGACCACAGAATCCTGCTTGTAAGTTTCCGAACCCACTCTGTGTCTCAGTCGCTCCATCATTAAAAGGGTGGTAATAATTTTAACCAACTTCATAATGTTAGCCCATGTCAAGAACTTAGAATAGAGCCTGCCTTATTGTAGGCATACTCAATAAGTGATTAACTGTAAATTATTACCTGAATTCTTTTCAAAGATTACACTGGCTGCAGCAATGTGGGAAAGGTAGCAGAGAAGGTCGCGGTCTGCTGCTGCCATCCCTGACCTGTTGCTGTCTCATTCTTGCTTCCTGCTCTTTGAGCCTCTGGCCAGCTCCCTCAAACTGATGTTTTGGAGATCCCTGTCTGTTTGGCTTATCACCTGGAGTCCAGACATAGAAGATCCTTACTTCTTTCCTCCACATGCGTTATCTTGAATCTCCCCAGGAGCAATTTATGCTGAGGTTTAGGAAAGGTCAGTACTTGTTCAAGTTCACGAAGCTATAAACCTGAAATGGGCCTGTCTGACCTCAGAGTCCTACTTCTCCGCCCAGACACAGTACCAGAGCCCTGTCTGGGTGCATTACCAGTAGCTGGTGGCTGAGCAAGTCCTACCGCACATGAACTCAGCCCCAGCTTCCAAGATCTTTGCCCAAATTTAAGGCCTGCCCAGGCACGGGGGAAAATCAGGGATTCAGGACACCCACAGTATAGAAATTATGATCATCAGCTCTGGAGAAAGAAGAGGAGAATGAGGAGGAACTTCTATGGCTGAAACTCAGGCCATGGCCCCAGGCCTGGAAGAATCTGCAGGCTCATTAAAGGTGCATAAAACAGTATCCAGCTTTTTAGCTGGGCACAGGCCTACAAGCACCAATGCCTGCCAGCTTCAGGCAGCCCTCGCCTGTAAACCCAGCATCAAGCTCACTGTGGTCTTTTGTGAAGCAGAGTGCGTTATCAGATGTTCTCTTCCAACATGAGACATAAATGCTGGGTAGTGTCTCATTGGGCTGCTTTGAGAACTCCCCTATTTCTCCCGGTTTCTCAGTTAGGGTATAAACAGGCAATGGAGACACAGTAGAGGTTTTTGAGCTAATGGCAGCTGATAGGGCAAAACACTCAGGGTTTGGGGAGTATACCAGCTCGATAACCATCAGCAAGCGATTTACCCTTTCAGAGCCTCAGTGCCTTCATCAGGAAAGTGGAGATAGAAAACCTCCTTCCCTATATTGTTGCCATGAGGATTAGCAATAACCAATAGTGCTGACCCTAAGAAATCAATTTTTTTTTGAGACAAAGTCTCACTCTGTTGCCCAGGCTGAGTACAGTGGTGCTGTCATGCTCACTGAAACCTCCACCTCCTGGGTTCAAGTGATTCTCCTGCCTCAGCCTCCTGAGTAGCTGGGATTACAGGTACCCACCACCATGCCCGGCTAATTTTTGTATTTTAGTAGAGACAGGGTTTCACCATGTTGACCAGGCTGATCTTGAACTCCTGACCTCAAGGGATCCACCTGCCTCAACCTCCCAAAGTGCTGGGATTACAGGGGTGAGCCACCACACCCAGCCAAGAAATCAATAATCTGTAGCTGTGGCAAGTGTATTGTTATCACTGCCTTGTGGGCGCCTAAAGAAATGGGTGGCACTTCATGTGTTTTCCTTCTATTACATTAAGTGTTTTTGTACCCACTCACCCGTATGACTTTTCTGAACGTGTCACTTGTTCTGACTCCTTTGTATCAGAAGTTTATTTTGTGTGTCCTTCCTAGGATTCTTCCATCACCACCCGGCGTGGTGCCTTGGTTCCAAAGACCCGGCAGGCACTCATGTACCACATCACAGACCGCCTGCATCTGAAGTTGACTTAATTAATTCTCCCTCAAAACCACCAGAAGTAGGCAGGAAAAGAGTTATTAGCCCCATTTTGCAGATGAGAAGCAAAAGGAAAAAAAAAAAAAAAACAAGCATGGTTCAGGTCTCATAGCTAGTAAATGACCAGAATTTGAACATAGATTTTATCACTCTCAACTGAAGCAGTGGATATGTTTGCATAAGATGTGCTTTCTACATTTAATGAAAAGCATACATTTTGGGTTGAGTAATCACATTTCAGCATAACATAAAATGTCAAATGAAATGGTAGAGAATTAAACCATCCTAAAATTATTCCAAAGGTGTAGCTACTTAAGAAAGGCATTCTTTTTATCCTATAACAATTCTGTAAGTTTTATTGAGATATAACTTATATACCATAAAATGTGCCTGTTTTAAGCATAAAATTGAACATTTTTAGTATATTTACAGAGTTGTGCAACCATCACCTCCATCTAATTATAGAACATTGACAGACAGTGCTGGTAGGATGTGTCAAGATCGGTTGAAAATGCTCTTTTAGAAGGGAGCTTAGCAATATGTATCGAAGCTTAATGCTACTCATGACAAAATGTAAACTTCTCAACATAAAAAGTTCTGCTGAAGTTAAAACGTTATATGCACTAGGTTGTGTATTTTAGAATTTATCATCACTGAAAATTGAAAAGATTCTAAATTCTGCCAAATCTAGAAATATTTGCCTAGATGATGTCACTTCCTCCTCACAGAATATTCTATCACTAACAGTCATGGTTATCATATAACCCAGGTCTATGTTAAGATTTCTAGGATGCAAGGTGGCAAATAAAGCTTTTGATAAATGGAAAACAATAAAAATTCAATATAACCCACTAGAACATAACATTCAAAAATGAAAATATTTAGTAGAGGGTGTAGAATCTTGATTACGAATTTTGTCCTCAATTTTCATGCATTCACTCAGTAGGTTGTTGTTTAAAGTCTACTGAGGATGGCTGTGGTCACCCAGGGTGCTGGCCCCCATGGGCCTTGCTCTAGACGCGGCTCCCTCCCTACCCTTCCTTGTCCCTGTACCTTCCCTTCCTAGGTAACTTGGGGTTTCACTTGGGGTTTCGACTAGGTAACTTAGGGTTTCAATGACTATATCCGCATTCTATAGGACAGAAAGAGCCATGAACAACAGCTGGCCAGAAAACCGAAGGAATAAAATAAGTGTCCAGTGAAAATGAAAAAAAAAGAAGTTATTGGGTTCGATGCTACACAAAGAATGAGAACCAGATCCACACACACAAGCTCCCCACACACACATCTGGCACCCTCTTACGGATGCTGTCATTGTGTGAGCGGTAATGCTCAGCTTTCAATGTGAGGTATGTTGAATGGTTTGTGGTTATTTTAAGCAGTAGCATTTTTTTTTTTTTTTTTTTTTGCCAGTTCATAAATTTCTTCTATTGTCAATTAAGTGACAAGCCAACATAGATTTCAGGCCACTAGGGTCCTCCTGCATTGTCCCAGGCCTGGGCATAGTGAGAGGAGGTATGACCACCTTCTGGGTACAAAAGAGAAAACATGCAGTGTCCCTCAGCACTAGCTCATCACTGGTCCCAGACAGGCCTGCCTGGGTGACAGCCATTGTGGATTCCGCCAAATGCAAGACTCGACTGTCATAGTCCACAGCAGAGACAAAGACCAGGGGAAGCCCCAGCCATGTTCCTTCTGTAAGCAGCTGAAAAAGGACGGCAGTCGACCTGCCCAGCAATGTTCTCAGGAACACACAACCTCATCCAACACAATTCCCAAGGAGCTGCCTTCTACCTAGTTTTGGAGAAGGAAGATGACAACTTGGAAAAGAAATCCCCTATGCATAGGAGGAGGGAGCTGCCATGATGAAAATGAAATGCTGGCTGCACTTGAGTGTCCTGTGATTCATTTGATTTTTCGGAAAGTATATATTGAGACCTAAAATGTTCTCTCCAGCCTCCTAATAGGTGTAAAGAAACATAAGAAAGTCTTTTGGTTTCATTCTTCTCTTTAGTGGTGCCCCAAGTTGACACACTCTCTCATTTATCTTTCTGCATATGTGTCCCGAGGATCTGGGAGGTGTGCCACCTGTGCCAGGTGTTAGGGACACAGGGTTGAGTAAGACACCATCCATGGTGTAAACAGAGGGCAAGCGGGCTTTCATAGAAAAGACAGAAGCCTTTGGCATGCCAAGATTATCCACTGATTACAGAGGAGATTGAAGAAGACTAGGGCTTGTCCTGGGGTCACTCAACTTCTCCCTCCACCAACCTGAGCATTTTAGCCAGATACCAATTATTTCAAACTCAACCTTGTCTGCCAAGATGAGTTGTAGACTCCCTTCAGGGAGGAACAAGGGTTTCTTTTCTATCTCTACTAGTCCGAAGCACCCACTGGGGAGAAAATAGGTGCTCAATAGAAACTGCAGTGGGCCTGGCATGGCAGCTTACACCTGTAATCCCAGCACTTTAGGATTCTGAGTTAAGAGGATTGTTTGAGTCCAGGAGTTCCAGACTAGCCTGGGCAACGCAACACGACCCTGTCTCTGCAAATAAAATAAAGTATAAAATAAAATAAAATAAAATAAAATAAAAAGTTTAGCCTGGCTTTGTGACACATGCCTGTAATCCCAGCTACTTGGGAGGCTGAGAGGGGAGGATTCCTTGAGCCCAGGAGATGGAGGCTGCAATGATCTATGATTGCACCACTGCACTCCAGCCTGGGCAACAGAGAGAGACCCTGTCTCAAATAATTACCTAAATATTTGTAACGCTGCAGTGATTTGCTGAGTAGTGGAATTTATGCCAGCATCAAATGGTTTTCTCGGAGACCCACTCTTATTTGCTGAGAGGAGAGAGTGTATGCAGCAGCCTTGCTTTGAGACTTTGTTGCAAGCCCTGTCCACATTCAAAAGCAAAGTTGCCCAATGAGGAGAGCGTGGTTCTTTCATTTGGGCAAGTATTCAGTTCTGTGTTCTCCCCCTGGTTGATCTTCATTCCCTTAGCTCATCCCTCACATTCCTTTAAATGGAATGTCACCTCATGCTTTTCTGCCCACTAATTTGTCATCCGGGATATTCCAGGCTGGGCAGTTCTTGGTGAGCCCATGGTGGAAGATAAATACCCCTTTCAGCAATATTCCTGGGAATTTCACTGTGGGGGGCTTTGTCCTGATTCTGATGAAGGAACATGCTGAGGAATAGTTGAGGGCTGAACCCAGGAGCTGAAGAAACTCCAGAAGTAAGATAAGCATTTTCCTTTATTGCTCCAGTGGACAAAACCAGACAAGAATTATAATAGGTCCAATTAAGGTTCCAACAAATGGAACTCTCTAATGTTTAGAAAAAAGGAATGAGCTACTTTGTGTAGAATAGAACTCCCCAAGAAGGAAAAAAGTCTGCAAGCAGAACCTAGATAGCTCTCTGTCTGAGGCACTCACTCATTCCATAAGGAATTACTGTGCACTCCACATGCCTGGCACTGTGGCAGGTGCTCCCAATGCAGTAGAGACTTCTGTTTCAATGAAGCTTGTATGACAGTGAGTGAGGTGGCCAACCTATCAATAAACGAGGAAGTGGCCCAAGAGTACTCACACTCAGATGTGTAAACACAGCCACGTTGCTCAGAAGCTCTGGCTGGGCACTGCACAGCTATGATCCATACTCAGTGGTCCCATTCTCAGCTTGCCGGGTAGCAAAGGCACTGTGAATGCACTGAAAGCAAACTGCTTTAAAACTAAATGTAATCCAAATTCAACAAGTTCTTCAGTTCTTTGAGGTGTAATTTGGCTAATTGTTCAGTGTTTCAGATTCCTCTCATCCTCCCCTTCACAATCCAGGGACAGGAAGAGAGATGAGGGCTGGCATTTTGGCAGGTGCATCTCCTGAAGCCATCACATCTGGCTCCATCTTTGAGCATTTTGTTGGATTTTGCTGCTGACATCTGAGGCTGGTGGACTGTGGTCTTTCTCAGCTGGGTCAGAACCTGGTGTCTCCACCAGCCGTCCTCTGCTGTCTCAGCCTCCCATTGGGCTCTTTCTGGAACTGCACATACCCAGGAGAGCCTGCCACTGCCACTCTGCCCTGGGCCTTTGCACAATCACTTTGCCGCTGCCACTGCAGGCCCAGTGGCCGACCCACTTACTCCTTACATCTTCCTGCCATTACACGTTGGTGTGCTCAGGGTCTAGCCTCACCTACATTGTTGTCGTTCTATTCAATGCACACTTCCTGGTGGCCTCACCTGACTCCACCTGCCGTCTATCAGATAACGCCTTCCAGATCAAAATCTGAACAAGAATCCTCTTCTGACCTCCAACTCAGGCACTAAATGCCTCTGGTACTCATAGTCCTAGCAGACATCTCCGACACCTGTCCCTGAAGTTGAAAGCTCCCCCTTCCCTCCAAGCCTGCTCACCTGTGCCGCCTGCCTTCGTGAATAGTGCCATTCACTCAGTTGCCCAAGGTCTCCTTTTAGGATGCCCCCTCTCCCACATCCCACACATCCCAGTCGAAGTCCTGTAAATTCTGCCATGTCTATTTATCTTGGATCTATCTCACCTTAGACATTGCTTTGTCCAAGAAGTGTTCTTTCCCTGGTGCACCAAGCAGGGCTGAATGTTCTGTGTCTACAGCATTTCTGTGCTCCTATGTAGGTGTACCCTTGACTCAACCGTGAGCTGGATGGGGGCAGGAACAAATCTCACCAGCTCATCTCAGTGCTTGCTACCCACATTTGGGCAGGGAGGGTGCTCAAGTCAACGCATATTTGTCAAATGACTGAAGACGATGAACGAGCAAATCTGTGTCAGTAATTCACAGGTCAGTGGGCTTTCTACTCAACCTTGATAAAAAAAAATCAGAATGTGTGAATGCCATTAATGGCCTGTTTGCATCAAAAATCCTCACCAACGATCTTTCTTCTACGGGAACATTTGGTATTGTCTCCATGTAAAAAGTTCCCCTGAGACAGGAGAGTTTGCGGAGGGACAGAGGAGCTACATGGGAACTCTTTGTACTTTCTGCTCAATTCACAAACCAAAAACTGCTCTACCAAATAAATTAAGTCTATACAATTTTTTAACAGTTACTTCAAGGACAAGAACAATTAACTAAATACTTCAACATTCATCCCCTTCTGTATACACTGTCCTTTCAAGACATTTCTGTAACGAAGGAAAATCAGCCTGGTGGATTTGAATTCCTTCTCTCTTGGCCTCAGTTCTTCATGCAGAGATCAAACCAGGACTAGCCCAAGGGTCAGTAATGCAAACCATTCAAGCCTTTCCATCTTGAAGACCTCAAACACATTGGTGCCACCCTAGAAAAGAGCAGAAGTGTTTCCCACCCCTACCAAAACTGCTTTCATACCATGAAGGTCTCTCCTCGCAGGAAGCTGTTGCAGAATTTTGGACTGAGTCCCTGACCTTGGCTGTTCTTAAACATGGAACCTGGAATTCTTGGGTACTGGTTCAGAAGCGACTCTATGCTGTGGTTGGTCAGCAGCCCTCCAAGAACCTCCATGTGACCATCGTGGTGAGAGATGCTGGAGGCAGAAGTGAATCGTGCTGTACCCCTGCCCTCGCTTGAGTCAAACTAATAATTACATCGCTCTCTGTACAGGACCTCACAAAGCTCAAACCAGGAGAGAGAGATTAGCTCTGCTGGGTGGAGGAGGGGAAGAAACAGTGGCCCCCTCATCCATGCAAGTACTGCAGCTTTGCAAAGTGCCTTGGCACGTTGGAACCACCTTCCAGCCTTTTAACAAAGTTTGTTCATTTTCCTTGGGGAATCCCTGGTGCCACACATATCTTCTCTGTAAGACTCAAGGGAAGCTCTGAGAGTCCTCGCACCTCACTCAGATGGGTGGTTTGGAGGAAAGGAATCTTGGCTGTTGTTTCCCATCTGTAAAATGATGAGACTGATCTGGAGTTAACAGAAAGTTTAGACATCCTTTCACAACTTCACTTCCAAGCATCTCGCATTCAATGGCTATAAACCCCTAAACCCCTGGGTGAGTGCAAGAGAATGCTGGATGTGGTGGATTGGTCCCAAACATTTTCCAGAGATTCTGAATATAGAAAAACCCTTTTCTTCTATTTCTGGTTATTTCCCCCCAAAATTCTGACCCATCTGGCATTGACCCATGTAGGGAACTCTTTCTCTCAGCTGAAGCAGGCTTCACGCCATGGAAATGGGAATATTTCCCATGACTACATCATACTGTGATTTTTCAGGGAAAAAAATGCTCCTGCATGCCTCTTCCCAGAACTGGATTACCCGATAGATAAACTGAGCAGGCAACTGAGCATCCACTGAACAGGAGCACCACCCCCCTCACCCCAAAAAAATGAGAAAAAATTGTTTAGGAAGAACTTCATACTTGATATTTGCCTCCAAAATTATCAAAGTAAGTCTCTGAGGATAAATCAGGACTTACTGACATTTTTTACCCTTATTTTATGTATTTATTTTTTGCATTTAATTATATATGAAAGGGTGGAGAGGAGCCATCATCATCTTTTTGATGTATAAGGCCTCGAAGGTTTTTTTCTCAGATCCTGCAATGATCATGCTTTAAATAGGAGGCAAAGAAGCATTTGAAAGATTCAGGGCATCTTGGGGGTGCAGAGGGAGGTGTGCGCTGAGCCCAGAGAAGGCAAGGGTGGCTGGAGGCAGTGGCTGGTGGGAGAGCAGGCCTGGGGACAGCTCCATAGCTAATCTGTGAGGCAGTGCAGCCCAGTAGTTAAGCAGGTGGATGGGCACTGGGTTCAAATCCTGACTCCATCACTGGCTGGATGGGTGACATCGGGCAAGGGACTTGGCCTCATCATACCTTACTCTCCCCATCTCATAGAATTGTTGGGAGGAGTAAATGCAGGCAAGGTGAAGGGAAAGTGACACACAGGCAGGAGGATGAGGGAGGGAGGAAGGAAGGGCCCCAAACAACTTCCAGGTTCCTGCCTGGGGTGGGTGAATCCACTTTGGGGCCACTCAAGCCCTGAGTGGGATTCTTCTACAGGGACACACTCCAGTCTTTGGAGAGCTACTTGGGATCCATGGTTGCCTTCAGCCCTGTGGGGTTAACCGTGGGCACCCCAGTGAGTTGTCTTCCCCTCTGTACTAGCTAATATTCCCTACCCTGCCCTGCACCCTGGAGGCTCCCTCATGGGACTACCCCCTGCCCACTGGCTTCTGGTGGGGCTTGGCCAATGGGAGGCACCAGCAGGCTGCAGGTGGCAGTAACTCTATTCTCCTACCAGTCACTGCACTTGCCTCTTGAGGCTGGTGATGGAGGGTTAGTGCCAGCCCCTGATTAGGGATAAGAGCTCCCAGCTTCCCCTGCTGCCAGTGTGCAGCTCCATCCCATGCTGGCTCCCTCCACCTTTGTAAGTAGTCCCTCCATCGAGCTCTCCTTCCTGACCCTCTGTGATGGCCACATCTTGTCCTGCATAACTTTCCCTTTCTGCCTCCGATACCTCTTCCCCCTCCTCTCCTGGAGCTCCTTGCTATTCAACAGTAAGACCAGACCCCTGAGATCCCACCAGGGGCACTAAATCCGAAAGGAAAGCATGCGCGAAGGAGCCGTGATAAGCACCAAGGAGAAAGAAAAAACGGTCACATCCCAGATCCAGGAGACCCCGGGCCACAGCGCTGCGGGAGTTACCACTCAGTGGCTATGGGAAGAGAAAGAACAGCTTTCCTGGGGGCTGCTCCGGGCCTGGGGTGCTCCTGTGGCCTCTGATCTCTCAGGGAGCCATGAAGGAGATTGGGCTGGAAAAGTCTCTCCGAGGCTCGCTGGGACCCTGAGGGGAAAAGGGCCTTAGGGTGGGTGAGTGGGCAGGATTTGGAGAAAGTTGCCCCTTGACTTACAGCAAGAAGTGGAAGGTAATTTCTTGGGTCCAGATGTAGTGTGGAGCCCCTAAGTATAGGGACTCTCCATCAGAAGGGGACAAATACTTCCCTTGGGGCAGGGCAGCCATGAGATATGTATTAGTCCATTTTCACGCTGCTGATAAAGACATACCCAAGACTGGAAGAAAAAGAGGTTTAATTGGACTTACAGTTCCACATGGCTGGGGAAGCCTCAGAATCATGGCAGGAGGTGAAAGGCACTTCTTACATGGTGGCGGCAAGAGAAAATGGGGAAGATCCAAAAGTGGAAACCCCTGATAAAACCATCAGATCTCATGGGACTTATTCACTATCACAAGAACAGTACGGGGGAAACTGCCCCATGATTCAAATTATCTCCCACTGGATCCCTCCCACAACATGTGGGAATTATGGGAGTACAATTCAAGATGAGATTTGTGTGGGAACTCAGAGCCAAACGTTTATCAGATAAATTCCAGGGCAGTGCCTGTGAGTCCTGAGAGTGGTATTATGGCGGAGAATTATATATGCTTCGGAAGGGCATCTTGGAGTAAGGAAGGGTGACCATGCCCCAAAGGCAAGCTGCTTTCCCATACCCCTGGCCTGGTAGGTCATTAAGTACCCTTGCTCTCCCCCACCACCCTGGCACTAACTGCTCCCCTTCTTTACTCCCCACACCCTTGCCCAGCCTTCCGGGCACCTCCCAGTAGCTGCTCTCTCTCCTTGGCAAATCTCACCATCTACCCCAGCCCTCACAGTCTGAGCCAGGTCTTTTCTGCCCCTGGAGCACCTTCCTACCAGGCTGATCCCAGAACGTGAACAAAAAGCCAGGAAGACTAGAACCAACCTGTTGTAAATTCCACCACCAAAGGGCTAAAGCAAAGCCTTAAAAGTCCAAAATTGCTAAACTACCTCCAAAGAAGGACTCATTTGCTTCTGTATCCCTGGAAGGATCAGCCCATTATATTTAATGGACTTTGATACTTTGTATTGTAGTACATAAAGGCTATTATTAAAATGAAAGATTGTTACAGTGAAGGATCTGATCCTTGCTACTTTGCTTTTTAAAGCTATCTAAAGCAATTGGTATCAGGACTCCTTGCAAGCTTTTCTGATTATCTGTTGACACTGTCTCATAAGGAGTTTCTTTAAAGATTTAATTGACTTCATTTACTCCCTGGTCTGGGAAGGTGCCTGAGGTCTTGGGCCTTAGCTGCAGGAGGGGGAGATCGAGGAGGCCCTGCGATTAGAGCATGTCCTTATAAGCATATTTATGAAATAAGAGCAATGGCTTGCGCCTGGCAGCTTGGAATCTAACACTGTGCTGTATCTACCTTATTTGCAGGATTAGAAGCCATTAATTCCTGGAATTGTTCTCTGGAGTGTAAGTGACAACAGCTGTAGCTATCTGCTCAGTGTCTTTCCACATGGACTCCCCTGTACAAGGGACGCATGAACACACACAGCCAAATGGGGTGCTGCCGATTCCACGTGGGAGCAAAGACAGGCCTGCCACCAACTGACAGACAGACAGTCCCAAAGCAATCATCTGGACACTCGAGAAAATGGCCTTAGTGCTGATTCCCCTCTCTCTTACCCATTCTCAGGCAGGCACAGGCGGAGAGAGGGAGACTTTCCCATTTGCTTTGATCATGGAGAGGCCCTTTGAAGGTATCACTCTGTCCTCACAAAGGGCTAAGTTTCACGTTAATCCAAATCCAACTTCTCTCAGCCTCAATTTCCCCATCCGAAATGAGGAACTGGATTAGTCATCTCAAGGGGTCTTTCTGGCCTTTCAAATACAAAGCAAACTAACAAATAAAATCTCCTTTCCTCTATCATCAGGGCTGGGCTCAGTTAAAACTCAGAGTGAAAAGTTGTCAGAGAAGAATTATAACTTTCTATTAAAATAGCAATTGTAAATGATTATTATGTTTAAGTAACATTGACTAGGTTTTTGATTAGATAAATTTAAAGAATAGAACAAAAATGTTATCCCCAACAGCCAGATAACCCATGTTGGATATAAATACAGCAATGGGTGCATGGATGGATGGATGAATGGGAACTACAGTGCACATATCTTAAATTATTCAAATAGTCCAGAAAGGAATGAAATGAAATGCAAAAATCTCTCTCTCCATCCCTCCTGCAAACCTGACTCCTCATCTCCCCCTAAAGCTACACTTTGCTAACAGTTCCATGTGTATCTCACCCAGAAAACAAAATTTTTTACACTGATACCAGCGTCTATACTAACATATGCTTACTCAAAAGGGAAACATAATATATTTGGCTTTCTGCAAAATTTTTCAAACATACAGAAAATAATATAACAGACATCCATGTATGTATCTTCCAGATTTAAGATATGTTTGCCTTATTTTATTTGCCTCAGATCCAAGAAGAAAGAAAGAAAGAAACTGAAGAAAGGGAGGGATGGATGGGGGAGGGAGAGAGGGAGAGAAGGAAGGAAGGGAGGAAGGAAGGAAGGAAGAAAGGAAGGAAGGAAGGAACGGAAGGAAGGAAAGGAAGGAGGGAGGGAGGGAGGGGTGAACAACAGAGATACAGGTAAAACTCCCAAGTTCCATATCCTGTCCCCTCCCCAGAAGTAGCCACCATCTTGAAGTTTGGTATGTATGATTCTAATGAACATTTTTGTAATTGTGCTACATGGATTTATAGTCAAGAACAATATATTGTGATTTTGTGTATGTGGATTTCATGTTGCGTAAATAGAGTGATATCAACTATATCTTCCTAGAATTTGCTTTTCTCAGTAAACATACTTATAATAATTCATTCATATTGATGTAAATAGATCTAAGACATTGTCTTAATCTACTATAACAAAAGTACCATACACTGGGTGGCTTAAACAACAAACATTTATTTCTCACAGTTCTGGAGGCCAGTAAGTTTAAGATCAAATTGTCTGGTGATTAAGGTGTTTGGTGATTCAGTGTCTGGTGAAGGCCTACTTCCTGGTTCATAAACAGCATCTTTGGGCTGTGTCCTCACACGGTGAAAGGGACAAAAGGGCTCTCTGGGGTCTCCTCTATAAGAGCACTAATCCCATTCACTGAAGGCTCTACCCTCATGATCTTATCACTTCTCAAAGGCCTCACCTCCTAATATCACCACCTTAGGGGTTAGGATTTCAACATATGAATTGGGTGGGATACAAGCATTCATCCATAACAGATACTCATTTCAATTGTTTCATAATGTTCTGTTGTGTGACTAAACCATGGTTAGTTCATCCATTCTCCACGATGGATAGTTAGGATGTTTCCTGTTTTGATTTTTGTTTGTGTTTTTGCAATTAAAAACATAATGGGCCAGGTGTGGTGGCTCACAGCTGTAATCCCAGCACTTTGGGAGGCCGAGGTGGATGGATCACCTGACGTCAGGAGTTTCAGACCAGACTGGCCAACAGGGTGAAACCCCGTTTCTACTAAAAATACAAAAATTAGCTGGGCATGGTGGCAGGTGCCTGTAATCCCAGCTTCTCAGGAGGCTGAGGTAGGAGAATCGCTTGAACCTGGGAGGTGGAGGTTGCAGTGAGCTGAGATCACACCATTGCACTCCAGGCTAGGCCACAAGAGCGAAACTCCCTCTCGAAAATAAATAAATAAATAAATAAATAATAAAAACATAATGATAAGTGTTAGAGTTCTTCTCTTATCATCTGCATCTATCTCATTTTTTAATCACTTAGAATTGTATTGAATGCATATGCCATAACTTATTTAACTTGTCTACTATTAATGATCAGCATATTAGTCCATTTTCATGCTGCTGATAAAGACATACCCAAGACTGGGCAATTTACAAAAGAATGAGGTTTATTGGACTTACAGTTCCACATGGCTGGGGAGGCCTCACAATCATGGTGGAAGGTGAAAGACACGTCTCATATGGCGGCAGACAAGAGAAGAGAGCTTGTGCAGGCAAACTCATTTTTAAAGCCATCAGATCTCGTGAGACTCATTCACTATTACAAGACAGCACAGAAAAGACCCGCCCCCACAATTCAATCACTTCCCACTGGGTTACTCCCATGACATGTGGGAATTGTGGGAGTTACAATTCAAGATGAGAATTGGGTGGGGACACAGCCAAACCATATCAATCAGTTAGGTTGTTTTAAGGATTGTGTTCTTATAAACAATGCCCAAAGAAATATTCTTTTATCAGTTTTTGGGCATACTTTTAAGGAAAATTTCTAACAATAGAATAACTGTGTCAATGAGCCCATACAATTAAAACCTTGATAGATCTAACAAAATTATCCCCTGAAAAGTCCACAGCAAATCATATTCCCCACCAACAATGTTTGTTATTCTACAATACAGCCTGATGAACACTCTTTAATTTTGTCAACCTGATAGGTAAAAATAATATCCCAAATGACTTCCACATCATATCCAATTTATTTTTTTCATTCCTCATTCATAAACTGGAGAAGAGTAGTGATAGTATACTGTTTCTTCAGACAACTGTGGGCAAATTGTTTTGCAGATCTCATATTTAGGACTGCTCCAAGTCAAGCAAGAATCCAGACTGGGAGCAGGATTTCTCAGCCCGCCCAAAGTACATCTCTCAGAAAGCTAGGCCCCTCAAATAGTTTACCCCAATTGTCACCATGATTTGTGGATGTATGGATGAGAGATTGATGAACAAATAGATGTGTAGATGAATGGATGGAAAGATGGATGGATAGGTGGATGAATAGATGGGTGGGTGTATGGATGGATGGAGGGATGGATGGACGGACGGACGGACAGACGGACGGACGGATGGACGGATGGATGGATGGATGGATGGATGGAAGGATGGATGGATGGATGGATGGGATGGATGGATGGATGGGAGGGAGATAGATGTGGTAGATTATTAAATAGGTTGATGAATGGATGGATGGATTAATGGATGGATAGGCAGGTAGATTAATTAATAGGTTGATGGATGGATGGATGGATGAATGAATGGATGGATGGATGGATGGGGGATGAATGGATAGGCTGGTGGGTGTATGGATGGATGGATGGGGGATGGATAAATGGGCATAGATGAATGGATAGGTGGATGGATGGATGGATGGATGGATGGATGGATGGATGGATGGGAGGGAGATAGATGTGGTAGATTATTAAATAGGTTGATGAATGGATGGATGGATTAATGGATGGATAGGCAGGTAGATTAATTAATAGGTTGATGGATGGATGGATGGATGAATGAATGAATGGATGGATGGATGGATGGGGGATGAATGGATAGGCTGGTGGGTGTATGGATGGATGGATGGGGAATGGATAAATGGGCGTAGATGAATGGATAGGTGGATGGATGGATGGATGGATGGATGATAAATGAATGAGTAAGGATTGAGGAAATATGGTTTCCATGGGCTAATGAGGCAAGAAGTGTAGCCTTAAGTGGTTATTTCCTTATATCTTGTACAAGCCTATCCAACAGAGAGTCTAACACCTCCGCTAAGGAGTTAGCTCCTCAATATTCTTGACTTTAAAAGCTTTGCAGATTTGTTTTTGATCTCTATAAAGTAGCTTCCAGGCTGGGCACGGTGGCTCATGCCTGTAATCCCAGCACTTTGGGAGGCTGAGGTGGATGGATCACCTGAGGTCAGGAGTTTGAGACCAGCCTGGCCAACATAGTGAAACCCCATCTCTACTAAAAATACAAAAATTGGCCAGGTGCAGTGGTGTGCGCCTGTATTCCCAGATACTCAGGAGGCTGAGGCAGGAGAATTGCTTGAACCCGGGAAGCAGAGGTTGCAGTGAGCTGAGATCTTGCCACTGCACTCCAGTCTGGGTGACAGAGTGAGACTCTGTCTCAAAAAAGAAAAAAAAAGTGCCATCCAGTCTCCAAAAGTCTTGAAGCAGCAAGAATTATGCAGGGAGTAATGAGCTGCATAAGGGTTCCCTGGGATCTGGGAAGGTGAGACCTAACCATGACCTTCTGGGGCAAGTTGTGGCTGCAAGTTAGACATAGGGTGGAGCCCTACAACAGTAGCAATATGGCAGGGGTAAAAAAGAGAACTTTGCCAACTGCATCTTTCAATTCTGAACCAACAATGTGAAATGTTACTTTGTCAGCTAAAGGTATTTGTAGAGAAAAGTTCAATTTCCCTATACTTTCCTATTGCTTTTTCAAAGACAGCTCATTCTCATGATTCCTTCTCAACTGGACTTTTGATGGGCCAACTTTCTCAGGTAGACACCATTCTAGAAGGGGCTTCATGGGGCAACCACATGAAACACCAGCATTCTCACCTTTTCACAAGAGAACACGCGTGAGCAAAATTAAGCCAGAAAAGCTTTGCCATGGAAGTGTCAGGGTTCTGCCACTACATCTGCTTGAGAGATCTGGCCACAAGTAAATTTCCAGATGATAGATCACTGGAAGATGTCTAAAAGCATTAAAATATTTTCTACACTTTTGTTATTCAGACCTAGACCTGTTACTGTTGAGAATGTAAGAATCTCAACTTGAATTAGCTTAAAGGAAAAGGAATCAGTTGATTCCAGAATGGAAGTCCCCAGGCCTGATTGGATCCAAATGATGGCAGCAGCCACTCCAGACAGCCTGCCGCTGCCGCCATCACACCAGCTTCAGCAGGGAGGTACAGTGGGGGCTGCACGTTCCATGGAGCAGGTGGGAGCCAGGGACAAGTGAGAGCCACGCCTCTTTCAAGTTGGGGTGGGAGCTCGCTGGGTGGCATTGCAGCTGCCCAAACAGTGGCTGCAGACCCAGGCCTCTTGCTCCAAGGAGCAGGGAGGGGCCCCCCGCAAGGAAAAGGCATCCCTGCACTCTTGGGGGCCCAGGAAGGCCCCACTGCCCTCGCAGGATTGGAAGTGCCTGCTCCCACTGCCTGGCCTCTCCCTACTCTGGTACCCTTTCTAATCTTCGGGCAAAGTTGGGGACCAGCCCCAGAATGGCAGCAGGATGCAGACAGATTCCTGGGTGGAAGAGGGCAGGTACCCAATGAGGCCCCTCCTTCAGGCCAGGGAGGGTCTGAAGGCTGGTGGCTGGGCTGCCAGTCCAACAGACAAGAGTGGGAACTTTTAGTGCCTTTTCCAGGCCCACCCATGGCCACTCATGGACCTCCCCTCTGAGGTTCATAAAAGCCCCAGGCTCAGCCAGAGCTGAGCAGATGATAGGACAACTAGCTACAGAGAGGAGCTATTGCTCTAGGGCCTCCTCTCTGCTGAGAGCTTCAGAGACCTGCAGAGATGTCAGGACTACCAGCTGCAGAGAAGAGCAACCCACTTCAGGGCCTCCTCTCTGCTGAGAGCTGGGAAGATGATGGGATGACTTGCCTGCAAAGAGAAGCAATCCATTCCAGGGCCTCCTCTCTGCTGAGAGCTGCAAAGATGACAGGATGACCTGCCTGTGGAGAGGAGCTTCCCACTATAGGGTCTCATCTCTGCTAGGAGCTTAACACTAGTTGAGACACCCCAGCTGTGGAAAGAAGCTACCCACTGTGGATCTCCTGTGAGTTGTTCTATTGCTCAATAAAGTTCCCCTTCATCTTGCTCACCCTCCACTTGTCTGCATACATCATTCTTCCTAGTCACAATAATACAAGAACTCAGGACCCACCAAATGGCAGAGCTTAAAGGGCTGTAACAAAAACAGGGCTGAAACATGCCCCTTGCTTGCCATGTTGTGAGTGAAGAGAAGGAGAGAAGAGCTGTGTCCCTTTGGGGAGCCCACACCTGGGAGCTCCCCAAGCCAGGACTGTGACTTCTTCTTTGGGGCCCTGTGGTTCTTGAAGTCTCCAAGCTTCCTGGTGCCACTGCATTCCCCAGTGCCAGCTGGGGAAGCTGCTTGTGGTGTGCCTAATCCAGCTGCAGTCTTGCAGAGAGCTGGCACCCATCCCAGCACCTGGAGCTGCTTGCCCCATAGCAGCCAGCCAGCATGTCTGACTGCACAGTGTTCAGATCCCATGCTTGCTCACACACACTCCTCACCACTCTGTGCCTGACTCCAGTCTTCCTTGGAGGCATGGGATCCAGGCTGGTAGCATGAGCTGAGTGCAGCCTACCAGGCTGAGTGGGCAGAATGAACACAGCAGGCCCAAGCAAAACTCAGGGAAAGACATCACTGGCCACAGGTTTCCAGTCAGAAAAGTGACACACCAAAGATCCCATAACACAAAGGCTCAAAAAATGTCCTAGAGTCTTTCATGCTTGTACTTGATTCTTCTTGGCTTTTCTTCCCATGCCAGTCTTATTCCTTCTTTCTGGACAGATAGCCCATGTCAGTCCCCAGCCAACAGCATTAAAGATTATGCTCCACAGGAAAAAAAGTAATATTATCTCTTTAGGTCCAGCGGTGGGGCGGGTGGGGAAGGCCTGTGAAGGGCTCTAGTTTTCCATGTATATTTTTAAGCCAGTCACTCCAGGTAGGTTGAGCAAGACACCTTGCTTAGGTCTGAAAGGATCAGGTTCTATACTTGTAGATGGGAGTGGAAGCCTGGGATAGTCAGGCCCAGAAAGTCCACACTGAGTTGGGATGTAATTCCTCAAAAAGCCAAAAGAAAGAAAATGGAAAATGTGGTGGGCCATGCAAACAAAACAAAACAACTCACAGCTACCAGTAGCCATTATACCAGCAATGACCAAGTGGAATTGGGAAAACAAGATGACCATTGGAGAGCAGGGGAGCACCTCATCACCAACAGCATTCAGAATTGCAGGGCCATGGTGATGACTCTGTGTTAGTTTTTTCTGTTCTTTAATTCCCTCCAGCGAATGCATCCCTGATTACTGCACCAGGTAAATCACCCCCACCCACCCACCCACGCACCATGATGGCCCATGCGGTCCACTGTTGTCTAATGGTCCATCTACTCTACCACTGGTCATTCCCTGAAGGTACAGAGACCAAGAAGACACGGCTTCTGCCCTCAGGAAGCTCACATTTCTTTTAAGAGAGATGCAGGTAAGACCAGCAAACAGCAGCACATGCTGTAACAGAGCGTTGCAATTTTAGTGAAGAGAGAACTCGTTTTGCTAGAGAGGAAGGGACATGGTCCACTGAAGGAAAGAAGGCATTTGAGCTGGACCCAGGGTTGAAATTGACATTTTCCAGGCAGAGACAGAAGAGCTGGAAAGTTCAGACAGACAAAAAAAGGGGGGCTTAAGCAAATGTTCAAAGACATAGACAACATAGATGTTTATGGAGTTTGGGAAAGAGCAAGATGCCTCTTACTCTCAAGTATAGGAAGCCACTGGGGAGAGGCTCAGAGAGATGTTAGAAATGAACACCCACAAGACCTTTCCAAGGAAGGACCATTGTGACACCACAAGGACAACCAGAAACCATGAGTCCCTGGCAGAGGGGGCTCAGAGGTCCTGGAGGCAACACAGAAGTCAGGCTTTGATGGGCCTGCAAGTCCTGGGGGACTGAGAGGAGTTGAGCTGGAAACTGACCACCCCAGATCTCCTTCTGCTGGCAGATCAGAGACCTCGTCCTCTTGCTGACTGAGGCAGAGCAGTCCAGGGCCAAGCGGGGCCAGGTGCACAGGTTACAGGATTGAAGCCCTACAAGGCCCGTGACTCGGCCTCTGGCTGCCACACTCACCTCCTCTCTTGCCACCTTCCCCTTGATGCACTGGTCTTATTTCTGTTCCTTGAAAGCTCCAAGCCTGTTCCTGCTACAAGGCCTCTGCCTTTGTAATTCCATGGCCTGGACGTCCTTTCCCCAGGTCTGTGAATGGCTGGATTCCTTGCGTCATTCAGATCTCAGCCCAGCTGTCATTTTTTCAGAGACTTTCTCTGACAACTTTACATAAAGGGTTTCCTCCATCAACAGTCACTTTCACATGATCCCGATTTATTTTATTACCTGAAATGATGAGTAAATCACTGATTCACTTTACAACATTTACAAAGCACCTAAGTGCCAGGCACTATTCTGGTGCTGCGGATATGACAATAATCCTGACAGAGTCACTGCCTTCACAGAACTTTTGTTCCACTGGTGAACAGAAATAAATATAAACAACATAATATCTTGTAGTGTTAAGTGCTATGAAGAAATAACTCAGTGTGAGGAGATTAGTACAGATGAAGGCTGCTATTTTATTTAGGTAAATCAGGAAAACATCTCCAAGAAGGTGACTTCTCTGCAGACACATGGATGAGCCAAGGAAGTGAGCCAGGTAAGTTCCCGGGGAAGAGCATTCCAGGCAGAAGGCGCATCAGTGCAAAGGCCCTGAGGCAGGGGCATGCCTGGTGAGTTCAAAGAACAGCATGGAGGACAGACAGCCCTGATGGATTCCACCCGGTCACGACTTGACCCCACTGGACTGCAAGTTCCATGAGCGTGCAGCCTCATCAGTCTCATCTGTCCCTAGATTTCAGGCCCAATACAGTGCCTGGTCCATTGTAAATGTCACATAAATATCTGTGAAATGAATCAACTCATTACTACAGCATCCCTTCCCTGGCCCTGCAAACTCGTACTAGCTGAACGTTGACATTACAATCTGAACATTCAAATTATGTTTTAACCTGTCAGACCAAACCCTTCTTTTCTTGTGGCAGAGTCAACTGACATTCAAGATGCCAATATCTTCACAGGGGTCAAGCAGCCAAGAGAGGGCCTCGGTTGCTCATTGACCAGATTAGATTCTTTGTGTGAAGAGGGTATATGGGTGCACACACCATTCCCCAAAGAGATAAACGCAAAATCAAGTTTAAAAGGCAGCTTTGATGCCATCGACCTCCTATTTGATAGTCCTCAGAAACTCACATCCGTTTGTTCAGCACAGGAAGAATCATCACTGGTTATTGCTTCTTGGATCCCCTATTTCCTTAAAGATGATCACTCCCACCAGAAGCTTCCCACCAGGGATGGGAAGGGTGAATTATCTGGAGGTTTCTGACTATTAGATTGCATAAATGTCATCCCCACTGTTAGCACCTAAATATCAATGCGTTCTTAGTAAACATGGTAAGACATGTCCTGCGCTAAAGAAGCCTTGCAACATGAGCAGCACTGTAAATGTAGCACTTAACTGGATATTTTAAAAGGGGGAGTAGGAAAAAAAAGGCAACACAACAGCATTTTTCTAACCAATCAAAATCAAATTATACCTGAGCAACATAATTGGAGTTTAATGAGTAGTTTTATGTTGTGATAATCAAATCACCATATTGATGGGGTTTATCAGCAGAAATACAATGTTAATTACTAAGGAATGATAAAAAATTAATGCAACTCCAAATGCAACATCCCAGGTTACATATGGAAAGGCCGTGTGGACAGTCAGGAAGCTGGTCATTTTTCCTTTTAATTTAGCTTCCAGGCATGGGAGCTCTGGCTGGGCAATGTTTATTTGCCATTTTCAATTAAACATGGTTCAAGGGCTGGATGTCATCCGTGTGCTAATGGGAAGCATTCAAAAGTAAACCAACTCCATCCCTGGGCTTTCATGGGAGGAAAGACAGCTGTACGTTTTGAAGGCACCGTGGAATCCCTTCTTTTTGGTATTCACGGTGTTAGAGAACCTGTCAGGTGAAAGCAAGAATAAGCCCACACTCGAAAAATAAATAAAATAACCTCAGATTTTAAAAGTCAACTACATTCACACTCTCCCATCCAAAAGAGATCTTAGAGCATATCAGAACAACAGAGAATGATTCAATTTGGAGGTCTGGTATCAACTGAGAGCTTTGTGAATTAATATGTTAATGTTAGTGTTTCACAGGACTCACTAAGAGAGTGACACTGTGTCCCTCACCTGACCCCCTCGGGAGCATCCTAACACACCCTCCTGGTAACCCGACATGAAAACTAGCTGCAACAGGAAGGAACCTCACAAACTGAACCTTCTATCCTAGTGCCTGCAGAGCCATAGCAAAGCAATGTCTGTTTCTCTTCCAAGGTTTAGAAAAGACCAAGGGAACGTTACCATCAGCAATGAGAAGAAAAGTTGATTGGCTTACTTAATTAATTAAGGGAAGCTGGTTGAAACTTCTCAGATTTTTTTTTCCTCTAAACACATAGAAATAGTCTCTGATTTTCTGCAAGACACTTTATGGTGTCGAGAACAATATGTGGTTTTGATGTCCGGGTCAACTCATAGAGTCAGGCTCTCCCATCCTTATTGGGCACTATTAATAACTTGGGCATGACCTGTCCTCTCTTTCTGAATTGGGATTTTGGAACCAGAAGGAACATCAGAGGACACCGGGTGTGACCTTCCATTCCACTGGCCAGGAGCAGTCGGAATAAGTAACTATGCATGTGCTCAGGGCTTTGCATTTGCAAAGGAGGTTCACAAATGCCGTCTCATTTAAACTTCATAACTTTAAGTGGGTGGTGTTGTCCCCATTTTACTGTTGAGGAAACTGAGGCTCAAAATGTCAGATGTCTCACCTGAGGTTATACAGCCGATGAGCAGCTGAGTCAGAACTTCAACCAAGCTGCCATCTCCAGTGAAGAGCAAGTTCCCGTTGATGTTGCTCTGGGACTTAGGGTGGTGTCTCTTGGCTTACAGAATAAAGCCCCACACTCATCCCCACAGTTGAGACCCTTCGTCACGTGGCTGGCCAGCCCTCCATCCCACTGCCCAGCCTGGTGGACTCCTGTATCAATCCACAAGTTTCCTGGCAGACATTCAATATCCCCTCAGCTCTCCCGCTCCCATGGCTCTGCTTCCACTGACCTCTCCTTGGGAAGCCTTTTCCCAGTGTCTCGCTACCAAGCTCACCTGTTCTTCCTGGACCAGGTCATGCCACCTCCTCCAGAATGACTGCCCAGATTCCCCTGGCCAGGAATCAGATCTCATCCCTCAGTATTCTTAAAGCTGCCCAATTGCAATTCATTTATTAGTTGTATAATTAGTTGTTGGATGACCATTCCTCTCCTTGACTGCACATGCCAGGGAGCCAAGGACTTAGCACAATGCGTGACACACAGTAGGCATTCAAAAATGATGTGTAGAATGAGTAAATAGATGAATGAATGAGTGAATGGATGACTGAATCACATATCCAACATCTTTTATGTGCAGGAACCTGTGCCAAGCATGTTACATGCACAGTACATACTTTGGAGGACTGCAGACAAGATGAAATGAGATAAAACAAACAAAATGCAGGACCCAAAGTCTGACACATTATAGATGCCTAAGAAATCTTAGCTGTCATGGTTATCATCATCATTTTTCATTATCAGGATCATCATATTGTCTCAAATACTTAACAACACTTTTTTACCTCTGATTTTATCTATATTTTACAGATGAGGAAATTGAAGCTCAGAGAAGTTAGGCAGTTTGTCTAATGTCACACACCTGGTAAGTGGCAGAGCTGAGATTTAGGTGGAAATTCAAACCCAGGTTTGTCTGACAATAGCAAAGCTGTCTCCTTGGCCATCACACTATTCCACTGCCAAATTTGCAGGGAGCCTGGAATTGCATCGTTAAGGTGGCTCTGAAGTGCAGAACCATGGCTACCCCATCTCCCCACCAGCTCCAGACAAAGTACTGTACTACACAAGTCAAGTTTTGTTGCTACAATATTCTTTGGGACAGAAAGAAAATGTCTACAGAGCAAGTTTAGGACACAGGTGGCTTCTGCAGCCACAAAGTGTTTTGTCCTTTGTCCTTGCCCATTTGTCCTCAATCAGCTGAGCACACAGGTGCCATAATCACTCTGGATACCAACCCAGACAAAGCTGCTTTGTAGATGATGGCATCAGAAAAATTTGAAGAACCAAAAGTGATAGCTGGAATGCAT
This sequence comes from Pan paniscus, assembly GCF_029289425.2. Taxonomy (NCBI): domain Eukaryota; kingdom Metazoa; phylum Chordata; class Mammalia; order Primates; family Hominidae; genus Pan; species Pan paniscus. The sequence continues at coordinate 98,157,122 of NC_073264.2, read as the reverse complement.
CCAGTGATTCTCTGATTTTATACAGGAGGAAATTGGGAGCTGGGCATGGTGGCTCACATCTGTAATCCCAGCACTTTGGGAGGCAAAGGAGGGAGAATCACTTGAGTCCAGGAGATAAAGGAAAGTGGAGACCCAAGAATAGTCAGCAAACTAGTTAGAGGGCCAGACTAGAGTTCAATCCTCTGCCTTCTAATCGTTCTGCTTTTTTCTACTACACAAATATTTTTCTCAAATACATGGCTCCATGTTTTCTGTCCACTAAAATGTAAAGTCTTTAGAAGTAGGGACTAGAACATAGTCTGGTCCAAAGTCAGTATTTGCTCACCATCTGTCCTTCCCAGAACCTGCCCAGTGGAGCCCATCCAAACACATGAGGGTCTCCGACATGGTAGAGGGAACCTCAGCAGAGATGAGGCTGTGGCCCAGATTTCAGTGTCACTCAACCACTGAGAGGGGCAAGAGTCATTGCAATTATCTTGTCCAGTGTTTCTCAGTCTCACCTTAACTAGGGACCCTCTTCTGTCAGCAAAATCTCAACAAGAAGTCTAATTTGAAAGCAGGAGTCAGAGCATTCAGATCCTGTCCACCTCTATCCCCAGTAAGGTTCTCCATAGGCACAGTTGGAAATCTTATCATCTGGTCTACCCGACCTGTATATGCCGATCAGCATGACAATAACACCTGTGTCAAAAGTTTATTTCTCACTTATCTCATGTTCCAATGCAGTGGGGTCTCTGTTCCATACAGTCACTCGGGGACCAGGACTCTTCCATTGCATGGCTCTAACATCTCCTAGGACTTCAGCATCCTCCATCAAATCTCCTACATCTCTCCAGCACAGAGAGACTGAGTTGGGGGCTGCACAAGAGGTTTATCCCACTTCCACCGATACTGCACAAGCCACAGAACAATTCCACAGCCCCATCTAAGTACAAAGGAGACTGGGAATTATAATCTGAGTATTCAGGAAGGCAAGATGGGATTTGGTGAACGCACAGCATTCTCTGCCACTTCATCACTTTATACGTGAGCACTCTGAGGTCCAGAGAGGGAAGGTGGCTGTTCCCTGGTCACACAGCTTGCTAACACCAAAATCTATTGACTTCCCAGCCAGGTCTCATCCATGCAGTGCAATCTGCACCAACAGGAGGCAACATAGTAAAACAAGAAACAAAACAAACAACAATGATAAAATGTAAACCTTTGCAGACAGGCAAACCTAGATTTGAATCTTGACTCTACAACCTATCAGCTGAGCCAGGTTGGATAAGTCTCTGGCTGTCTCTGAATCTTAGTTTCCTAATCTACAAAGTGGAGATAGAAATACTGACTTCAATAGATCATTAGCAGAATTCCATGCACATGGAACCCCCAGTCCAGGGAAAGAGGTAGTGGAGAAAGAGACTTAACCCCAAAAAGCTTTTATTTTGCCCCACTCTTGCATCCCCTGGGCCCTTCTGATCCCCCTTTCCCTGCTCTAATATTTCTTCATAGCAGTTATTACCTTCTAACAAAGTATATAATTTACAAATTTATCTTTATTGTTCATGTCTGTATTGCTCTCTAGAATGTAAGAGATTTGAAGGTATTTTGTTTGGTGATCGTATCCCAAGATCCTAGAACAGAGCCTGGTACAAAGGAACCATGCAGCAAGCACTTGATGAATGAGCGAATTATTCAATCAATTACTCCATCACAGGATGGCAGCTAATTGTCATCATGCTCATTCATTAGTCTTGGTATTGTCCTCCTAGGGCATCTATCCTCTGAAGTTCTCTCTCCTCTACCCATTTTTCACAAGGAATATGCTACTGAACAGACCCTGGGTTGTTCATTCCTCACTTAGTCACACCTGTTGGGAGGCGCTTTGGAATCGTAGCCCATGGCATCAGAGTGCTTGGCAGAAAAGCCACCAGAAATAGAAAAATGTAAAATTACTCTGGTTCTCCATTCCTTTTACACAATACCTTCAAATCTCTTACCTCATGGAGTTTACATTCTAGGGAGAGAGACAGATGTAAACAATAAAGATAAGTTTGTAAATTATACACTTTGTTAGAAGGTAATAAATGCTGTGAAGCAATATTATATCCTTGCCTCCCATTGGCCAAATCTATCTGGAATCCAGAGAAAAAGAGATTTCAGAAAATATTTTCTGAAATGCAGAAGGCAGAGAATAGCAGGGAATGGATCCAAGAGCAAACTGGCACATAATGTTGTTATTTTTTTCATCCCCAGCATCGGAACATACCTGGCACATAGTAGGTGGCCATTAAGTGGTTCATTAGATGGTAGAAATAATGAATTCTATATATTTTGTGTCCTGCACACTTTCTGAGGTTGAAATCTTACATGATCTATTTATAACTGACTCCAGTGATCCCCACCTTCTGGTCTTAACACACTTGTGTCATCCCGGCAGTTGAGTGTGAATAGAACCTGTGACTTTCTTCAAACCAATAAAATATGGCAAAAGTGATGGGAAGTCACTCCTATGATTATGTTAAACTAGTTAAGACTCATATTACAGATGGCCTTTGCTGGCTTGAGGAAGTGAGCAACCATGTTGAGGAAGTTTACATGACAAGGGGCTGTAGGAAGTTTTGGCAGTTGTAGGCAGCCTCTTGGAGCTGAGGGAGACCTCCAGGTGTCAGCCAGAAAAAGCCACTGCCCCAAGACTCCTACAGATGCAGGGAGATAAATTCTGCTGAGAACATGAATGAGCTCAGAAGCTGGTTCTTCCCCAGTTGAGCCTTCATATGAGAATGCAGTCAAGTCAATGCCTTGACTGTAGCCTTGTAAGACCTGAGCAGAGGATTCAGCTCAGTTGATCCATTTCTGGACTGCTGACTCATAGAAACTATGGAATAATAAGTGTGTGTTGGTTTAAGTTGCCCAGTTTGTGACAACTTGCTACATAGCAACAGAAAATTAATATGAACACTAACTTACTGGGGTGGGGAAGGGAAGGGCAATAAATGTTGAAGGTCATGCTATGCAATTATCAAATTCCATTTTCTTTCTCCCCAGCAGATAACTAAGCTACAGTCTTCAGCTTCCTTGCCAGAGATGTGGCCAGGTACCTGAGATCAAGCCAAAGGAATGTATGCAAAAAGCTACAGCTGCCACTCCAAGGCCTGTAGTGCCAAGTAACCCTCTACTTGCTCTTTCCCCATCCTCTGGCTGAATGGCGAGGCTTCTGGCACCTCGAGGGTGCAGAGCTGAAGTGGAAGCCAGATTCCTGACTCCATGCATGAGAGGCTGCCTAACACTCATTTTTTAGGAATTTACCCAAGTCAGAAATAAATACTCGTTTTGTTAGGCCACTAAGATTTTGAAGTTATCATTTGCAGCTACTAACTATTATAAATAGGAAGGTAAATAATCTGTTTTGAGCCCTCACTATGTACTAGGCACTTGGCTAAACACTTTACATAGGTTACCTTATGCAACTATCTGGTCAAGCCTGTAATGTAGGTATTGTTCCTCCATCTTCCAGTTTAGAAAACTCAGGCTCTGGGAGGTTAAATAACCAACCCCTCACATGGCTAATAAGTAACGGAGGCCAAGTTAAAAACAGACTCTCTGACTCCAAAGTCAATGGAATCTCTAAAAAAGATATGACCTGCAGAAGACAGGAACGAGGTACTTTGGGACATGAAAGTAACAACAATTCACTCTGATTAAGAATATGGGCACATGCTCCAGGAGGAGGAGGCCTGTGAGATGGTCTTTGTGGATGGGCAGTACTGAAACAGATCAAAGTGAGCAATGCATCTCCAGCACAGGAAACAACCTGGGCACATGGACAGAGTTGGAAAAGTGCAGGACCCAGATGGAAGGGTGGGGGGGAGCCATGTGACCAGGGTGCAGGTGCAATAGGAGATAAGGGGGTGGCAAGGCTACAGAAGGAGTTTGGGTTTAAATTACGGAGGATCTTGGATTGCCAAAAATAACCATAAAAAATAAATAAAGGCCATTTGTACTTACAATATTAAAGGCTTTTGAATAGAAGAGTTATATAATCATAGCTGTACATCAGAAGCCTAATTTAGCATAATCTTATGTAAGCATAAATACTCTCCTCTAATTCTTGTATTGGTGAAAATAACACATAGTTTTCTTCCTCACAGTTAGAGAGATTTACCAGAAGTGATTTCAGTAAGCACTAATAAAACCCCCTTCCTAAGCACACAGAAGTAGTTTCATTAGATGACAGTCACACTTGCCATGTTTTGTTGGCAGCAGCACCATATCTACAAGTGTATATGTGTGTACACACGTCTATGTGTGTAACACAGAAATATGCACACAGCCTGTGCAGAAGGGATGCTTTGTCCAGGCCAACGCTGCCACTGGCACACACACAGGACAGACAGTGATGCCAATGCCTCCTGAAATGCTGTGTGTCTCTTTCACATTTTACACGAGGGGCAGTCATCTGCTTTGCAATTCAAGTCCCTGTCATGTCTTCAGACACGTGACAGGTCTCCTTTTCATAAACAAAAGAGCTGTTATCCCATCCATGACCACAAACAGCATCCCATAATTTCAGGGCCTGAGAAGGAGCATCTGAAGGGCTGCTGCTTGCTGACTTCCATTCAGTTCCACAGATACATGCGGGCCGTGGGCAGGCTCTTTGGGCATAAAGAAATGACTCCTGAACCATCTCCCACCTAAGGGAGCTTCTAGTCAGCAGGATAAACCAGACATACCTGCAGATGGTTAGTAGAGGGTAGTTGTGACTGTGGTGGTCCCTACTGTGGGTTGCTGCAGAGATATATTGGAAATTGATTGGCCCAACATTTGGATGGACATTTTCAAGGCCACTGCAAATTCCCATGACCCAGTCTTGAGGCGCTCCTCCTTCCCAGCTCCTCTACTTGAGCTCAGCCCCTGAGCAGAAAGAAGGGATTTGAGCTGAGCTCATGAAGGCTGCCTAGCACAGCAAATGGAATACAAACTTTGGAATGCAAGCTCAGCCCCTGAGCAGAAAGAAGGCATTTGAGCTGAGCTCATGAAGGCTGCCCAGCACAGCAAATGGAATGCAAACTTTGGGCCCCAATATCTGGGTTCAAATTCTGGTTTGACTGTTCCAAAGATCCCTAGACTTTGAGTAAGTGACCTACCTTTTTTAAATAGTAGAGAATATTAGGGGAATTAAAAAAGAGACTGATAATTGATTAGGTGCCTGGCACAAAAAAGGTGCTCAGTAAATAACTGTTATTATTACCCATAGTTCCTTCCCTTAGTGAATATTGTGTGCGTAAGTGGTACTGTGGAGATATTTGGAATTTGAGGCAGATGTTTCAGCAAGTTAGGAACTTCTGGGCAGTATGTGATCTGTCTTGATCACTTAGACCCAAAATGCCAAGCATCAAGGTCATTTCAAGTCTAGAATCATCAACCAATACATCCTCACTTTGGACCAGCTGCAAATCTGATAAGAAACCTTCTCTTTCTTCATCTGGATTGGGAGAAATGATCAACTGGACTGAGCCTGAGGCAGAGGCCTGGTCGCAACCAGAATTCCTTCCTGAGCAATGACATTGACCCAGTGATTGATTTCCTCTGGTATAATTGTTAACAATAACTCCCTAACACCTCCTGGTATTTTACCCCCATATACTCATCCTTTCTGCCAAGATATCCTGAGAGATTTGATCAAGTTCCTCAGGGACTCCAACATTAGACACAACTATGATGTTCTCTGAGATGAAGATGGGAGTTTGCTCAACAACGTTACAGAACAAAATTTGGGTCTGCTTGCTCAGTGCACAGAAAAAGCCAAACACTGACACCAGGATTTGCAGCGAGAGAAAGTGAGACATTTATTGCAGGGTCTCCAAGGGTCCCTCCAAGCAAAGAGGGATGGGCGGCTAATACTTAAAACCCAACCTCCCCAGTGGCTTACAAGCATGGGTGTTTTTAAGACAGGGTACATTTCAGGAAAGCAGAAGTTACCAGCAAAAATGTAAATCAATACATGGAGGTTATGCATTGCTTCAGCCTGAAACCGTAGGACATCTTGAAGTGGGGCTTAGAGGTCATAGATGGATTCAGAGATTCTTTCATTTGCAACTGGTTAAGGAAGCAAGGCTTTGTCTAAAAGCTTGGGGTCAGCAGAAAGGAATGTTAAGGTCTGGCCTGTGGACATCACTCTCTCCAGGCCCCACAGGAAAAAATTTAGAACAAAGAGTTCAGTCCTCAGATCCCCCTTACTGAGGTCTACATGAGAGCAGTGGGCATTTTCCATCCAGCGGGGATGTGGGTTTCTGAAAACAACTCAAGAACATGGGTTAAGATGTTATCTTTTTGTTTCTACAGGGAACAAAAACACCTTGTGAGCCTTCCTCGCTTGGAATATGATTGCTTAAGTTACTACTACCTTCCTGTTTATCAGGTTGCTCATTTACTTCTCAAGACTAACAAGGTGCCTGGAATTTTCCTTGAAGGAACTCAAGATTTTTCCTGTATTTGCATGCTTGGGGGGGTCCCAGCAGGCTCCTAAAAGGTGTCCGTGCTCTATCTCAACAGGGGCTCATGAAGAGTGATAATCACAGGCCACACTCGAAACCCTCTCGATAGAGATTCAAATCTGGACTCTACCATTACCATGAAGCTTTCTGAGTCCCCAGTTTCCTCTTTAGAAACATTAAAACCACAAGCCAGATTCGTGGGCTTGCAGAGGAAGTTCACTGTGATACAGCCTGATTCCCCTCTAGCCCCAGGCCTGGCCCTTGTTAAACAGTGGCCCGTTTGCTCTATGCAAAGGGTTTCTAGCTAGAAACTTGGAGGGGAAACAACGCCTTTGCCCTTCTAAGCCAGGTGCATAGGTTTGCTTGCTTGAGTTCATCTCGGAAGATGAGAAAAGGGGCACTAGTCCTGGATACTCTCCAACAAATCACTTACCAAATCTCTATACTTTTTGGCAGAACATTCCAGTTTCTTGCCTACTCCAAGAACAACATTTGCAAAAGCACATCATGGTAGACACATTAGTATATCCGAGACTGGGATGATTCTGGCCAGAACCAGAGAGTCCCACTTTCTCCCTGGGGGTTCCTTTCTGAATTAACAAAGGAGTGTCAGCGCTTGATTTGAATATTCCAGCCATTAATCCTGGGCACTAGCTCCTTGGGTGCTTTGAATACATTTTAAGGATCATTGCAAATTTGATTGCCATCAATAAAATTGCAAACAATATAATTATATTTGTTTGCTTATGTCTAAATAGGTGCACACATGTGAAATGTGAGTATGGTAATACAAGCACACATGCATGCATATACATATCGTGCTTTCAGATGTATATAGATTCATACCTACACAGCACAGAAATGCACTTATATAACTTGCAAAAATAATCTACTTCTTCTATGCTGTACTGGAAAAAAAAAATCAAATCTAAGCACGGAGGAACTGAAAAAACTACATGTATCATTCACCTGATTTCAATTGTGCTTCCCTTTGAACCTCAGCCAAATCATTTTGTACATTAAAAATTGGTCAGGGATGATAAGATTCCATTTTCATGGTTGGTAATGCAGAACCAGGGAAAGAATACAATTACAGACCCCTGAGTAAACTCTGCGAATGTCAACTTGATGTAAATGATCAAGTGTCGACAAAGGGGCCAGGGAGGGAGGGAGGGCTTGGAGAGGAAAAGAGAGCTGAACTCCAAAAAACAGAAAGAGACAGACAGACAGAAAGAATGAGAGACAAGACTCCAGCATCCCTGTCAGACCATCATGTGACTGAAACATGGAGCTCTTGGGGCCCAGGAATTTTTTTAAGCACTTGCTCTCAGACCGGTCTTGAGTGTGCCAAGGTTTTGCACCTAAATGCATTTATTCATTCCCCTAACATTTACTAGGCACCCACTTAGGCCAGTCAATGCCAAACAAGGGGAATAAAATAGGTTGACTACAAAAGGCTCAGGTCAATCCTGTGCTATTTCCCAGAGGAATAAGAATAGCAGATGTCCAAGCAGAGAAACTACACTGGTACCCAAGGCTTTCGTGCAGGTGGACACATGTACAAAGATCCCTTCTGAGAGAGAAAAGTCAATTGGCTCAGCCAGCTCCTCTCACCATCATCTGGGTCAAGGGGATAACACAAGATAGCCCCATTTTACTTTAAGGTTGCCCCTAGTGGGACATTATGCTTCAAAACATAGCCAGAAGATGAAGGGTCTCAAGGATCATATCATACAAGAAACTGTTGTAAGAACTGGGACTGTTTCTCTTGAGAAGCAAAGACTCAGGGGCATGATGTCTGTCATCACACACTTAAAGGAATGTTGAGAGTTGGGACAGGGTAAATCAGGCTCCTAGAGACTTTTGGAGGTCAGACTCAGAACCAGAAGGTAGAAATGGCCAGAGCAGATTTCTGTGCATTGTAATAGAGGCATGCCCAACAACAGACTGAGCTACTTTGGAAGGTAAGGAGCTCTCTGTCACTGCAGATATGACCGAAGGCTGGTTGATCACTTGTGCGGACTATTGCAGGAAGCATTTCTGCATTGGAAGGAGAGAGGTATTGACTGGATGATAATTAAACATGATTAAAAGGGGAGATCATAAACTAGAATTTGAGTAAGAACCAACCTTGGGGAAGAAGCAGAGGGAGGAGAGTCTGAATTCGTAACCTGCCCTCTCTATCTCTTACATGAGTTCCCCAGGTCCTGGCTTCTCACATCCTGGGCCATCTTATATCTAGCAAACAGTGCCACACAGGGAAACCTGCATAGCCTCTTGTCCTAGATGGTTTCCACATCCCTTTTCCCTGGTTGGAATGTGCATTCATTCTCCGACTCAACAATCTTGGGCACTCTTCTAGGGTCTGAAGCTACAAAGGTAGGCAAGACACTCAAGACCTCTGGTATGTACCTGATCTGTTAGTGCTGGACATGAAGGTAGTCAGGCATGGTCTCAAGTGTTAGTCATGAAGTCAAGCTGGCAGGAGCCCTTCC